>NC_140952.1:149270972-149614344 GCF_014529385.1 Adiantum capillus-veneris
AGAGAGAGAGAGAGACGAGACAAGAGACACACCATATACACTCCCAAAGACTGATTCATATTGAGGACAAGATACAAATATATAGGTGAGACCAAGTTGAGTAGAGTGAGCCATATATAGCTCCAACACTGGTCAAACAAAGGTCGCTAGCTTTGGATGAAAAAACCCTTGGGGAGTTCAAGGGAAAAACCCAAGCCCCTATATAATGTGAAAATATGAACCAGCGATGATGATGTGAAAGTGAATTGTGCATGTATGTACAAATATTCAAGTGACTCAGAGATCACAATGTGCAAATGTGGAGTGTGCATAGTGCATGGTACCTAAAAGATTACAATAGCAAAAAAGCTAATCTAAAAAGAGTGAGGCCGAAGCAACATAAGCAACTCCAAGCTCCGAGTGCAAGAGGATGAAACGTGACTCGTTGAGGCCTTTGGTCAAAATGTCTGCAATCATCTGGTCACTTGGACAGTGTTCAACCATAATGGTTCCTTTGCGTACTTCATACCTGACATAATGATAATGGACAACAATGTGCTTTGACTTATTATGTTGAACATAGTCTTTTGCAAGACTAATAGCACTTTGGTTGTCACACCGCAAGGGTGTGCTAGAAAGAGGAGAGTGACCAATATCAACCAGCATTTGTCGAAGCCAAATCAACTCACGAGCTGCAAGTAATGCCGCAACATATTCCGACTCAGTCGTAGAATCTGCAACACAACGTTGTTTCTTGCTAGTCCAAGAAACAAGACAACCATTTATAAAGAAGCAATTTTCACTAGTAGATCGCATAGATAAATGTGAGCTTGTCGAGTTTGCATTTGTGTAACCCAAAAGAGAAAGAGATTGCATAGAATCCGATGGGAGTTGTCGTCGATAGACTAAACCAAAATCTGAGTGCCTTTCAAGTATTTCAATACACGCTTTGCAGCAGACCAATGCTTAAGAGAAGGACATGCAAGATGTTGTCCAAGATAATTAGCAGCAAACAGAATATCAGGACGAGTGTTCATGCCAACAAACTGAAGACATCCAATCAAGTTAGCATAAGTTTGATTTGTGACAAGTTGACCGCCATTGTCAGAAGTGTTCTTCGTAGAGCTCGCAAGACAAGGGGTATTGGTTGAATGTGCAGATTCTATACCAAATTTTTGAATAGTATCTGCAATAAACTTTGATTGTCGAAGGAATAAAATACCTTTTGTACGGTTCCGTTGGACTTGAATTCCAAGACACGAGTGAATCTCTCCAAGATCCACCATATCAAATGCAGAAGACAATAACTTTGTCACTTGCTGAAGAAATCCCAAATCATTGGAAACAAGGATGGTATCATCCACATAAAGAGCAAGAATCACAAAACTACTACCTTGGCGTTTTATGTATAAGTTGGGGTCTGAAGAGCAAGAGATGAATCCTTTAAAGGTGAGAAAAAGATCAAATTTTGTATACCAGGCTCGTGAAGCTTGTTTGAGACCATATAGTGCCTTATGGAGTTGAGCAACAAGGTCTTCTTTACCTGGAATAACAAACCCTTCTGGTTGTTCCATATAAATTTCCTCTTCCAAGTCACCATTAAGAAAAGCAGTTTACACATCCATTTGATGAGCTTCTAAATCAAATTGAACAGCAAATGCCAATAAAACTCGAACACTTGTAATGTGAACAACTAGTGAAAAAGTCTCTTGATAATCAACACCGGCTATTTGGGAGTAACCTTTTGCAACTAAACGCGCCTTGAATTTGTCAAAAGATCCATCTGCTTTTACTTTTGTCTTATACACCCACTTACATTTAATAGCTGTACGACCAGGAGGTAATTCAGTTAGTATCCATGTACCTTTAGAGATAAGAGAATCGTACTCTGCTTCCATAGCCTCTTGCCATTGATCCTTTTGTGGTGAAGAGATAGCTTCATCATAAGTGACCGGATCTTCAAAAGTAGAAAAAACATTATCAGCAATATCATCATCATTGGCAACATTCGGAATGGATGGTTGTGAAGAGGAAAGTTGCTCTATAGGAAGAGTTTCATCATTTGAAAGAAATGGAAAAGCCTGAAGCAATGATTTAGTATCATCAGAATCATCCATGGACCATGAGCCTCCCATAAGTTGTTCGTTAAAAGTAGCATCACGATTCACAATTACTTTCTTGGAGGAAGGGTCATAGAATTTGTAGCCTTTGGAAGTGTCAGAATATCCAATAAAAATAACTTTAAGACCAGGAGCATCAAGCTTTGTTTTTGTTTCTTTGGGAACATGAATATAAGCAATACATCCAAAGGTTCGAAAATAAAATACAGAAGGAATGTCACCTGTCCATGCTGTGATGGGTATCTTACCAGAAGGTGCAGTAGTAGGAAGATGATTCTGAATAAATACTGCTGTCAAAGTAGCTTCAGCCCAGAAAACACGAGATAAGCCAGAATGAATCAGCATACATCTTACAACATTGAGAATAATTCGATTCTTTCGTTCAGCAATGCCATTCTGTTGAGACAAATATGGAATAGTGTGTTCATGATGAATTCCACTATCAGCATAGTAACTCACAAACTCTCGAGAAACATATTCGCCTTCATTGTCACTACGAAACTTCTTAAGGTGACGACCAGTTTGAAGTTCCGCAGCCTTGTGGAATTGTTTGAAAACAGATAAGGCTTCAGATTTTTGTCTAAGTAGAAATACATTCGTATACCTTGAGAAATCATCAATGAAAGTAATGAAGTAGCGATATTGTGATCTCCAAGAAGGTAGAGGTCCACATTTATCAGTATGAACAAGATCCAATATGTCATGAGAATGAGTTGTATTTGAAAGAGGAAAGAGTTTGCGATTGTGTTTCCCAAGAGCACAAAATTCACAAATTCCCATATGGGGATGGGCTTTAAGATCCATGCCATGAACAAGATCACGACGTTGAAGATCAAGGAGTTTTGAGAAATCAGCATGAACAAAATGGTGATGCCATACTTTGCAATTATGATCACCTGGAGTAGTGACAACATTTGCTACAACATCGTTGAGAGAGAGTTCAAACAAATTACCGTTTCGAGGAGCAGTGGCTATAGTATGTCCATCTTTCTCAATTCGGCATTTGGTATGATCAAATGCAACAAACATACCAAGATCAACAAGTTTAGCAACTGAAAGAAGATTACGTTGAAGATCAGGTACATGTAATACTCCTCGCAGAATTCGAGTGGAAGAAGATAAGGTACCAAGATATAAGTCTCCAATACCCTTTACTTGACAAGTAGTATCATCAGCAAGATAAACAACACGTTGAACTAGTAGTGGATGATAGTTATGGAGCCACTTAGACTCATATGTCATATTTCCTGTAGCACCATAATCAACAATAAAAATTGATCCATCACGTACATGAAGTATTCTGTCTGGAGCAACTGAACATAGGACGCAGCTTGTTTCTGGTACAATGTTGTTTCGATGTTCAATAGCATATGCTCTATTATGATCTGTGTCGAATCGACACTTATAGCACATATGAGTGGGATGATCAGATCGTCCACAATATTCACAAGAAGAAGAAGAAGAGTCTCTAGATAAACGTGGTTGTTTCGTGGTAATATTGTGTTCTTCATCATATTGACGTGCCCAACAATCATCTTCAGTATGGCCATTTCTGTTGCAGTAGAACATTGCTTATTAGGAAATTTGAGACGAGAGAAAATATTACCGCGACGGCCACCTCTGCGGTTTTCTCGTTGAAATGGAAGCCTTCGAGCATAAAAAGCACGTTCCATCTGTTGTGACTCAGTCTCCTCTTGTGACCAACATTACGACGTTCTTGTCGTTGAGAGTATTCAATTAAAGACATGCAGGCTTGGTCGAAATCAAGACCACCTTTATTAGAGAGAATAGTAACAATGTTATCATAAGAAGAGTCCTTCACCGTATCAAGGAGAAGTGTAATCAGTTGCTTTTGTGGAACAGGATCACCGGTAGCAGCAAGTTGATTAATAATAGATTTGAAAGATTCAATATGTCTCGTCTTGGCAGTACCAACTTCATATTGTAACTTGTTAAGCAACCCTCTCAAATAAAGTATTTCTGTAACAGATTTCTTCTGAAAGTTTGCAATAAGGTACTTCCATATGTCGTGGGAAGTAGGCAGTTCATACATATCAAGCAAAAGGGAATCAGTAAGAGTAGAGAGAATATACCAACGAGCTGCTTTATCAGGTCGTTGCCAATCCGTATAGGCAACATTCCAATCTTCAAATATAGGTCCTTCAGTGATAAGCACGTTATCATTATCCGTATCAACAAGATGAGGTGGACAAACACGATTTCCAAGAACAACATCAGAGAGTTCATCGCCTTCAAGAATTAACAACATATTTTCTTTCCAGCCTGGAAATCCTTGGCCTTGGAAAGGAGGAATAGAACGCTGGCCAAAAGGAAAGCCGTTGACGAGAATAGTCATAGCCATATCTTGTTGCGAGAAGACGTATAAGATAAGATCGCAGAATCTGCACACCATATATGGTGAAGGCCGTAATTGAGAATGAGAGAAATATGAGGACTGCGTTTTGTCAACGATAAACGCGAGAAGGATGCTCAAGGAACATCCAAAGATGTGAGAGACGTCACCCAAAAAGGCAGGGTAAAGGAGACTTTAATAATAAAAGAGTCCTCAAAATAGAGTGGCTTGAGACGCAAGATTGACGGCCACAATACGAATATCAAAAAGCTAAATTTTCTCAAAAAAGTTGACGCCAAAATTAGAAAAACGATTGCGGACGCTTCACGAAGAAGTACGACAAAGAAAGCTGCGTCAAGCTCAATTGCAGTAAAAACAGCATAACTTTTGGCTGCGAACTGTGATTGACACAAACCTAGAACTTAGATCGAAGAGCTCAAGGAGACGAACAAGATTTGGATGAAAAGTGCCATTGTGCTATGCTCCATTGCGCTTTTCTCGTTTTTTCAACTTTTGAGCAGAAGACCCCCAAAATTTGAGATGAAGTTCAGGGTGTTGTCAACAAGAAAACGTACTCAATGATTAGATTGATTAGCAATAAACACCACACAAAACACTAATCATATTCTTCTTAGCACAAAACAACCACAGTTAACAAGAATCAACGCTCAAAAAATAAAATTTGTAGCAATTTTGAATCTTACGTGCGAATCGCATACACATACTGTTTTGTCACCATGAATTGAATCGACGCGTGATCGTTACCGCTCTGATACCATGTTGAGATGTAGAGAGAAAGAGAGAGAGACGAGACAAGAGACACACCATATACGCTCCCAAAGACTGATTCATATTGAGGACAAGATACAAATATATAGGTGAGACTAAGTTGAGTAGAGTGAGCCATATATAGCTCCAACATAGGCTTCAACAAGCCATGGACAATCTATCCCTCCAAAGTGAAGTGCAACGGCAGCTTCGTGCTCATGGGATTCTTCAAGCTCCCCACCATGACAAGAGAACACCTAGGAAGCCTCCTTGTGAGATTTCCAAAAGAGGTCTCTCTCCGATTCGGGAAGAAGAAGAGCATCCCTATGAAGGGCTCAGAAATTTTCTCCTTCATGATGCATCTCCTTCTTAAAGGAGAATTAAAGAGCCTCCACTGAAGGAACGAGAAGGAAGTGAGTCTCCCGCCACCTCAGCGGAGATGGCTCCACGAAGACGGCGGGCTAAACGCTCTCCATCACCTCCGAAACGGAGAATACCATCGCATACTTCTCCACACCATACTTCAAAGAGGGATGACAAAAAGCAAGAGACAAAAAAGGCGAGAAAGAGGACACCCTCTTCTCCATCTTCTTCATCCTCTTCCTCTTATGAAAGTGATGGTGAAGACAAAGAAGATCAAGGAAAGAAAAAGGCGAGAAAGAGGTCACCCTCTTCTCCATCTTCGTCAAATTCTTCATCTTCTGAAGAAAGTGATGGTGGAACCTTTGAACCATCAAAAACAAGAGGCCATAGGAAATCCTACTGCGTGGAAGAGGTCATCCAAGCTCAAGAAGTTCAAAGAGGGAGGGAAGAGCATCTCTTTCCTTACCTACGATGGCACTTTTGGTGCTACGGTCAAAGTCTTGGCCTTTATCCAACAATTCGATACGGCGTTCGGAGATGAGGGCTTGACGGAGTCCTCTAAGCTACGCCATGTAGCTATGCACTTTCCAAAATCCACCGTACAATGGTGGTCTAGCCTACGGGCCAACGGTGAAGCTCCACGAACATGGAAAGCTTTAAGAGCTTCCATTATGAAGCAGTTTTTGGCCACCGATGCCAAAGGCAAAGTACTCACCGAATGGTGAAGCTTGAAGCTCTCTCCCTATGAATCCATCCACAAATATGTAGACAGGTTTTGGGACCTACAACTCAAAGCCACTGTCTTCAAAAAATTGGATTTTGGAGAGCAAAAGCATCAAATTTGTGTGGGCTTAACCGAAGAAATGGCGGAATATGTCAACTCCCAAAGCCCATGCACCATATCGGCTGTAATACATTATACTATGGTGGCCTCTCGAATCAATTTCCAAACAAGGGCTAAGAGGAATTCTAAGCCCCTTGAAAACAAGGGTTCCAATGAGCATAAGGGGAAGGAAAATGTCCAAAAGTCTCCTAAGGGCAACTCCAACAAAGCTAAAGAGAAGGGACTTTATAAAGGCAAAAATAAACTCTCTCCTGAAGAGCTTGAGTGTTATCGCAAGGATAACCGGTGTTTCAAGTGCGATGAATCCCTCTATTCCATGCTTGGGGAAAAGTAAGAGAACATGATGCTTTTATTCTCTTTGACCCCTGTTCTACTCATAATTTTATATCTATAGAGTTGGCCACCAAGCTAGGCATACAAGCCTACGAGATGGGAGATGTCCTACCCGCAGATGGTGCTTTCAAGGGGCAAGAAGCTTCAGTCACTCCCTTAATCGGGAAATTGAGGCTCCATCTCCAAAGCTATGTGGACAAAGAATACTTCTTTATCTCTTGTCTCAAGCAGGAGGATGTAATCCTAGGGACACCATGGTTTGATTGCATGGCTGCCAATGTTAAATTCCCTGAAAGGAGAATCTCCTTTAAGTTCACGGAAAAAGATATGTATATAGATGCTAAGGAAATTTGTAACACTATACCCATTGTACATACACAAGCTTTCAACAAGTCAATAAAGAGTTCTATTTCCATGTACATGATTTTTGTTAAACATTTTCAAAATGAACTTAATGTTTTAACAAAAGAAAATATACACAATCAAAAGGAATTAGAGTTATCCAATTTTCTCAAGGGGTTTCAAGATGTCTTTATTGATGACATCCCTTGTGAGCTACCTCCTAAACGAGGCAATGATGACCATGAAATTGAACTTCTTCCAAGAAGTTCATCGCCGCCTAACAAGCCTCCTTATAGAGTTTCTCAAGCTCAACAAGAGGAGATTATGCGGCAAGTGCATGAGTTAGTTGAGAAGGGCATGGTTAGGCGTAGCTCATCTCCATTTCGTTCTCCTGTGCTACTAGTGCAAAAGAAAGACGGCACATATCGTATGTGTGTCGACTATAGAGCACTAAATAGGATCACTATCAAAAATAGGTTATCCGTTCCACGGGTAGAAGACCAATTTGATAAGCTACAAGGATCCACCTACTTTAGTAGGATTGACCTAAAAAGTGGCTATCATCAAATAAGGATAGTTGATCAAGACATTGTAAAGACCGCATTTTGCACTACGTTTGGTCTTTATGAACACATTGTCATGCCTTTCGGCTTGACCAATGCACCAACCACATTCAACCGCTTCATAGAGAATCTATTCAGGCCTCACCGAACCTTTACTGGAGTGTTCTTTGATGATATCATCATCTACTCTAATTCATTAGATGAACACAAGCGACACCTCCAGGTAATATTTCAAGTTCTAAGAGAGAATAAACTTTATGTTAATCGAAAGAAAAGTAAATTTTTCTTACAAGAGATTCAATATTTAGGTCACATTATCTTTCAAGATGGCATCCAAATGGATCCATCAAAGTTATAGGTAATAAAAGGATGGCCTAAACCAAGGAATATTCATGTGTTAAGAAGCTTTATAGGTATGTGCGCATACTATAGATGCTTCATAGAAAAGTTCTCACTAATAGTAGGACCATTACATGACCTAACAAAGAAAAACGTTAGGTACACATGGTCTACCAAAGAGAACAATGCTTTTGAAAAGCTTAAAGAAAAGCTTATCTCTCAACCTATGCTTACACTACCGGATCGAAGGCCATTTGACGTCCAATGTGATGCTTGTGGTGATTGCCTTGGAGCTGTTTTGCTTCAAGAAGGGCACGCCATAGGCTATGAAAGTCGAAGGCTTGACCCTGTTGAGCAAACCCTAGGCATATATGAAAAGAAACTCCTTGCAGTTCTACATGCCTTAGACTCATGGAAGCACTATTTATTGGGGACTCCTTTCATTCTACAAACGGATCACCAAAGTCTTAAGAACTTCATGACGAAGACCAAGCTCTCTAACAAACAAACAAATCAAGTAGCCGATGCACTCTCAAGACGGCCAAGAGTGATGCGGTTTCCATAGCAACTCACAATGATCTATCTTTTATGATAGGTGAGTATGCTATTGATTCCGATTTAAGAGATGTGATTTCAGCCCTTGCACTAGGGAAGAAAGAGGAACCATTTACTTTACAAGATGGTTATCTTCTCTATGGAAATAGACTATGTGTTACTAGCTCACTACGTGAGAAAGTAATGTATGAATCTCATGCTCCTCCTTATGCAGGTCATAGAGGGATTTAGTTTACCCTAAAGGAAATTGAAACATATTTATATTGGCCTACCATCAAAGCGAACATACAAGAGTATGTTTCTAAATGTGTGATATGCCAAAGGACAAAATTTGATAGAGGGAAGAAACCTAGATTGCTTCAACCCTTGCCAATCCCTAATTCACCATGGGAGAGCATATCCATGGATTTTATCTTTGAATTGCTTAACTCTATCCATGGGAATACGGGAATATGGACGATAGTAGAAAGGTTCAGTAAACAAGCTCATTTTATACCTGTCAAAAAGACTATCAAAGCCCATCAAATGGCAACCCTCTTCATTTCACAAATCTTCAAGTACCATGGCTTGCCAATGTCCATAGTGTCGGATAGAGATCCTAGAATGACCAGTAACTTCTGGAAGGGTCTCTTTGAGAATTTAGGAACAAGGCTAAACTTCTCTTATGTCTATCACCCGCAAAAGGATGGCCAAAGGGAAATACCTAACCTAACAATTCTCGATCTACTAAAATCCTATGTAGCGGAAGTAGATCAAAGATCCCAATGGGAGAAGTACGTACCCTTAGTGGAGTATGCCTACAATAACACTGTACATACTTCCACGGGAAAAGCACCTTTTGAGTTAATTGAGGGAAGATCAAAAAGTCCCTTGCTACTTAAGTTATCTCTATCTTACAACAAAGGCAAAAGGCTGTTGCTGACAAGCACAGAAGAGCCCAAGACTTTAAAGAAAATGATTGGGTCTTACTCAAATTTTCCAAGGCTCGATTAAAGCACACGACAGGCAAGAATCCTACGGGACACCAAAAGTACTATGCTAAGTTAGAAAAAAGGTACTACGATCCCTTCCAGATTCTTAGGCCAATCAATGACATGGCCTATCAACTCAAGTTGCCCAATTATTGGCTCATACACAATGCTTTCCATGTGAGCCTACTAAAGCCTTACAAAGGAGATCCACCTCAAGAACCAACTATTGAAGACCCACCGGAGATCGAGGACCAAGAAAAGGTGCTGCAGCCCGAGTCCATTCTCCGACATGAAGACAAGGTACTAAGAGGCGGTAAGACTATCCGACGATATCTTATTAAGTTTAAGAATTATCCTTTTGAAGATGCTAGATGCATGCAAGGCATACAATTAAAGGATAACCTAAACCTTGTCAATGCTTACAGTTCTTCCCAAGAGTAAGCAAATGTACAAATGTTAAAAATGAACAAAATTTTTGTCTTATAAGACTCTCTTTTTCTTTATTGTGCACAAAAATGAAGTAGTATGCATGCTTAGATCAAGTTTGCGGAGACGACGTCTCCTGAACACCAAGTAGAGCTTGTCACTCTACTATGGAAGATGATAGGACTAATGTGCAGACATGCTTGCGGCACCCTCAGGCTCTCAAGCTAGCGCCAAATGGACTAGTCCTCCATTGTGGAATGATGTCGTAGGGTAACATAGGGATCCTCTACCCGCTAAGAAAAAGGACTCGTGAATATGCTTTATCTTCTCTACACCATAGTCGAGGAAGACTATGATTTCAAGAGAGAGGTAATGTCATAATAACCAATATCTAATTATCCTAAATGATTTTCTCATGTTAAACTCATCATTTAATATGGGGAAGTGCCAGGGGAGAAAAAGCTAGAATATTGGTTAAGTTAGCAGACTGGCCAGAGTATGTATCCAAAGGAGGAAAAATAGGGATCCAAAGGGGGAGCATCTGCAAAAGAGCTATGTGCAACAATGGGCTTAAAAGACCTTAAGGTTCAGCCGATTAAGACTTCCAAAATGCTAAGGTTCCAAAAATCAAAGGTTGTGTCCAAAGGTCAACTTAAGGGAAAATTGGATGCTTTGTGTGTGTCCCAAAAGTCTTTGTCAAGCCCTACATAGGA
This sequence comes from Adiantum capillus-veneris, assembly GCF_014529385.1. Lineage (NCBI taxonomy): Eukaryota > Viridiplantae > Streptophyta > Polypodiopsida > Polypodiales > Pteridaceae > Adiantum > Adiantum capillus-veneris. The sequence continues at coordinate 149,281,642 of NC_140952.1, forward strand.
GGGGGTGAGCCCAAGAAGTAGGGGATGAGAGAGAAACTCATACACAGACACACAAGCTCCCTTTGTACACAAGGGGAAAGAGGGACACATGTCAGCTCCCTAGCCCACATGCCCACAAGGTATACTCAAATCCTATTGGATGGCCTTGGAGGTGGACCAATGAGAAATAGGCTAGAGTAAATCTAGATTAATTAATTTAAAAACACTTAATAAAATAACCAATAAGAATTAAGCTCTCTAGAAGACTATTGGACAGTCTCCCAAGGGGACTAATGAGCATTCAGCAGCCCAATGGCTTGCGTGATTCCTATTGGCCAGGAGGCAAAGGGGTCCAATGAGAGTTTAGTTGAATTATTAAATTACCTAAAGCTCTCACAAAAGGGGAAAGGGGGACACATGTCAGAAGGCTATCACTTATGCTGCTTAATTGTCATTGGCTAAGCCTGGGGAGGTCCAATAGGATGCTAGCATGAGTAATTAGCAAGGGGGGTCGACCAAGAGAGAAAGGGGGCTGATTTTTGCAAGGCATTATTGACACACACACTCACACTATCTCATGTGTGAAGTAAAGAAGACTCTCTCTCCTTCTCAAGCTTTAATGGAAAGCTTATCACCTACTCCAAGCTTGTGAGAAGGAAGGCCTACACCAACAACTCTTGGCTTTGTGATGCAAATCCAACCAAGAGCCAAGCTTCAATGCATTCTCATCTCCTCTACCATGCTAATTACTAAGCTAAGATATGCTAATATGAGTGATTATGTGAGGAGATGTACATCTTTCTCGTAAGAATACTCCTTCTTCCCTCTCAATCTACTCTCATACCCCGCTAGCTCTCACCATCTTCGAAGGTGTCTGAGGTCTTGGGTCTGATACCCTGAGGGAATTGATGTTGTGTTTGAGAAGTGTTTTGCGTAGTGCATGAAGTTTCCATCTTCATTGCACTAGCTAGTATTGAAGAAACACAAAAAATTGTATTGTAAAATGTCTCTCTTGATGGGAGAAACCATAATACAAAGCCTTTTGGAGGGCGGGGGGGGGGGCTCCATGCAAATCCGGTCCTCAACTGTTGTCAATTGCTTAATTTCTCTCTCTTTTGAAGTTTTGTTCAACCCTAAACCATCTTTCTCTTCTCTTTTTATCTTCTTGCCAAGGTCTTGTTAGGATTATCTCTTTCAATCCTTTAGTGGGGTCTCTTTACACATTATCTTACTTTATGCATCAATGGCAAGAGCTGGTTTTATCAGTGGCCATTCCTCATCTTCACCAAGCAAGGGGATCTGTGAAAAGAAATTTTGTGGAGTGATATGAGCGTCTTCTCTTCCCTCACTTGGGAACTTCAGTAGCATAAACCAAATGGTGGACGTTTTGAGGCATACCAAGGGTAACACTTTGGGATCGAGGGCACTTTCAGAACAATATTTTCTTGTCTATGGTTATTGAAGCTATGGGTTTGGATCCTCGATATTATTGCATGTTGAGGTTGATGCATCATGGGTTCTCTAAGCGAGTCTTTTTTCTTGTATGGTTCCTTCTTCACCATAAGATTTACCTTTTTTTTCGTTTTGGCTTGCCTCTTAGAGGTATTTTTGACATATCATCTCATGTTAATGACGTGGGGGTTATGATAACATGCCAAATTATTCCAACAAATGAATTACTTAATATGTGTCCGGCTTGTGATAGTTTCTTTTGTGATCATGTAATGGATGGAATTATTGACCTGTAGAAAATCTACATTCTCTGTATCCCTTAACATGATCCCTTCTCTGTATTCCTTCTTCACCATAAGATTTACCTTTTTTTCGTTTTGGCTTGCCTTCTAAAGGTATTTTTGACATATCATCTCATGTTAATGACGTGGGGGTTATGATAACATGCCAAATTATTCCAACAAATGAATTACTTAATATGTGTCCGTCTTGTGATAGTTTCTTTTGTGATCATGTAATGGATGGACTTATTGACCTGTAGAAAATCTATCTTCTCTGTATCCCTTAGCATGTCCATCGTATTTTAAGATCTTGATTCTTGTCTCGAGTCCTTCTTTCTTTGATTTGTCTTTATGGATATAGTGAAATTCGTTCTTGGTTTCCTATATCTGGTATTTGGTAGAAGCCCTTGAGAGAATTCAAGATGTAACTAAATTAATTTATTGATTTTGTAAGTTTGTACAAAGATCCGAGTCACAAGATTTGAAGAATAACACTAATCTTGTTATTATTTTGTAACAATTCAGGTTACATTACCTACATGACATAAAAGTTTAGTAAAATAGAGCTTGTATTTGTAATTACATGGGCTATTGGGGTTTAGTTTGAGCTGAAAAAGAGGAGAATTCTGATAGAAAAGAATGAAGAAACTGAGAAATAAGGCATTCCCAATCTTCCCAAGAAGAATCTTCAACAAGATAACCCTTCCACTCAACCAAAACCTCCTGAATTTTTGTTGTCGTAGCTTGCACTCCTTCACGTCTAAAATTTGCTATAGAGAGCCACAATGTGATGAGGAGCACGCCCATCAGCCCTTGGAATGGAGCTCCATGCATTAGGGAAAGTTTGAGGCTCTTTTTTTCCTTTTAACATTTAGAGAGAGAGTGCTCTTGGCCAATGAGAGGAGGGCTTCTATTACGAAACCTTTACTTTTTCAATTTCTTTTGAATTTATTATTTTTTTTCCTTTGAAAAGAAAATCTAAGGTAACTTTCCATCACGCGGTCCTTTTACCTCAAAAAGGTCTCCATCACCGACCAAAATGTGTTTTTGAATCTTCTTACGGCCTTCTTTTCCCTCCTATGCCCACATCTCTCCTCATTCCACCATCTTCTTCTCTCTCCTCTTCCTACTATCCTCTCTTCACTTATCTTTTGTGTGTCATCTTCCTCAAGCAATGGAGTACACATGGTGTAAACACCCTAGCACAATGCTTGAAACCATTACCACCTATGCCACATTAAAAGAGCACAAATAATGGATCTCACCATCCATAGCCAAGGTTAGCTGGATTATAATTTAACAAAGCAAGAGAAGAACAGCCTCCTCTGAAAACCAATTCTTGTCATGTTGGAAAGAAAGAGTGAAAAATCTTCACTCTTTCTAGAGCCAAGAACATGTTTACATGCACATGGAGCTTGATCTCCATAATCTTCCTCTGCATAGAGATAATTGTAAGTGATTCATATGGTGACTATTATTTCTAGTTTGCTTTAGGTTGTTTGTGGTATTTTTCTCTTATGATTTTTATATTTTTGCTTGTTTTGTGCTACTATGCTTCTTACACGTCTCTATTCCTAAAGCATAGAGGAATGGCAATTGGTGGAGTGCGCCATGGACATTTTGGATGTCTAGCCTTGGCTCCATGGGGGAGGAGATTTTCAAAGGGAAGACGCATGGGTCATTGGCAGAGAAGGGGGTATTCTTTCATGTTCCAGGACATTGATATGTGGATGAATAGTGAACACATGGCCACCTTGAAGATAAGATCCATGTGAACATTGCACTAAATGATACAAGATCTACACAATTTATTTAGAGAATTTTTTGAAGCTTTTGCTTTGGAGATAGATGGAAAGGTGTGTAGATAATGATTTCTTTCTTTCTACCATTCTTTGCTTCTATAAGGCAAACTCTTACTTTCCCCTTTTTATAATATGGCGTGTAGGTCTTGATAAGGATTGAAAGAAATTTCTATGCCAAGAAGTGCTAGAACGGATTGTTCGTCTATTGCCAAGCTAAACTGCTCCTTAGTTAGAGTCCTACACTATTGCTAATGTTGTTGGCAGTTTGTATCAATTGTTCCCTACAAATGGAATTTTGTACAAAATATTTTGATATCAATGAAAATTAACTTTGGCAATTACTTGTTTAGTGCAAATGTCTCATCTTGTTGGTTTTCATTTTGTAAAGAGTTTTTGTGGTTAGATGGAAAAAGTTGCCTCAATGTCATGCCCTGAATATTGTATGGTTTTTGTATGTTAAAAAAAGAAGACCATATTAGGTATTTTGGTAAAAATCCCGCATTATGGGAATCTCCAAATTGACCAAATTCATGAAATTTGAGAATTTCCAACTTAAAGTGGGAAAAAAGGAGACAAACTTGTTGATGAGATAGAGTGAAAATCTTATTGGATTGTGGTGTTGATAAACACCAAAAGTCAAGAGGATGAATAAAGAATGAATTTGAAGAAACACTATTAATTAAATAAAAAGAAATAAAGGTTGATATAGCTAGAGATCTTGTTTACAAAATTGACTCTTATAGTCACAATAGAAGCTCCGCATAATCTACTCCAAATTTGATGCCAGATCCAAATTTTGATCCTAGCGTGGTTGATGTGCATGAGCAAGACTTGCTTTAGCTTTTAGAGCATTCCTTTCTGAAATCTTAATTCTAGAAAATGGTTCTTCTTTGTTGGGTCTCCATGACCAAACAATTGCAAAGTATCCGTCATCCCACTCTTTCTTGCACAAGGTGCCCAATATTGAATCAATTTTTTTTTTTTGTAGTTTGGTGATGTAGGCTCGTTATCAATGTCTAATAAAGCCATTGCAAGACAAACTAGATAGATTTCCATGTCACTTGGAACTAGCATAACAAAGTCACCTTGGTGCACATCAGACATAGGGTCAAACTCTTCCCTTGGTCTATCTCATTGAGGACCACAAAAATGATCATTCAACTCTTCAAGGCCTAGGAATCTTTCTGCTCCTTGTTGTAAGCTCATTGTAGTGGATTATAGGGCAAAAATTTTCATACAAGCCTCCCTCTGATATGGTTGCTTTTCCAAGCTCATCAATCACCTTACTCCAATAATCTATCACAGGTCTATAATACTGTGGCACATTTGAACCATTCCCTAAATTTTTACAAAACTTAATATAATCTTCAACCCTAAAATCACTTCTTCATGAACCTTGACATATTCTGTCATTGGCACCAAAGGTGGATCTCCATGTGGCAACATTGGATTGCCTTCTATGTCTATTTTCCAAAGGCGAATACTTCGAGTCCAACTTGATACACCTACATGTACCTTATACTGCATCATTGGTGTCTCATCTTGCATAGATAACCTAAATTGAAGTGGTTTGGAATGGCCAACAAGTATGTCTTGTCCATCACAAAGATAACCATTACAATATTGCTTGAAATTGGAGACCTTTTCAAGAAAAAATGGGGTTGGATATGAAGACAAGCTATTTTTTAATGTATCCATCAAGTGTGGCAAAGTATATGTTTGTGTAACTCTCAATTTTTTTGAAAAATTATTGAACATTGCATCTATGTCCTGATATGTATGCCCAACCATCAAAAAACCTAGTTGGATGGCTTTGAAAACACCCTCTTGCAACAAGCATTGACAAATAGGCAAATAAGTATCGATTTTTGTTTTCCCTTGCACAATTATCCAATACTAGTAACAACTTCTCTGGCAACTTGCAAAATGTTGACTCCAATTCCGCTTCTGTAACTTCCGATGGTTGCAAAATGGGCTCTTTTCCATCACTCAAGTTGTGGTGGTCTAAAGCATCCCTTGAGTTCAAAGAAAAGGTGCAAATTGTATCTTGAAACAACACCCTTAGGAACAATGTGCAATCTAGGAATGGCAGTCTTCTTTTGATCCATCTTATCATGGATTATAGAAGCATACTTTTGTGGTTGAGTTTCTGAATATGTGCGCCATGCATAATATAAGCTCCTACAACTCTTCTGTTGTGCTGTGTGAACTTCTCTTTCTCTCAAGAGAAGGCTCTCTCTTCAAGAGAAGGTTTAGCTTCTATAGCCTTCCCTTTATTGAACTATAGACATTGCACTTAGAGAACTCACTTGTCTTTGTTAAAGTGACATATGGATACTCTTTGTTCCAAATTCTACTGAGAGAAGATTGAGATAACTTCTTCTCATATCCCATTGGGCCAGTGTTGTGTTGATTTTACTTAAAATGTCAACTTGTTTGTACATTGATGGAATCACTAATTGAGTCTCTCTTGAGCCATCTAGTAGTGTTCTACTTCTATGCGGAATCTTGTCAGAGTTGTTATCCACAAATTCATTTAATAGTGCTCTTGCTAAACTAGTATGTTGACGTCCTCTTCTCAATGTACATGTGTTACCATGCACATATTGGCGCACATAGTTTTCAAAATTTTACTCGTAGCAGTAAAATGATACCTTTGGTATTCCATGTAGCTCATGCCATGCTCTGCAGCAACAAACAATAGAGCCATTTATCTTGAATTGGTATCGCATCTTCTCATCTTTCTGATAGCATATAGATAGAACATCATATACATAATTTGTGTGTGCTTTTTGAGACTCTCCCCCAAATTCTTGTTGTAATCTTGTCACCAAATCACTATCTGCAAACTGACAACATATTTTTCCACAATAATCAATGCATGAAACCCTTTGAATTGACTCAGCTGAAAGATAAAAAGTAGAAGCTCGTGCTACTTGCAGTTTTTGAGTCTTGTTGGTTGATGAAACTGTATCATCTCTTCATCACTCCATAATGAGCTTTGGAGAGATGTAGTATCCATTGTAGAAAAAGGGAGGACCACATCCTTCAAAGATTCCTCCACTAGTATAGATACATTTCCTTTCCCTATCTTTGTACCACCACAAGTGGAATCGGGATCTGTTCTACACACACAACCATTACCAACAATTTCATTATCAAGTACCATATGCACTTTCTCCCCAGATTCAAAGTCCATCCTATAAGTTGAAAAGAAACACCTTGTTAAGTTCATATTTATAGATAAATTCTCTTTTAATAAAAATGTATAAGTTACATTACACATTACACGAGGGTTATGAATACTATAACTCTAGCAACTCTCAATGTCAAGAGCCCTAATGAAAACTAGCTTGGAGAAGGTTAACGTTGTACATATTGTAGGATTTTCTTTAATCCATGCTTCAATGAAAGCAAGGTACAACATGTGGTGGACCTTGGCTTTAGATCCCCCTTGCTATATTAGAGCATAGATTGGACAAGTGGTGGACCTATAACTTCTAATGGCCAGTGTCCAAGGTGCTATTTTAGCAACTCTCAATGTCAAGAGCCCTAATGAAAACTAGCTTGGAGAAGGTTAACGTTGTACATATTGTAGGATTTTCTTTAATCCATGCTTCAATGAAAGCAAGGTACAACATGTGGTGGACCTTGGCTTTAGATCCCCCTTGCTATATTAGAGCATAGATTGGACAAGTGGTGGACCTATAACTTCTAATGGCCAGTGTCCAAGGTGCTATTTTAGGAACTTTCTTCTCAATGTCCAAGTATCTCTTACTTCTTCCAATGGAAGTAAGGTTGGACAAGGGGGGATCTTGAAACTAAAAGCCCCTTTCTATATGAGTTAAATCTTGGAGAAATGGTGGACCTAGTTCTAATGTCTATTGTTCAAGGTGCTATTGTAGGAACTTGCTTTCCAATGTCCAACTATCCCCTGCTTCTTTCAATGGAAGTAAGGTTGGACAAGTGGTGGAGCTTGAAACACAAAAGTCCCTTTTTCTATATGGGAGTAAAGCTTGGACAAGTGATGGACCTAGTTTTAATGGCCAATGTCCAAGGTGGTATTGTAGGAACTTGATTCCCAATGTGCAAGTATCTCTTGCTTCTTTCAATGGAAGTAAGGTTGGACAAGTGATGGATCTTGAAACCAAAAGTCCCTTTCTATATGAGAGTAAAGCTTGGACAAGTGGTGGACTTAGTTTAAATTACCAATGTCCAAGGGGAACTATTGTAGGGTCTTGCTTCTCAATGTCCAAGTACCCCTTGCTTCTTTTAATGGAAGTAAGGTTGGACAAGTGGTGGATCTTAAAACCAGAAGTCCCTTTTATATATGAGAGTAAAGCTTGGACAAGTGGTGGACCTAGTTTTAATGCCTAGTGTCCAAGGTGGTGTAAGAACTTCGTTCCCAATATCCAAGTATCTATAAGACTTGCTTCTTTCAATGGAAGTAAGGTTGGACAAGTGATGGATCTCGTAACCAAAAGTCCCTTTCTATATGAGAGTAAAGCTTGGACAAGTGGTGGACTTAGTTTAAATGACCAATGTCCAAAGTGAACTATCGTAGGGACTTGCTTCTCAATGTCCAAGTGGCCCTTGATTATTTTAATGGAAGTAAGGTTGGACAAGTGGTGGAGCTTGAGACCAAAAGTCCCTTTTCTATATGAGAGTAAAGCTTGGATAAGTGGTGGACCTAGTTTTAATGGCCAGTGTCCAAGGTGGTGTATGAACTTGGTTTCCAATGTCCAAGTATCTCTTGCTTATTTCAATGCAAGTAAGGTTGGACAAGTGGTGGATCTCGAAACCAAAAGTCCCTTTCTAAATGAGAGTAAAGCTTGGACAAGTGGTGGACCTAGTTTTAATGACCAATGTCCAAGGTGAACTATTGTAGGGCCTTGCTTCTCAATGTCCAAGTAGCCCTTGCTCATTTTAATGGAAACAAAATTGGAGCAGTGGTGGATCTTGAAACAAAAACCCCCTGCTATATTTGAGGGTAGCTTGGACAAGTGGTGGATATAGCTTTAATGGCCAATGTTGAAGCTGAAATACAAGCAGATAAATCCAATGGTTGGAGAAGTGGTGAATATTGGACCAAGACCTACTATAATAGAGTATAGCTTGGACAAATGGTGGACCTATAAATTTTAATGGAAAATATAGGACAATTTCAAGGCCTTGCTTCCCAATGTCCAAGTAGCTCTTGCTTGTTTCAATGGAATCAAGGTTGATAATAGGGCCTTTCTTCTCAATGTCCAAGCAGCCCTTGCTTTTTTCAATGGAAGCTTGCTATGATGAGAATAGCTTTGAGCATAGCTAGGGCATGTGGCAGATATGGTCAATGTCCGAGGAAAATTTTGAGTTCTGAGCTCCAAAATAGAGTCATTTTCCACCACTTATTTATGTTGATTGTCCTTGGTGAGTTGTGGAGCAAGGAAAGAGAATGGGTTTTAGATACATAGCTAATCTAAGCTAGACCACAATTGAGAAAGTGGAATAGGGTGGTGCAACAAGAGGTAAGAGAGGGGTTTGGAGTAGCACCCTAAGCAGGTTCTAGGCATGGCAGTCACCATGGGGTTTGGGGCAGCAAGCACGGTCAAGGGGCGGTAGCCCCTACAGCGTTTGGGGCAACGCCCCGAGTAGGGTTGAGGGGAGGCAACCCCCGTGGGGATGCAATAGCGCCCCAAGAGAGATCAAGGGCGGAATCCCTTGTGGGGCTAGGGGCAACGACCCGAGTAGGGTCGAGGGGTGGTAGCCTCCGCGGGGTTTGGGGCAGCGGGGTCAAGGGGCGGCAGCCCCTGTGGGGATCGGGGCAACGCCCCGAGCAGGGTCGAGGAGCGGAAGCCTCCGCAGAGTTTGGGGCAACATCAAAATCAGGGTCAATACTTCACATTCTTTTATCTCTTTTCAACAAAATTGCTTTGCTTTTTGGAGGGAGGTCAATACTAATATAAAAGGGGATAATAGAGCTTACGTGGCATTTTAGTAACTGAACCCTATCAAACACAAAAGGAAACAAACACGCACAGAGCTACGCACACAGAGATTAAAAAACACAGACAATCCACACACATAGCACACGCAGGAGATGCATATGTATGCGTAGAGAAATCACCATCATACTCAGCACATGTAGGAGACCATTGGCAGGTACGAGATACGAGGTTGCTGTAGCGTAGATGCTGCAAAAGATCATCATCACGGAAAAACAGAACCAAGCTTCTTTGACTGACAGAGGCAAGCTTGTTTGCTTGGCTAAGGCAAGTTTGAGAACATCACCATGCTCAACAGAGGAGAGATTTTGAAAGGTCTAACCCTCTCTCTGCGTCTCTCTCTGTTTTTCTATTTTCATGTGCAGCTAATGACTCTCTGTCATTCACTTCTGATCCAGATTTTGATTCAGGTTCAGATACTGATTCAGATCTTGACTCAGTTCCTGATAATGGTTTACATTTTTATTTGTGCAAAAAAATACAAGGTTTAGGGTTTTCAATATTTAATGTTGTTTTCATTTCCAATTTGACTCAATTCCCACTCAACACGAATGAACTCTAAGTGTTGTTTCCCTCTCTCATGCAAAAGAACACTGAGATTTATCATTCTTGCTCTCTGTCTTTCTTGAAAATCAAAAGAGAACACGGTCATGTCCTCTCACTCTTTCTCACTTTGTCCTCTTCCCTTTTGCAAAGATTATCAAAATACCACATACAAAAATTTCATTTTAATGCATAACATAGATAAACAATAACATCACTAATACAACAAATGTGCACATAGCATACATACATATATACATAAATATCAGAGATAGTTAAAACATTAGAGTACTGGTAAACCAAAATGTATGGAGGACTTACTTGTGTGATCCATTAATGACTCTTTTTGAAAGTGGTGGATTGTGTTGGGTTGCCTTTCGTCTAACTTGTCTGTAAATTTAATTATAACTTTTGTTTCTCAACAAAAGTAATATAGTGTTATGAGATGCCTTATTCACATGAATGGTTGACACTATGATATGTAGAAAAACAATATGTGGGCTAGACATATGCTAGATGTTTAATGTTGGCACTTCTCTAAGGGTGAATAATTGGGCAAGTGGGTGACCTTGAGGCTTGGGGAGTGTAAGGACCTCCAAACTCAATACCTTCTTGATGTGCTTGGTTGGACATGTGGTGGACCTTGCTTAGATTTAGGTGCAAAAATACGATTTGATATGATCCCCTTTAACTTTAGGCGGGAAATCTCATCAAATATGGTTTAGATTTAGGTGGCATATTTCAAATTAAGGCGGTTCTCTCACATCATTTTTGGTAAATTTTAATTTGAATTTGAATTTGGGTGGGATAATTTGAATCTAGGCGGGATAATAAACTTGATTTTAAATTTGAATTTGGATGAGATAATTAAAATTTAGACGAGCAACTTCTAAATCTTTGAACTAAAATCTCCATAATACAATGGAGTGTAGGTTGGACAAGTGGTAGATCTCTAAGCCAAACCATCCATGCTACCAAACATAGTAGCTACGCTTCATTGAAACATGCAGCTTGACGATAGAGCTTATTTCTCTCCATGTTTCAATGGACCTTAGACAAGTGGTGGATCTCTTGCTCTCTATGTTTCGATGAAATTAGCTTGGACAAGTGGTGGAGCTTTGCTTCTCTTTATGTTTCAATGGAGCTTAGCTTGGACAAGTGCTAGAGATTTGCGGTCTTGAGATGCTCCAATAAAGCTAGCTTAGACAACTGTTGGACCTTTAAACAAAACCTCTCATGGACAACATATCATGGGTTATCTAGGTGGTGGAGAAAAACCATTCAAGTTATAGCCTTAGCAGTCGAGTGTGGACTCATAATGGGTGGACTTGCACCTAGATACTAGGATGAATAAGTCATGCAACTTTAATGATTTCGTCACACCCATCTTAGACAAGTAGTATACCTTATATTTCTATGGCTAGGCATGTTGTTGACTACTACAAAAAACCGTCTACTATCTATGAAGTGCATCTTGGACAAGTGGTGGAGCTTTGCTTCTATTCATGTTCCAATAGAGTTAGCTTAGACAAGTGGTGAACCTTCAAACAAAAGTCATGCAACTTTAATGATTTCGTCACACCCATCTTAGACAAGTAGTATACCTTATATTTCTATGGCTAGGCATGTTGTTGACTACTACAAAAAACTGTCTACTATCTATGAAGTGCATCTTGGACAAGTGGTGGAGCTTTGCTTCTATTCATGTTCCAATAGAGTTAGCTTAGACAAGTGGTGAACCTTCAAACAAAACCCCTCATTGAAAACATATCAAGGGTTATCTAAATGGTGAAAAAAAATCATTCAAGCTATAGCTTTAGAGGTTGGGTGTGGACCTTGTACCTAGGATGGATAGGTGGTGGACCTATTATTATTTCTCCACGTCCATCTTAGACAGGTGGTCAACCTTGTGTTTCTAAGAATAGGCACATTGTGGACTACTAGACTAAACCATCTACTATCTATGAAGAGTAGATTGGACAAATGGTGGACCTTCAGACAAAAAACTTAATGTACATCATAGCATGGGTTCTCCATGTTCTAATGAAGCTTAGTTTGGACTTATGGTGAAGCTTGATTTTGTCCTAGTTTCAATGGAGCCTAGCTTGGTCAAGTGGTGAACCTTGTATCACTCCATGCTTCAAAGAAGCATACAAGATAAATAGGTGGTGGAGATTTACTTCTATCCATGCTCCAATGGAGCTAGCTTGGACAAGTGGTAGACCTTCAAGAAAATTTACTTATGGGGTCAACATGTCATGGGTTATCCAGGTAGTTAAAATAGTCAAGGTATAGCATTACAATGTGGACCATGCTACTAAAGGTTGGACAAATGGTGGAGCTATATACTAAACCACCTATTATCTGTGAATCTCAGCTTGGACAGGTGGTAGATCTTTTCTTCTCTCCGTGTATTGATGAGCTTAGCTTGGACAAGTGGTAGAGCTTTGCTTCTCTCCATGTTTTGATGAGCCTAGATTGGACAGGTTGTGGACCTTGAAACAAAACTCTCTATATAGGCTGAGAAAGAAAAAACATTCAAGATTTACCTTTATAGTCTGGAAAAGTGGTGGACCTTGCACCAAGATGCTAGGATGAGTAAGTCATGCACCTTTTACCATTTCTCCATGCCCATCTTACGCTACGCATGTTGTGGACTATTAGACTACACCGTCTACTATCCTATGAATTGTAGCTTGGACATGTGGTGGAACTTCACACAAAAAACTCAATGTATAGCATAGCTTGGGTTCTCCATGTTTTAATGGAGCCTAGTTTGGACATATGATAAAGCTTACTTTTTTCCCAATCTCAATGGATCTAAGCTTTGCCAAGTGGTGGTCTCTCCATGCTTCTGATGGGGGCTTTTCACAAGCCAAGCTCCCATACCCCTCTTCTCTCGTCCCCACCCCATGAAAACCCCCTCTTAGAGAGGTAGTGATAAAAGGCATTGGAAAAAGTAAGTTAAAAATAAAGTATGATTATGTAAATATATGAGAAAGGTAAAATAGGCCACCTCATGCCTGCGGGGCAGCCCATCCCCACCTTGCCTCCTTTTTCTTCACTGTTGCCCCGTCGTGTGTCCCTTTTCCTCTCCTCCACTCAAAAGGTCAACCCCCTCTCTCTTCCCCTTGTCCTTTCTCCTTTATCTCTCTCCTCAAGCTACCCCACCTCTCACCAATAATGTATTCTAACTCACCAATAATGCACCCTAACTCACATGCAACTTATGCTATCTTCCAAAATAGTATACCCCACCCCCCCTTTCTCTCTCCTATCATATCCCATGACCCAAATACCCCCCTCTCTCTCTAAAGGGCGCCATGTCTCTTGTCTTGTAGCTAAATAACCTCCCCCACACTCACACACACTCAGTTTCACTGAAAAAGGTGCCCACAGACCCATCCCCACCCGGTGGTTACCTGATTTTTCTTGTGTTCACACCCATCTGCACACAGATTCACCTCTGAACACACTCCCCTCTCTCCCCTCTTGTAATTACTTTATTCTCCATGTCACCTCTCACTTTTTTTCATCAACCCATCTCTCTCTCTTAGTCTCTCTCTCATGAGACTGCTGTTCTGGCACATATACACACAGCCAGACAAGTGGGGCCCACAGTCACATGGCCTATGTAGATAATGATTTCTTCATTTCTAAATTCTAGAATTTCTCCCCCCTCCTCCCCTATATAAAGAGGGGTCACCATCACACTAGACACACACAACATCACCAAAGAACACACTATGCACTGTGTGTGCCTAGTGCACACACACACACCCACACCGTCACCATCACCGCAATCACCATGCTTGTCTTGAGCATGACCTCTACACCCTTGGCTATGGAAGATGAAGGGCAACTAAATGAAGGATGATGGCCATAACCCTCGTGCGAGTCTTCGCCATCAACTCCCACCTATCCGCCATGTGCTCTACCACTCTCTCCCTTCTCATTCCCCTACCCTATGCTCCCCATTTCATCGCCTTATTCTCTAAATAAAGCTTGAGGTATTGTGAGTATGTTTTCTTGCAATGTTTTGCCCATGTGAGGTGTGCGGAATCGCCACCTAATCTTGTGTTTGGAGTGAGCTTGCGTATGTGTGAAGGGTGTGCGGATTCGCCATCCTTTTGTGGTGCCTAAGTACTAAGCCGCTATACCCCCTCCCTCACTCTCTCTCTCTCTCTCTCTCTCTCTCTCTCTCTCTCTCTCTCTCTCACTTGATCTCATTCCCTTTACTCTTCATCATTACTCCCAAGCATCCATCTCTCTTGGATGAAAAGTTTGTTATGGTGGTGTGTTGTTTGCGTGCTAGCCGCTAAAGCTAGGTGGTGCCCCTGTTTGCTTTACCATGACAGACTCGAGGCGCTCCATTCGGCCCCTGATGTTTTAGAGGCCGTCGGGGGTTTGGGGTTCGCTTTGCTCCCGTCATTTGGTGCCCCGACTGAGGATCTTTTCATGAAACCCTTCAGTTTACAAGACTAAAACCCCTAAACTATTGTGAATGGATGAATTGCTAGCAGGATTTGCTAATTGGACGACAGAAGAAGAAGAGCTCCAAGCACAACTAGACGAACTCTGCATCTCCATCAAAGCTCGAGTGCCAGGCATAACGGTAATCAATTTGCAGTGGGAGAGTCAACCAACATGCCAAACCCAGTGGATATACATAGGCCAAGTGCCAAGAAGAAGAAGGAGAAGGTCGAAACCATGTCCGCAACCTACAACCAACCCACAACAACAAAATGGAAGGAGCTCTACACAATAGAGAATCAACACTATTCTACTTTGAGAATCGGGTAACTCAAGTCACCGAGGTAATTATCACAGTCAGTTTTCAAGTCGCACCTGATGCTGCAGCACAAATAACAGAATCATTGGCTCACACTCTCACTAGAGAAACTAGGGATCTACTGAGTTTGTTTCAGGAAAGAACACCACCCTCTCCCACAAGCTTGGACAGTGACTAAGCACCTCTAAGCTTCACATGAATCAGTACAACCTACCTCAAGACAGATCACACATACCAACATGTGTACGCTCAATCAAGGTAATACTGGACTTGAAGGCTCACTACCAGCACGTCATTGACACCATGCTAGGTGGGGAGCAATTTTTTGAGGTTCTGGCATCAGATCAACCATTTGTCTTACCTTTGGTACAAGGCAATGTACCGTTTGAAGTTTTAATCTATGTCCTAGTATAAGAGGGTATACACGCCTCCTTGTAAAGAAGAAAAAACTTTTGCAAGTTAAGCAGTGTGTCTTTCTATCTCTCTCTCAGTAATCATGGCAAGTGTAGCATTTCCAACATTTAAAGGAAAGAAGGGGGAGGATTTGGTAACAGAATTCCTAGATTACTTTGAAGTAGCATGTGTAGTGAGCAACAAAGATACGGATGAATCCCGGGTTAGAATCTTTAAGCATCTCATGAATCTAGAAGCTAGATCATGGTACAATGCACTTCCACAAGCAACCAAGGATGACTGGGAACCCTTAAAAACCGCTTTTAAGAGGCGTTTTGGGGGAAGTACCACTTCAAAAAAGTTGTGGGACAAGTTGAGAGACTTGAAGCAGGAGGGTCTTTTAGAATATGCCACCTATGAGTCCAAATTTGTGGATTTGTGGGAACAGTGGGCTGAGTCACTGGCAAGGGGGGAAGCTGCACCCAATTTCCTAAAAAAAGATCGGTTCACGCATGGCTTATGGCCGCTTCTCAAGGAGAAGGTGAAAGGTAGATTCTCGGCTACGTACGAGTTAGCCGTTGAGATTGCTCGCCTTAAGGACAAGAAGCTGCGAATGAAAGCCAAAGAAACCGAGTCAATAGAAGCAGGAACATCGCATCCACTAGCAACTATGACAACCACCACCACCACCGGCTCTTGGGGTAAGAGGTGACCAACAAGATATGTTGGCCCATATTACTGACCAACTGCAGAGTTTGTCTGTCCACTTAATACAGCAAGGGAGGAGTCAAGAAAGAGATCAAGACCCTAGAAGAGCATGACGACAAAACATGGAGTATAACTGCTACAACTACGGAGAAGATGGTCACGGTATGTACTACTGTCCCAAACCACAACAAAACTACAATAGAGAAGGTAGGAGGAACCAATTGTCACCCCCTAGAGAAAGAACACCCCCACCCTGAGCACCAGCCCCACCAACACAAATTCTACGTCCGCCACAATCACCACTTACAATCATCCTACGCCCACCACCAATTGGTACCCGCACACCAAGTATCATTGGTCTTGCAGAAGAGGTCAAGATGAGTGCAACAAAAGAAGGATCAAGTAAGAAGACTATTCAAAGAACTGAAGCAGTGGAAGAAGAGGTTAAAGAATGAAAAGATGCTACCCAGGTGGGGGAGGTAAGCCAAGAAAATTGTGTTACAAATGTAAGTACATCTTTAACCTTGGATGAAATAGGCACCAAAGCAATCAGTCGACAACATTGGGCAGTAAGGGTAAGAAGGTGTAAAGTGTTGATTAGGCCTCGTCAGAGTAAGAGGAATGCAAAGGTCATGAAAGATACAAGAGAAGAGGAAAACCAGCCTGTTAGCAAGGCTTTGCAGAAGGTGGACAACATATCAATCAAAGGGGAGGGCTTTGAAAACGGAAGCCTGTGCACCAGCATGGACCCAGGACAGTGTAGCAAGCTAAAGGAATCTTGCATCAAGGCAGTTTCACTAGAGGACCATAACGAAGCGGTAAGTATGACTGAAGGTTTGAAGTTGGATATTGCTCCAGAGGCTTGGCAGCCGATCAAGACTTTATTGTGTAGTGTTATAGACTTGGAGATGGGTAATGCCTCTAGTCTACTGAAAGATGTTATAAACTTGGAGATGGGTAATGCCTCCAGTATATGTGAGGATGTTCAGAGTAAGTGTGATGATCAATATGTTGCCAACCTTTTAAGTATGTTCCAAACTCCTCCACAACACAGCATTGTGTTTGCATGGGATGCATCAGACCTATGGCTATGGCTAGCCGCTATAACATATAGAGAGAAGATGAGCATGGAGATAAGAGAAAAGGAGCCATGGATAGACAAAAGCCTGATAGAATGCAAGAATGAAGACCTCATTCGCAATTTGGTACAATTTTTTACAAAT
The DNA here is from genome assembly GCF_014529385.1 of Adiantum capillus-veneris. Lineage (NCBI taxonomy): Eukaryota > Viridiplantae > Streptophyta > Polypodiopsida > Polypodiales > Pteridaceae > Adiantum > Adiantum capillus-veneris. The sequence continues at coordinate 149,298,802 of NC_140952.1, forward strand.
AGTGCATCCTCTCTTTGGAGAAAGGTAAGTGGATTACGCTTGTATTTAAGCCGCAAGGTAGGTGGCTTGCTATTAGCATCAGTAAAGGAAGCTGACATGTTTGAGCACACCCAAAAGAAGCATGATATGCTTGCAGTTTTTTCTAATGGCAGTAAGCAGGACTCTGAAGACAACTTGAGCTCACCACACCAACAAGGAGGCCATATATGGTGGATTCTTGGTACACTCTTGGGAATCATAATTTTCAATTCTGTCTTTGCAAGAGCCAACATGCTCATTTCCCCTCTCTCTACTGGTGGTTACAAATTTGGTCCAATTTGGCATGCAAATTTTATTGTTCAGACACTGCAGACAATGATCCTATTTTTCACTTGGGATCCAGGACGACACTGGCACAAAGTTCTGGAAGCCATGGGCTTCCCCTTTAATCAACCGACACTATTCCAAGGAACAAGCTATCACCCGGACCTGTTACAGATTCATGAATACCCCAGAAATCTCACCAATGGCCAAATGGAATGGCTAATTCATAAGGCAACTCGATATCAGATCCTATAGCTAAGCGGAAGAAGAAACAGATGAGCTAGAGGCATGAATGCCTCTAGCCAAAAGGGGAGGGCTAATGATGGGGGCTTTTCACAAGCCAAGCTCCCATACCCCTCTTCTCTCGTCCCCACCCCATGAAAACCCCCTCTTAGGGAGGGAGTGATAAAAGGCATTGGAAAAAGTAAGAAAAAAATAAAGTCTGATTATGTAAATATATGAGAAAGGTAAAATAGGCCACCTCATGCCTGCGGGGCAGCCCATCCCCACCTTGTCTCCTTTTTCTTCACTGTTGCCCCACCGTGTGTCCCTTTTCCTCTCCTCCACTCAAAAGGTCAACCCCCTCTCTCTTCCCCTTGTCCTTTCTCCTTTATCTCTCCCCTCAACCTACCCCACCTCTCACCAATAATGTATTCTAACTCACCAATAATGCACCCTAACTCACATGCAACTTATGCTATCTTCCAAAATAGTATACCCCACCCCCCCTTTCTCTCTCCTATCATATCCCATGACCCAAATACCCCCCTCTCTCTCTAAAGGGCGCCATGTCTCTTGTCTTGTAGCTAAATAACCTCCCCCACACTCACACACACTCAGTTTCACTGAAAAAGGTGCCCACAGACCCATCCCCACCCGGTGGTTACCTGATTTTTCTTGTGTTCACACCCATCTGCACACAGATTCACCTCTGAACACACTCCCCTCTCTCCCCTCTTGTAATTACTTTATTCTCCATGTCACCTCTCACTTTTTTTCATCAACCCATCTCTCTCTCTTAGTCTCTCTCTCATGAGACTGCTGTTCTGGCACATATACACACAGCCAGACAAGTGGGGCCCACAGTCACATGGCCTATGTAGATAATGATTTCTTCATTTCTAAATTCTAGAATTTCTCCCCCCTCCTCCCCTATATAAAGAGGGGTCACCATCACACTAGACACACACAACATCACCAAAGAACACACTATGCACTGTGTGTGCCTAGTGCACACACACACACACCCACACCATCACCATCACCGCAATCACCATGCTTGTCTTGAGCATGACCTCTATACCCTTGGCTATGGAAGATGAAGGGCAACTAAATGAAGGATGATGGCCATAACCCTCGTGCGAGTCTTCGCCATCAACTCCCACCTATCCGCCATGTGCTCTACCACTCTCTCCCTTCTCATTCCCCTACCCTATGCTCCCCATTTCATCGCCTTATTCTCTAAATAAAGCTTGAGGTTTTGTGAGTATGTTTTCTTGCAATGTTTTGCCCATGTGAGGTGTGCGGAATCGCCACCTAATTTTGTGTTTGGAGTGAGCTTGTGTATGTGTGAAGGGTGTGCGGATTCGCCATCCTTTTGTGGTGCCTAAGTACTAAGCCGCTATACCCCCTCCCTCACTCTCTCTCTCTCTCTCTCTCTCTCTCTCTCTCTCTCTCACTTGATCTCATTCCCTTTCCTCTTCATCATTACTCTCAAGCATCCATCTCTCTTGGATGAAAACTTTGTTATGGTGGTGTGTTGTTTGCGTCCTAGCCGCTGAAGCTAGGTGGTGCCCCTGTTTGCTTTACCATGACAGGCTCGAGGCGCTCCATTCGGTCCCCGGTGTTTTAGAGGCCGTCGGGGGTTCGGGGTTCGCTTTTCTCCCGTCACTTCAAAGAAGCATAGATGGGATAGGTGGTTGAGCTTTTCTTCTATGCTAGCTCTAATAGAGATAGCTTTTCTTCTATGCTAGCTCTAATAGAGATAGCTTGGACAATTGGTGGAGCTTTGCTTCTATTCATGTTACAATAGAGCTAGCTTGGACAAGTGGTGGACCTTCAAACAAAACCGCTTATAAACAACATATCATGGATTATCCAAATGGTGGAAAAACATCATTCAAGATATTGCCTTAGAGGTTGGGAGTGGACCTTGTAGCTATGATGGACAAATGGTGGACCCATTATTATTTCTCCATATCCAAATTTAACAAGTGGTATACCTTGTATTTCTAATACTATGCACATTGTGGACTACTAGAAAAAACCCTCTACTATCTATATGACGAGTATCCATCTTTAAAAAAAATGATACCCCCTGCCTTATTTTTCAGCATGGAGATAAATTATTGGGGGACTAACCCTAGCTTATACACTTATGTAACTTGTAAAACAACCCCCAAGTGGTAGATCTTTTCTTCTCTCCATGTTTTCATCAGTCTAGCTTGGACAAGTTGTACAGATTTGCTTCTCTCCATGTTCTAATGAGCTTAGATTGGCCAAGTGGTGGACCTTGAAATAAAACCCTTTGCATAGGTTGAGAAAGAAAAACCATTCAAGATTTAGTTTTACAAGATAGACAAGTGGTGGACCATGCGCTTAGATCCTAAGAATGAATAATTCATGCACCTCTTATCATTTATCCAGACTACTAGAGTAAACTGTCTATTATATATGAAGTGTAGCTTGGACAAGTGGTGGACCTTCTAACAAAAAACTCAATGTACAACATATCTTAGATTCTCCATGTTTTAATGGATCCCAATTTGGACACATGGTAAAGCTTACTTTCGTCCCAATCTCAATTGAATTGAGCTTGGCCAAGTGGTGGAGCTTGCTTATTTCCATGTTTCAAAGAAGCACAAATAGAATAGATGATGGAGCTTTTCTTCTATGCTAGGTCCAATAGAGATAGCTTGGACAAGTGTTGGAGCTTTTCTTCTATTCATGTTCCAATAGAGCTAGCTTGGACAAGTGGTGGACCTTCAAACAAAACCCCTTAATTACAACATATCATGGGTTATCCAAATGGTGAGAAAACACCATTCAAGATATAGCCTTGGAGGTTGGGTGTGGACCTGGCACCTAGGATGGACAAGTGGTGGACCTATTATCATTTCCCCATGCCCATCTTAGACAAGTGGTATACATTGTTTTCCTAAGGCTACACACATTGTGGACTACTAGACTAAATTGTCTACTATTTTTATTAAGTATAGACTAAATTGTCTACTATTTATCAAGTATATAGGTTGGATGAGTGGTGGACCTTCAGACCAAAAACTCAATGTTCTCCATGTTTTAATAGAGCCCACTTTGGGTAGATGGTAAAGCTTTCTTTTGTTTCAGTCTCAATGGATTCAAGCTTGGCCAAGTGGTGAATGTTGCTTCTCTCCATGTTTCAAAGAAGCATAGATGGATTATGCGATGGAGTTTATCTTCTATGCTAGCTCCAATAGAGCCAGGTTGGACAAGTGGTGGATCTTTGCTTCTATTCATGTTCAAATAGAGCTAGCTTGGACAAGTGGTGGACCTTCAAACAAAACCCCTTCTTGACAACATATCATGGGTTATCCAAATTGTGAGGAAACACCATTCATGATATAGCCTTAGAGGTTGGGTGTGGACCTAGCACCTAGTATGTACAAGTGGTGGACCTATTATCATTTCCCCATGCCCATCTTAAACAAGTGGTATACATTGTTCTCCTAAGGCTACGCACATTGTGGACCACTAGACTAAATTGTCTACTATTTATTAAGTGTATAGCTTGGACGAGTGGTGGACCTTAGACCAAAAATTTAATGTACAACATAGCATGGGTTCCACATGTTCTCCACTTTAAAGAAGCATAGATGAGACAAATGGTGGAGTTTTTCTTCTATCCATGCTCCAATGGAGCTAGCTTGGACAAGTGGTCAACCTTCAAGAAAGATTTCTTATGGGGACAACATATCATGGGTTATCTAGGTAGGGAAAAAACTATTCAAGATATATCATTCGAGGGTGAACCATGCTACTAAAGGTTGAAAAATTGGTGGAGCTTTATACTAAACCACCTACTATCTATGTACCTTAGCTTGGACAAGTGGTAGATATTTTCTTTTCTCCGTGTTTTGATAAGCCTAGCTTGGACAAGTGATAGATCTTTGCTTCTCTCCATGTTTTGATAAGCCTAGATTGGAAAAGTGGTGGACCTTGAAAAAAACCCTCTGTATAGGTTGAAAATGTGGCTGATTGTAAGGCGAAACCTTTTTTTTTAGAGGATAAGATAGGTTAGAGGAATGACTAAACTTCATTGATTCCACAAGCTTATGTTAGACCACTAGTGGATCTCCTAGCTCTTTATGTTGTCTATAGATGAGCTTGGACAAGTGGTGAACCTTGCTTCTCCCTTCTCATGGTTAATTAGTTTGAATACTCACTATCTTCCATTTATCTTGAACAAGTTTTGGACTTTATGTTATAGTAACAATTGATCTTTGTTTGTTTTAAGAAGATATGGCTCCAAAAAGAAATGTTACAAGGGTTTCTGTCTGAATTGATTATACTTGCAATGATCCAAGGAGTTGATATTTGGACATCCCTGGTCTAGAGGGTGCACAATTCCATAAGGTGCATTTATTTATTGCAAAAAAGGAGAATGGAGATATGTTTGAAGTTGCTGGACAAGTAGTGGAAGCATCCGTCTTTGCAATTGATGGTCATCCAGAGGTGGAATGCATTGATATTCTTGTTCCAATGAATCAAGAGTTTCAACTATCTCCAAGAGCATATGCATTTGGAAGCATGTCTAGAAGCAAAGAAGAGACAATCTTTCTCAAGGATGGAAGACTGAAGAATAGGTTGAAGGTGTCACAATTGATGAGCTTCAAACCTCCATCATTGCCATGCTAAAAGGGAAGAAGGTGAAAGCTTCACGACCACCTGCAAACAAGCAAGCCAAAGTGCAAAAAGTAGCTCCTAGAAAAACCGGTTCCATTTTGGATGTAGAAAATGCATCTTTGGCATCCTCAACACAAGGCTCAACATCAAAGATAAGAATTGTAAATCCAGAAGTTTTAGAGGCTAAGGCCATGAAAGGACAAGAAAAAGATACAAGTGGAATGAATAAGTATATAAATTATTTTCCTTTCCAATATAGAGAATTTGATATCCCTGTTCAAAATTGTTGGCTTGCTCCAGATCACTATAATGCACGTATTATGGATAAAAAACATGTTGAAAGCGTGGTGTTTGGATTTTCGTGGAATACAACTAAGCCTGCAACGTGTGCATATTTGATGCATGTTCCAGATGCAAAGACAAAGGGGGGTACTCCTATGACAATAGAAGAGGTGGAAGAAGACAAACTAAAAGATTACAACTACTAGATTATTGATGGGAAATATTCTATCTATGCTGCAAAAGTTTTTCTTCACAATCAACAAAAAACAAAGAAGTATTTCAGAAATTAATTGATGTGTATTGATCTAGAAAGGCTCGCATTGTTTTGAATGCTCCTCCAATTGTTTCAACTGCTATATTTGCTATTGCAAATGACGAGGCTAATACAGTGTATGTTAAGAAATCTTACAGTTAGATATTGAGACATTTGTGAAGTCAATGGATCTTTTCAAACCGACCACCAAGGGTAGCAATTGGAGTTGTAGAGGGACATGCATCTCGTGCTAGATGGGATGTAAGTGGCTGCTTTCTTCTTTGTATAGTGTTGAATTTAGAATTAGTATTCAATCTTCTAATTGTTGCTATATTTCTTTTCACGATTTTCTTTGATTTGCCAAAATGAGTGTAGGAGCAAGCTAGATTTCTAAACAAGCACACATGGTGACATATTCCGATCCAATATATGACTGCTCGTTCGAAATCATTGAAAGGCTAGAAGAGGAGGAAAAGAAACCCCCAACAACTATGTTTAGACTCCTTTGTGGTCTTGACAAATCAGAGATACAAGTTATTCAAGAAGAAATAAAAAGTGAGAAGATATTATTGTCAAAAACTGCAAAAGATGGTGATGTAATTGACATGTATGATCGAAGCAAGACAAATTGATTCAAGATGCACTTCTTGAGGGCTTCAATGAGTTGAATGAGTCATCATGTAGGGATGCATTGTAGCAACGACCTAATAGCAACCCACACAAAATTATCAATCTATGGATCGGCAACCCAACTAGCGCTTGGATCGGCAAACCAAACTTCTAATGAGTTTAATATTCTCAAAGCAATGTGTTGAAACTTTAGTATGCCTAGCTTTTGAAAATGAAAGGAACCATAATTTATAAGAAAATTCACTTAATTCAAGCATCCAAGAAGTGTAAAGATAAGCAAGAGCATAGCATGGAAGGATTTCACCTATTCATGCTCTTTTTTAGCATTCTTGAGCAGGCATCAACTTTGTGTATGGAGAGGCCCCCTTGATTACTTTTATTTGCAAGGTAGGTTTCTGGAAGCTAAGTGTAAAGAAACACAAGCTCCAAAAACCATTTATTGAAAACCATGAAAAATACACCAAAAAACATTATTGAAATCCTAACGTTACGGTCTTTCATATCCAGATATACCAAAGGGAAAAAACCCTAGGGGAAAAAAGTGCCTTTGGTTATGCACATGATAATTTGCTCTATAGTAGCAAATGCATGCATACATATCAAAAAATGACAGAGAAAATGTTTCTACATATCTAATTCAACCTCTTTATATCTTCGGTGCGCCGAAGATAGAAATGGCCAACAACACATGTGAATTGTACTAGAGAAACACAGAAGTGTTGTCAGTGGTCAGAGTAAACACCTGCCCAAGTCTCATAAAATTCTGAAGCTTATAACTTGGTCAATTCTCAATAAGTCAGACAGCAGCCAAGCGGACTTACAAATTATCAAAACTCTCATCATACCAGTCCAAAAGCTCACAAAATCCTTTCACACCACTACAAGCACATATACATTCCATACATTTTCACTGACATCATTTTTAAAGCACCAACACTCATTTTCATCTTAGGCGCGCCGAAGATAGAATTTGCCAAAATTGTTACTTTGAGAGCTTATTTCTGCTTATTTGTTTGTTCTACTTGGTTGTAACTTGCTAGAATGGTCTAATCGTTGAATGTGCTGATCCGTTGTCAAGTTCTCTCTCATCTACATGTGGAGATCCGAAGAAAAAGACTATGATGCAGAAATTCGTTGAACTCCCACCATATCAGCTAGAGGAAGATTCATTAAAAGAGGCCAATGTCACTCGGTTGGTAAAAGTACAATTGGACAGACAACATGTCACGGTCTACCACGGATCCTTTAAGAGTGCACAGGGTAATAAAGTGGAAGTTCATATGCTACCAAAGGAATCTCAAGACCTTATCAAGGAACAATCAGTGCGACCATTGTGGGAAAAGATTGGACGCAAGGAATACATAGAATTGGAACCCTGTGGTGTGGACTACAAAAGAGGTTATGAGCTCTTACACAACATCATTGAAGAGGGATGGGTGACCATATCTAATCTCAATGGCTCCCATATTGAATTCAACCTAACCGAAGACCAAGTAGCGGAGGCTCTTAAACTTCAGCAGGGAGGGAAACCTATGCGAGACAGGAAGTTACCAAAACCAGCGGTATTTTCACCAGCCCATCCTCCTCCTTTCTAGATTTGAAGCAAAGAGAAATAGATAGAGCACTACGGCTCTATCACCAACACTTTCACTTTATGGCCAAGAGACCCCCAAGGTATACGGTTCCCAACCATGCTATGGCGTCTACTTCACACAAGCTTCAAAAAGAGAAGGAATAATAGAGGTTAACCATGCCCAATATATCTACACCTACACATGTTAAGAAACCTGAAAACATCACCTTCTTGGGTGCTCCAGAAGTGCTCACTAGAATTGCCTATCATGCAATAGGGCAAACAGAACATCTAACACCAGCCCCGGAGAAAAACTTATGGTTGCTAAAAAGAAAAGACAAAGAGCCACAAGTACAAACAAGGGCTCCACCAGTAGCAACAAGACTGCGGACATGACTAGTAGATGTACCAAATCCAAAAGCTCCATCCACAACAGTAGCAGAAGAAGATGAAAGAGAAGGGGAAGATACTCTTCTTGAGAGAAAAAGGAAAGAAAAAGGTAAAGCCAAGATGAAGGAAGCCCAACACACCAAGAAGCATCGACCAACATTAGTTGTTGAAGAACCAGTTCACAGGGCAGCACGAATAGAGAGAGAGATAGCAGCCTTCGAACTTGAAAGAGGACTTCAGGGAGATTTTGAAGAAAAGTGGAAACCATCCATGACGAAGTTCAAAGTCAATACCCAAAACCCAATGTAAAAACTGCAAGATGATCCTATGGAAGGTATGGAGCATCTTTACCAACAAGAAGAACTTCAAAGGACAAAAGATAAGGAACAAGTGAATGAGCAAACCCCACCAAAGGAGGACTTCCCAACCGAACAATTATACACTAAACGGGCTCCACATTTGATGACTCCAAGAGATCAACCACAACCAGAGGAAACAATTCCCATTGCTAGCAATACAAAAACAGAATCCGAAAATCCCAAAGCTGTTGAAAAGAAGCAAGTGGATGACCCAACCACCGCAATCGAGACTCCGAGCACACAAGCGGATCAGCCAGATGCACCAACCCCAACTGAGGCTCACGACACGTCAATGGAGCAGCCTGAAGCAAGACACTCAGGAAACTTAGAAAGTCTAGACAATATAGAGGAATATGCTCAGTATGCTCATGTAGCGATAGACAAGATTAAAAATGAGATATACACCCGGTACCAACAACTCCACCACCTCAATCAGAGGTTGCATCATTCAAATGAAAGGCTAGACTTGGCAATTGCCTTCAATGATGCCTATAAAGAGGCTATGGAAGCCAAAGAGAAAGAGTTTGCTGAGAAATCTGCCAAATTTGCAACAGAAATGGAGGCTCTTCACAATTAACATAAAGACCAAGAGCAACAGTTCATAAACACCACTTATGCTCTACGACAATGTGTTTCAATGATGCAAAGGCTACAAATCCAACTCAACATTGCAAATACACAGTTAGCCCAGTCAGAAGCATATTGCCAAGAGTAGAATACTCTCCTGAATCAGCTAAAAGATAACCCCACATTATCCACACTCCAGGATACAGATGTTGCCTACCAAGCAATGGAACAGAAGGTTAAAGATTTAGAGATGGAGCTAAGGCTCGAACAAATGCAAAGAAGAGAGCTGTCAATCAGTTTCATGCAACAAGAGGACAACTATCAAAAGCATACTGCTCAGCTTAATGAGGAGTTACGAAGGCTAAAGAAGTTGTAGGGGCACAAGCAACCACCTCGGGAGACGAGCAAATCATTGCTGCAATTCAGGATAAAGATACACTTCAGTTTATGGATTTAAAGGTGCCCACATTAGAAGAGACAATTCTAGAGATTGAAGTCTCTCAAAAAGAAGCGGGACCTTCCACTACGCCAAAGACTTTAATGGCTGAAGAGGAGGCCGCTTTGAAGAGACAAATAGAAGAAGAGATGGAGGCAATTTGGAAAGAGGCAATGCAATGGGAAGAACAAATCCTACACTCGATCGATGACAATCTCCTAACACCCTCCACATTCAATGAGTCTTGGCATCAATAGGCTCTTCCCTATCCGCTCATCAAATTCGAAGTCCTCCAGATTAAAGAAAGACTTCTCAAGGATCTCGTGGCCAATGCATCATTGGTCCACCCAAAACAGTGTTGGAATTAGGGTTGCAGAGAAACACACACAGCTTGGAGAAGACGAAGGAAGCTCAAGGCACACAATAGAGATTATGTTACTTAGTGTGCTATGGAAAGATAGATAGCCCTAGAGTGATGGGCGTATATACAATGCACGGGGGAAAAAACCTCCTAAAGAGGGGAAAAATGCCCCGGCGGTCCTAGTGTGTTCACACACATCACTACCACATGTATATGGTAACAAATCCCCCCTGGAGTGATGCGGTGAACGAGAGCTGGCACATGAGTAAAGGGAAGTGCCATGCCTTGAGGACAAGATCAGTCCACAAAGGGGAGTAAGCCCAAAGCTTTGCGGAAAGCTTCAAGCTTCTCACGAGACAATGCCTTTGTGAAAAGATCTGCAAGGTTGTCCTGTGTTGGCACATAAGCCAAGTTGATCTCTTCCGCTGAGAGCCTCTCCCTGACATAGTGGTAATGCACCTCAATGTGCTTTGTGCGAGCATGAAAAACTGGGTTCCTCGCAACTGCCAATGCGCTGTGACGATCAGTGTAGATAGTGTTGGCAGTGTCCTGTTCAACACCCAAATCAGCCATAAGGCGTCTGAGCCATACACACTCAACCGTAGCTGTGAAGACTGCCCTATACTCAGCCTCACAAATCGAAGTGGCCACAGTAGGTTTCATCTTTCTCAACCATGATATACATGAACTGCCAAGCATGAAACAAAAACCACTTGTGGACACTCGCGTGTCAAAACAACCAGCCCAATCTGAGTCCGAAAAAGCATGTAAGTCTGGCGGCAATGATCCCCCCTTGGGATAAAACAAGCCAAGATGTAAAGTGCCACTAAGGTAGAGGAAAATCCTCTTGACAGCCTGCCAATGCTTAGACCTTGGGCTATGCATAAATCTGCTGACCTGTGAGATTGCAAACTGAATATCCGGCCTCGTGTTGCATACATAAATGAGGCAGCCAACAGCAGTTTGGTAAAGAGTGGCATTAGCAGGATGGCCAGCATCATGTAGACTCAACTTCAAACCTGTTTCCATGGGAGTGGCAATAGGTTTGCAATCCTCAAGTCCAAACTTACATAGCAATGTCTCTATGTAACTTTTCTGACACAAGGCAATACCACCGTCACACTGCTTAAACTGTATACCCAAATAATGATGCAATAGCCCCAAATCTTTCATCTTGAAAGTAGCATTCAAATCAGCCTTAAATTCAGCAATATGTCTCTCATTTGGTCCAGTAATCAGCAAATCATCAACATAAAGAACCACGATGAGAAATACATCACCCTCACGCTTTACATACAATGTGCTTTCTGTTGGACTATTACGAAAGCCTTGTTTGACCAAATGAGTGTCAGCTTTCTCATACCAAGCACGAGGAGATTGCTTCAACCCATACAAAGCCTTGTTACATTTGCACACTTTGTCCTCTTGTCCTTTTATGACAAAACCGCGAGGCTGCATTACATAAACTTCCTCACATATGTCACCATTCAAGAAAGCAGTAACAATGTCTGATTGATGTACATCCCAACCAAAATGAGCTGCCAATGCACATAGAAAACGCACAGTAGTCATACGACAAGTGGGAGCAAAAGTCTCTTCATAATCTATGCCTTTTTGCTGTGCATAACCCTTTGCAACAAGTCGAGCCTTATGGCGATCAATATCACCATCCGGCTTGCGTTTCAACTTGTAAACCCACTTCGTACCAATGGCCTTTTTGCCAGGAGGCAAATCACATAAAGTCCATGTGTCATTTTCTAAAAGTGCATCATATTCTGATTGCATGGCAACCATCCAATTTTCTGAATTCTGTGCTTCATCAAAAGACAGAGGCTCCTCAACATCATGTAGACTAGACACAACCAAATCATAACAATCTCATGCATAAGATGCATGGCGAGAGCCTGAACGAGTACGACTAGACAAAGGTGCATCAAATTTACTGTCACACAAAGTGTGCACCAGCCATTTTGGCATACCTCTAGCCTGCTCATTTTCAGCCCTTTCCTCATCAAGTACATCATGTACATCTGCATCAGTAATAGGCTGATCTAAAACATTTTCAGAAACCCCCATAGGATGTACATTTGCCTCATTGGAACTTACATTCGTATTTCCACCACCGAAAAGAGGCAACAAAGTGTCATAAATGTCCTGTGAGCTTACATTACTGTCTCTAGTACATGACAGCAAGGGCTGAACAGAATCTTCCACAAACACTACATCCCGAGAAACCAGAATACATTTTGTTTGCGGATGATACAACCTGTAACCTTTTCTTTCAGCACTATAACCAACAAAAATACATTTGACAGCCTTATCATCCAATTTTCTGCGTTGCATTTGTGGCACCAAAGCATATGCCAAACAGCCAAAAACACGCATGTGCTCAATAGAAGGCTTTCTATCATGCCATGCTTCATATGGAGTAATAGACTGCAAAGCTTTCGTAGGACACCTGTTAAGTACATAAGTGGCACACATGATGGCCTCAAGCCAAAAAGAATGCGGCAAAGCTTGACTTTTGACCATACATCGTGCCATTTCCGTCAGTGACCTGTTTTTCCTCTCAGCAACACCATTTTGCTGAGGTGTATAAGGCACTGTACATTGGTGTTTTATCCCACGACTAGCCAGAAATGCATTAAATTCATGAGACATATACTCCCCCCCTCGATCGGAATGGAGGGTGCCCATAGTACATTTCGAGACATTTTCAGCCATAGCCAGAAATTGTTTGAAGCACATAAAAACTTCGGACTTCGCTTTAAGCAGAAATACCCATGCATGCCTGGAGTAATCATCAATGAAAGTCACGAAGTACAGGTAATTGCCCAAGGAAGGAGTTTTCATGGGCCCACAAACATCACTATGCACAAGCTGCAACCTGCATGTGGCCCGAACTGAACCACCCTTTGGAAATTTAGAACGCTGCATCTTACCCAAAATACAGCCTTCACAAACATGTTTGACAGGTGCTTCAAGAGGCGGCAAAGAAGCAACCATATCAGATTTCTGCAAACGCAGCAAACTGGCAAAATTCAGATGACCAAATTGTGCATGACAAATTTTTGCATCTGAAATAGCCCTTGAATCTGCAACAGCATTTGCAAAATTTTGTCCACACTTGTCATACAAAGTGAGCTTATACAGCCCACGGCACAAAAGGCCAGATGCAACAATTTCATCACCAAAACTGAGATCATGAACTGTACATCTGTCATCCACAAATTTGACTACAAGTCCAAGTCTAGCAAGTGCGGATACAGACAAGAGATTCTTCTTGATCCCAGGTACATAAAGTGCATCAACAAGTGTGAAGGAACTGCCATTAGCAACAGTGAGCACAATCTTTCCAACACCGTGAACTGGATAAGAGGCGTTATTGGCACAAGTGACTGAATTCCCATGAGGAATAGACTCAAGAGAGGTAAACAATTCACGATGTGAGGTAGTGTGCTTTGTAGCACCACTGTTGAAATACCACACATGTGAATCTGCAGCAACAACTGACAAGCATGCATCATGGACAACAGGATTGTAAGTGCACTCTGTGCTAAAAGCCCATTCTGCATCAACATCAACAACACAGTCTCCTTTCACAGAAGACTCAACAATGGCTGCATTTGTAGTGGAACCAGCATTTGCAGTGGAACCACCCTCTTTCTTCTTAGCCTCTTTGGCCTTCAACTTAGGACACGACTTGATCAAGTGATCATTGGCTTTACAATAATGGCAACGCATCTTCTTTTTGCCCTTATCACCAGAATTTCTAGACTAATTACTGCCAGCAGAAGCATTAGGAACATAATTTTTGCCACTCGCAACAGAACCATAAGAAGTGGCTGCATTACTATTACCACCCTTTCTTTGAGAAGTAATAAAAGCCTGTTCAACTGCACGTTGCCTAGTCCTGTTTTTTCTGGAAAGTGACTCTTGCAACAGAAATGTGCATAATGCATCAAACTTGACAACTTCAGGATTTCCTTGGGTCATCAGTCTCCAAGTACTAGCAAAAGTCTAGTAGGAATCTGGTAAGGCATCAAGAACAGTCTGCACAAGGGAACTGTCTGAAATGATTTCACCTGCAGAAATAAGCTGCTCATTGATATCCTTGACACTAGCAAGGAAAGTGTCCATATCATCTTCCTCATGCATAATCTTCGACTCCAGCTCTTTACGCAGCAAAGCAATTTTAGCCTCATTGCGGCTTGCATAAAGACCTGCTAAAATATCCCAAGCCTGTTTTGTTGATTTTGCTGAACGGATGTGAGGAACAATGGTGCGCTTCACAGACAACGCAATCAATTCATGAGCCTGCGCATCCTTAAACATCCCAACGAGCTTGTTCTGCCGTAGGCAAAACAACTCTAACAGTTGCAATCCTTGCAGCAAGACCTGCAACATCCTCAACATCGCCTACATCCTCACAACCAGGACGTACATCAATGCCTTGCACAATGTTCCAGACACCTTTTGACACAAGAACATGTTGCATCATATAAGCCCACATAGGGTAGTTGTCCCCATCCAACCTGTCCTCAGCAGCAAACATCTTGAACACATCTGTGTTGTTGTTGTCAGCCATGGTAAATGTTGCACCTGATGTGAAAACAGCCCGAAAATAGGAGAAATGGAGCGGGAACAACCTGTGCTATATAGCACAAACCGTAGAAGAATATAAGGCACCTATTATGCAGAAAACGGCACTGATAGAAATTCTACACAAAATGAAGAAATAGCCTGTGCAGTACTGCCTGTAGTGGAAACGGAGGCCGAAATGAGCAGGCCATTGATTCATGTTTTAATATCATTTTTTTATTTTTCTAAAATTTAAAGTAATGTTCTTTAATTTTTATCCTCCTAAAATAGAGGGAAACGCTAAAACTTGAATGTTTAAGCTCTAAAGCGGGGTTCGATAATAAGCGCGACAATTTTAGTGGCAATAATTACGCCAATACATGTGGTAATATAGGTGGTAGTACGTGGTAATATTTGAAACATAATAAATTGTCCCCCCATCCCCCTCTCTCTTTTTTGGCTTGCCTATTTTGGACTCTCTCTCTCTCTCTCTCTCTCTCTCTCTCTCTCTCTCTCTCTCTCTCTCTCTCTCTCTCTCTCTCTCTCTCTCTCTCGCTCTCTTTCTCTCTCTCTCTCTCTACAAAACACAGTAAAAGATCGTGTTAAACATTTTTAGATTTTCATAATACAAAACATACATGTTGAATGCCTCTTGTTGTTAGTTCCATTGGAGACTTCAAGCGCAAAGAAATCATATAGTTCATACTTTAATTGTTTCGACACAAAGAAATCAATAATAGTAGTCTCATGTGTCTCCCTTAGCTACCAATAATCTCTTTCTTGTAGGCATTGAAACTTGATTGCATTATTCAGCATTGCCAAGCATAGTGTACAAAAGTCCTATGCATGGAGTGTGCAGATACATGACTGGAAGTCCACTCATGGAGACATGCATGTGCATATACAAGGGCAAGTCCCATGCACGGAGGGTGCATCCTTTCACCTTTGTGGCATATCCCACGTGCATAGAGAGAGAGAGAGAGAGCTTGTTGAGGTTATTTTAAATTAATATATTGAGGCGGTATGAGGCAGGCAAAAAGAGAGGTGACAAAACACACCTTCAAGAATTTTGTGTTGCTCAATTGGGGCTAGGGCAACCACAAGAAAGAAAATCAACAACAACCCCACAGCAAAACAGGTGAACGGGCAATTGGAGTTGTAGAGGGACATGCATCTCGTGCTAGATGGGATGTAAGTGACTGCTTTCTTCTTTGTATAGTGTTTAATTTAGAATTAGTATTCAATCTTCTAATTGTTGCTATATTTCTTTTCAGGCTTTTCTTTGATTTGCCAAAATGAGTGTAGGAGCAAGCTAGATTTCTAAACAAGCACACATAGTGACATATTCTGATCCAATATATGACTGCTCGTTAGAAATCATTGAAATGCTAGAAGAGGAGGAAATGAAACCCCCAACAACTGTGTTTAGACTCCTTTGTGGTCTTGAGGAATCAGAGATACAAGTTATTCAAGAAGAAATAAAAAGTGAGAAGATATTATTGTCAAAAATTGCAAAAGATGGTGATGTAATTGACATGTATGATCGAACCAAGACAAATTGATTCAAGATGCACTTCTTGAGGTCTTCAATGAGTTGAATGAGTCATCATGTAGGGATGCATTGTAGCAACGACCTAATCGCAACCCACACAAAATTATCAATCCATGGATCGGCAACCCAGCTAGCGCTTGGAGGCACGAGTATCATAGGATGCATCAAAATAGAGGATTCAAGGGATCCTTCTACCCATCATAGAGAGAAGCCATGGAAGGGCTTCCTCTAATTGAGAATACAATCCTACTTATTAATCACTTTTCACACAATCATGTGCTTGAAATTAACCTCTCACACTAATCACCCTAATCACAACTACACAAGCACGTAATTAACATACCTACTTCGCATTAGTGTGGCCATTCCGGTCCAACCCCTCAATGCCACCACATATGCACACACACTAATCACACACCTTGTAAGCAGAGAAATGTATTCTTGTGGGATATTCCCTTGAACAAAAGGGGTACAGGTGCTACAATCCTACTACACGAGAATTACGAGTGAGCAGAGATGTAGTCTTTGATGAGATGAGCAGCTGGTACAGTAATGCACATGGCACTATTGGGGCTGATGTAAAAGATGATGTGGTTGTACAAAATGTGAGGCCACAGTCACAGGTTTTGAGTGGACCACAAGAGTCCTCTTCTCGTGGCTCTGTTGAGAAACCATGGAATGGTAGACTACGTACGCAGGTTACTCCACCAACAGGTACAGGGAATGTATCACGAAAAGGAAAGGAAAAGGTTGATGAACCTCCCTTTATGGTTGATGCATCATCAGGTTTTTCACATGTAGACATGGATTCAGATGGTTCTGAACAAAGTCTTGATGAGGAATTTGGAATTCCGGCTGTCAGGACACCTGGTGTAAGGAAGTACAAGAAGATGCTAGAGGGCAAAGGAGTGACCTAGGACCGCGCAGATCTAATAGAGTCAGAAATCCAGTTCAGAAATTGACTTATGATGGGTATCTAGCGCATCACCAAGCCTACATGGCTAAGGTGATACAGGATGTGGAGCCCACATGTTTTGAGGATGCAGTTGGAAATGTGCATTGGGATGATGCAATGAATGAAGAGATGGCTGCATTGGAAGCAAATGACACATGGGAGTTGGTATTTCCAAGTGGCAAGAAAGCTATTGGCTGTAAATGGGTGTATAAAACCAAGCATAAGGCTGATGGTAACATTGAGCGTCACAAGGCAAGGCTGGTCGCAAAGGGTTATGCACAGACGTATGGCATAGACTATGAGGAGACCTTTGCTCCAGTGGCAAAGATGACGACAGTGAGAGCTGTCATAGCAGTGGCTGCATCTAGAGATGGATTATGCATCAAATGGATGTAAAGAATGCCTTCTTGAATTGAGTTGCAAGAGGAAGTGTATATGGATCAGCCACCTGGTTATGTCGATCCAGGTTACCCAGATTATGTATGCAGACTTCTCAAAGCTTTGTATGGTTTGAAGCAGGGCTCTAGAGCATGGTATGACAGGATTGCCAACTATCTTGTCAGTATTGGTTTTAGGAGAGCTCATGCTGATCATTCACTCTATGTACATGAGAGTGATGTGGGGATTGTGGTCATTACCATATATGTAGATGACCTTATTATTGTTGGTGACAATGCTATGGAGATTGACCATGTGAAGGGTCTTCTCAAACAGGAGTTTGAAATGAAAGATTTAGGCGAGTTGCGCTACTTTCTTGGCATTGAAGTGATCAGGACTCCAGAGGGTGTATGGCTATCACAGAGACAATATGCTTTGGACATGTTGTCAAAGTATGGTATGGCTGATTGTAAGCCAATTTCTATTCCTGGATGTGAATGCAAAGCTGAGTGCAGAGAAGGGTGATGTTGTTGAGGATGTCAACATGTACAGGAAGATTGTGGGTAGTCTAATCTACTTGACTATCATGAGGCCAGACTTGAGCTACACAGTAGGCTTGGAGAGTCAGTTCATGCAACTTCCGAGGAAGCCACATTTGGATGGAGTACGACGCACACTTAGGTATGTGCAAGGTACTCTTGACTACGCATTGTTCTATGCAGCAATGCACCATTAGCATTGTATGGGTATACAGATGCAGATTGGGCAGGTAGCATTGTTGATAGGAGATCTACGAGTGGCTTCATGTTCTCTTTTGGGAGTGCTGCTGTTACTTGGAGCAGCAAAAAGCAGCTACGGTTGCTTTATCGAGCACAGAGGCCGAGTACAGAGGTGCAGCAGTTGCGGCGTGCGAGGTAGCTTGGCTACACACATTTACTGAGGACTTGGGAGTGCAGGTGGACCAGCAGATTTTCATCCTCTTGTGACAACCAGATGCAGAACATGTTGCATGAAGGCTAAGATAGGATGTTAGGACCAAACACAAGAGGTCCATTATAGTACAGCAAGTAGAGAGTGGAGTGTTGAGGGCAGAATAGAGGAAGCAAGATAGAGGAGATATTGCGGATATTTATGTACATGAGAGAGAAGAGTGAGAATTCGACGTTTTCGGGACTATGTTGGAAGGAGAGATGCAGACTCGAGGGGAGTGTTGAGAGTGTATCTACACTTGAGCTGGCATCCACTACGGGTCTTGGCCGCTTACGGCATTTACTCACTGGCGCGTTAGGTGACCGACACGGAGGATCTCTGCCAGTGATTCTACAGCTAGACTACACTTATAGTGCCAGCCTAGTACGCTTCTAGCGAGTTCACACTTAGTGACTGCATGTACATATGTGCTACTTTTCAGCTTTATCACTTAGTCATTTTGTACTCTCTTTTCTGTGAAGAAGAAGAAGAATCTTTCCATCTCTGTGTGCTTTGTGCTTGTCTTGTGTAGCTCTCTTGCATCCTCATTCTTTACAGAAACCATCCGTGATGAATTTCAAAGTCAGGACCCAAAACCCAATGTAAAAAACGCAAGATGATCCTATGGAAGGTATGGAGCAGCTTTACCAACAAGAAGAACTTCAAAGGACAAAAGATCAGGAACAAGTGAACGAGCAAACCCCACCAAAGAAAGACTTCCCAATTGAACAATTATACACTGAAGGGGCTCCGCATTTCACTCCTCCAAGAGACCAACCACAACCAGAGGAGACAATTCCCATTGCTAGCAATACAGAAACAGAATCCGAACATCCCAAAGCTGTTGAAAAGAAGCAAGTGGATGACCCAACCGCCGCAATTGAGACTCCGAGCACACAAGCTGATCAACCAGATGCACCAACCCCAACTGAGGCTCACGAACGTGAACGGAGCAGCCTGAAGCAAGCCACTGAGGAAACTTAGAAAGTCTAGACAATATAGAGGAATATGCTCATGTAGCGATAGACAAGACCCAATGGAAGGTATGGAGCATCTTTACCAACAAGAAGAACTTCAAAGGACAAAAGATCACGAACAAGTGAATGAGCAAACCCCACCAAAGGAGGACTTCCCAACAAAACAATTATACACTAAAGGGGCTCCACATTTGATGACTCCAAGAGATCAACCACAACGAGAGGAGACAATTCCCATTGCTAGCAATACAGAAACAGAATCCGAAAATCCCAAAGCTGTTGAAAAGAAGCAAGTGGATGACCCAACCACCGCAATTGAGACTCCGAGCACACAAGCGGATCAGCCAGATGCACCAAACCCAACTAAGGCTCACGACACGTCAACGGAGCAGCCTGAAGCAAGACACTCAGGAAACTTAAAAAGTCTAGACAATATAGAGGAATATGCTCAGTATGCTCATGTAGCGATAGACAAGATTAAAAATGAGATATACACACGGTACCAACAACTCCACCACCTCAAGCAGAGGTTGCATCATTCAAATGAAAGGCTAGACTTGGCAACAGAAATGGAGGCTCTTCACAATTAACATAAATACCAAGAGCAGCAATTCATAAACACCACTTCTACTCTACGACAGTCTGTTTCAATGATGCAAAGGCTACAAATCCAACTCAACATTGCACATACACAGTTAGCCCAGTCAGAAGCACATTGCCAAGAGCAGAATACTCTCCTAAATCAGCTAAAAGAAAACCCCACATTATCCACACTCCAGGATACAGATGCTGCCTACTAAGCAATGCAACAGAAGGTTAAAGATTTAGAGATGGAGGTAAGGCTCGAACAAATGCAAAGAAGATATTTGTCAATTAGTTTCATGCAACGAGAGGACAACTATCAAAAGCATATTGCTCAGCTTAATGAGGAATTACGAAGGCTAAAGAAGTTGTAGGGCACAAGCAACCACCTCGGGAGACGAGCAAATCATTACTGCAATGCAAGATAAAGATACACTTCAGTTTATGGATTTGGAGGTGCCCACAGTAGAAGAGACAATTCTAGAGATTGAAGTCTCTCAAGAAGAAGTTGGACCTTCCTCTACGCCAAAGACTTTAATGGCTGAAGAGGAGGCCGCTTTGAAGAGACAAATAGAAGAAGAGACGGAGGCAATTTGGAAAGAGGCAATGCAATGGGAAGAAAAAATCCCACACTCGATCAATGACAATCTCCTAGCGCCCTCCACATTCAATGAGTCTTGGCATCAATAGGCTCTTCCCTATCTGCTTATCAAATCCGAAGTCCTCAGAATTAAAGAAAGACTTCTCAAGGATCTTGTGGCCAATGCATCATTGGTCCACCCAAAATAGCATGAGATATGGCTTAACTGGCATCCAAGGTATCTTATTTTATATACAAATACAATTACTCATCAAACAAGATCCTGTGTAGTGTCCTCTACCAAGGGTCAGAAGCCGGTAGCAACACTTTGTCATTCAATAGAAAAGACCAACCTGGCTGAATTATCCTCGATTTCCACCGCTTCTGAATAACCACCTATCGAATCAGACATGGTGGACACATTATTTTCTACAATACAGCTATTCAGGGGGATCCCCGGTTTATCATGTATTATGCTAGTAAAGATTGCAAAGATTCTCATCACATGCTTGCAGACCTTTCACTGAGCAGAACAAACAGATGTTGCATGGATGTCCTTCATTGAAGGAGCCCAAGGTCTATGCTACGATCTATCTGTCCAACCAACGGAAGAAATTATTCATGGATTCTATGCCAGAGTCATGTTTCTACCATCATACTATATGCAAACATTTGAAGAAGCCTTCTACACAGTTTTCTTCACTTAGAATCAAAGATCTTCGGTCCTGTCATCACCAATCTGCGGGCTCAATTTGTCAGCTATTACACAATGGAGCTGAAGAATCCAATCACCATGCAATCCATGTCAACTGAGGACAAAGAGCTACGCAGCAAATACCAACAAGGACTTGAGCATCAAGCAAAAAGATCGGTGACGCACAAGTGTGACCACTACTTAGCACCCTAAGTATTCATGTCGCGGACGACACATGCAAGGAGGGGGGGAATGTAAGGTGCTTAGCTAACAAGAGTAAAAGAAGATCATCAAGCGGGACTCCACTCATATTTCTAAGCCTAATGATTGTATAAAACCCTTTTTTATTATTGAGAAATCCCACAAGTCCAAAGCCGTTGTAATATTATTGAGTGCCTGTGAATCAAAAGGGGCCAAGGGCTTCTGAGTTTGTAAATTTATGCACTCTGATGGCCTTGATTTGAACCTCAATTAGCTAGGAATCCATTTTTACACCTTGGCTAAGGTATAAAAGCCAATTTTTGGAACCTTAAACCTAAGTTTTGGATAATAAAGAAGTGAGCGTACGCAGCAACAACAACAATGGGCTACTGATTCTTCTCCTTCTCGTCTCTCTCGCGTATAATATTGCATTGTTGTTCTGAGCATACCAATGCGTTTGCAGGTGAAAGCTCTTCCTTTTCATGTAATTTTTTTGTGATAAATTTGTGCTTTAAGCCTGCTTTTTGTCTACGAGTTGTTGTTGCTCCCTACGCACAATACATGCGCCAAAACTGGAATATGACCTTAGGGATAGATAGAGCACGTCTAGCGGTAGCTACAGAGCCCTTCTAGGACTAAAACCGACAACCCTAAAATGGGCTGTTTATCTTATGCGTGAATTTTCCTAGGTGTCAGAATTGAAATTTGAGCATATGAGAGCATAGAGGATACTCTGCTCATGCTGGGTTATTATTTTTCGTTCCATTCGGAAACCTGTAGATACACAAACTGGTCAGAATAAGGTTATAGCAAAGATAGTATCTTTTGGTGTCTGACACACACTTGAGACTTGGAAAAGTAGAAGCAACTTAGACTTGGGTTTTCCAAGAGATTGGCTATCTCTTGTAGCCTCCATGCACTAGTTGGGTCAGCTACGTCCCACGGATTGACATTTTATGTCTGTGGTTCTCGTTTTGCTAGCATTGATAGGGTGAGGCTTGGCAGCCGGCCGACATGAGGGTGTAGGTAGACTCAGAGGAGAGGTTCAACTTGTAAAACAAGCTTGTTTGTGTTTTGCTATAACGAGATGAATTGGCTACCTCAGTTTGTGAGAGCCAATCCAAAGCATGATAGATGGATGCCATGCAGGTCGCTCCTGTGTGGGCATATGCGAAGTCTGAGAAAGCAGTTCCCATGCCTCGATAGAAGATGTCATCCATGTTTGGTTTCTCATCTCTGATGGTGCTTGCTTGACATGGAGGCGCATGCATAACTCTAGGATGGAGCTTCCTCTTCATAGTTTCATGTTTATCCACATAGCCATTGATTCATGTTTTAATATCATTTTTTTATTTTTCTAAAATTTAAAGTAATGTTCTTTAATTTTTATCGTCCTAAAACATAGGGAAACACTAAAACTTGAATGTTTAAGCACTAAAGCGGGGTTCGATAATAAGCGCGACAATTTTAGTGGCAATAATTATGGCAATACATGTGGTAGTACGTGGTAATATTTGAAATATAAAAAAGTGTCCCCCCATCCCCCTCTCTCTTTTTTGGCTTGCCCATTTTGGACTCTCTCTCTCTCTCTCTCTCTCTCTCTCTACAAAACATAGTAAAAGATCGAGGTAAACATTTTGAGATTTTCATAGTACAAAACATACATGTTGAACACCTCTTGTTGTTAGTTCCATGGGAGACTTCAAGCGCAAAGAAATCATATAGTTCATACTTCAATTGTTCCGACACAAAGAAATCATAATAGTAGTCCCATGTGTCTCCCTTAGCTACCAACAATCTCTTTCTTGTCGGCCTTGAAACTTGATTGCATTATTGCCTTCAAGCATTGCCAGTGTAGTCGTACAAGTGCTATGCATGGAGTGTGCAGGTACATGACTGGCAAGTCTAGTCATGGAGACATGCATGTGCATATACAAGGGCAAGTCCCATGCACGGAGGGTGCATCCTTTCACCTTTCTGGTATATCCCACATGCATAGAGAGAGAGAGAGAGAGCTTGTTCAGGTTATTTTAAATTAATATATTGAGGCGGTCTGAGGCAGGCAAAAAGAGAGGGGACCTCTAAACACCATTCAAGAATTCTGTGTTGCTCAATTGGGGCTGGGGCAACCACAAGAAATAAAATCAACAACAACCCACCAAACAACAGGTGAACGGGCACCACCTAGTTATGGGATGAGAACTTGGATGCAAATGAGATTTTGCCACAACCAAGAAGAGGTGCAACAAAACACACACAAGTAATCTCCCACCAAGAAACACACCAAATGGACCAAATGAAACACAAGTAATCTCCCACCAAGAAACACACCAAACACTTTCTCAAACAAGATCAAATGATAGAACTCAAAAGACACGAGTCACCTTGAATCCATCAAACCGCATTGTACAAGTGGAAGCACGAAGATTTGAACGTCGAATCACTCCTTTGAAGCACCAAACCTCAATTTTATTGATGATGGAGGGATATATACAATAGTGGTTTTGAGATTTTGGACTCACACTCTCTTATTTGCAAATGTATAGCTTGAAAGCTTCTCTCACACCAAGTGTAAAACTCACTAAGTGGTTGCTATACCTAAGTCTCTCCCCACGCATAGAGTGTTGAGGTGCTGTGTGAGATGTTAGTGATGATTTACAAGGAGAGGGGTCTATTTATAGATTGGAGACCCCTCATTAAGGTCATTGGTAACCCTATTTTACAAGCTAATCAGATTGAGATTATGAATTTTTTGAATACACTACAAGACATCCTTTAGTGTAGCGACGCTCCAATGGAAAAATCCTCGACATTGTTATAAGCGTCGCTATAGTCGTTGCTATATGCTCTGTACTTAGCGACGCCGATAGCAACACCTATAGCGACGCTTATAGCGACGGCAACTCTGTAAAAATAATTCGAGAGCGCCCAAAAACTCAGATGTACAGACCTGAGTTTTTAGGCACTCTCGACTGCGAAACAGGTATACCAGCCCCTCTCTCATACACACACACCAACACACACACACAAGTAGAGGAGGGAGAGCCAGGTATGCTCCCTCCGTCCCCCCCTCCGTCTCCTCTCTCTTATGTTCCCTTCCCCTCTTTCTTTCTCCTTCCCACACACACACACACACACACACAAGCACAAGGAGGGGAGGGAGA
The DNA here is from genome assembly GCF_014529385.1 of Adiantum capillus-veneris. NCBI lineage: Eukaryota > Viridiplantae > Streptophyta > Polypodiopsida > Polypodiales > Pteridaceae > Adiantum > Adiantum capillus-veneris. Next base: position 149,323,473 of record NC_140952.1, read on the forward strand.
GTCAGGTATGTTCCCCCCTCTCCTCTCTCTCATGTTCCCTTCCCCTCTTTCTTTCTCCCTCCCTCACACACACACATTGAGAGAGAGAGAGAGAGAGAGAGAGAGAGAGACAAAAAATGTACACACACATGCATAAACAAAGAATACACACACACACACACACACACACGTGCGCATACATTGAGAGAGAGAGAGAGAGAGAGAAAGAAATGAAATGAAATGTTATATTAAACATCTTCAAAATGCTAAAATGACTTATGAGACCAATCTGATAAACTTCTTGTGGATCTAATCCGATGCCTGGATACAAATGAATAACTGAAGTAAAGTGGAAGACTAAAATCATCATTATCATCATCAATATCCGACATTGGCCGTTGTGCAAGAAAGTAGTGCATCGGTCGGTGAAGAGCTTCGTCAATGTCCACCTTTGTAAATTAAATAGACGTATTGGACGTCTCCTGTATCGTGCTAGAGTAGTCTTGATCCTGTAAGCCTCCGTCGATGTCATGGTCGTCCTTGTAGATGTGGATGTCTAGTTCTCTCGAGCTCAATGACTAGCTCTGTCAACTAGTATACCTCTAGTATGAGAGAGAGAGAGAGAGAGAGAGAGAGAGAGAGAGAGAGAGAGAGAGAGAGAGATACACACACGTACACACCAACACACATACATTGAGAGAGAGAATGAGAGAGAGAAACATATATAGATAAAAGAGAGAGAGAGAGAGAGAAAGAGAGATAAAGACATCGCTTTAGGATTTATTCTTATATTTAAGTTTGCGTTTAGGTTTAGACTTAAGGTTAGAGAGCTTTAGGTTTAGATTTAAGATTTAACTTTATATTTAAGGTTTAGAGCTTAGTTAGTTAGTGATATTTATAGATAGTTAATGATTAGAGCTTAAACTTAAATTTAAGGTTAGGTTTTGGATTAAGTTTTTACATTTTGAGTTTAGCTTCAAGATTATGGTTTAAATTTAGAGTTAGGTTTATGGTTATATTTGCAGTAGTTTGCATGTAGCTCACATGAATTTATGTATCTAGTTGTTTACAATCTCACATGTGCAAACGCTCAGGGACAAGCTATTCCTGAAGTCTGTTGCGTTTTTTCAACCTAAAAACGTTGTGGACTTCAAAACGTCTTGTCTATGAGTCGTTTGCGCATGTGAGCTTGCAAACAACTACATACCTAAACTCCTATGAGCTACATGCAAAGTAAAATCATCATCATCATCAATCTCTATATTTTCTCTCTCTTTCTGTCTATCTTTCTCTTCCGTCTCTCCTCTCTCTCTCTCTCTCTCTCTCTCTCTCTCTCTCTCTCTCTCTCTCTCTCTCTCTCTCCATGGATGCAGCATTATGTTGGAAAACAGGCTACCTCAGAATGGAGGCAAACATGTAATGTGCACAATAATCCCTTGAACAAGCTGTGAAGAGATGCTGAGCAAGAAATACAATAAAGAAGCTCTTCTCTAAAGCACGATACAGAAGCGTGAGCACTGACGTACTGTGCACACCACAAAACGGTGGCATCACTTACAACCATAGCTCTTGAGAACAACACTGCGAACTTTGGGAATGGCTTATCAACGAGCCGTTTTCGCATGTGAGCTTGCAAGTAGTTTACATGTAGCTCAGGTAGTTTATACTAGGGAATGGCTAGAGTTGAACAAGAGGCAAAGGGGTTTTACCCACTACATGCATTGTCTGTAGATGTGGGTGTGCAGATTTGTCGTACCCACAAATATAGGCATTGACCAATAAAGAAGAGATTATAACCCCGGGGAGGTCACCTAATAAAAATATAACCTATCACGTGAGTTCAACAGAAGGTATTTAAAGTTCTTGAAACTTACAGAAATATATATATAGAAGGGAATTATTTTTTCAAATTTAAAGAAAACTTACAAATTTTAGAAGAAAAGGGTACATTATATACTTAACAAAATTCACAGATAAGGGGTTGTACAAACATGTCTTGAACGCACATAATATGGTAGTTTTACACATAGTGAACACTATAACCCGATGGTCCTGATCTCCATGCACCTCTAGATCGAGGTGTGCAGGGATCAGGCATGGCTAGAGAAGTTGAGGTAGTTTACAGTGGGATCGATGGTTTCTTGATTGCCAGTTTAAGAGAGAGAGAGAGAGAGAGAGAGAAGAGAGAGAGAGAGAGAGAGAGATAAGAGATAAAGGAGAGAAAGAAAAGAATAAATTTATGTTCACGATTCAAGATTTTTACATTCATTATGAGTAGTGACGATGATGTGGGGGCTGTCCAACCGAGACGCCTATCTCACAACAAGGATCTTATGTCCTTGTAATGAATGCAAACATGTTGTGCAACGGACAAGACGCGTTTCTTTGCAGCACGTTTGTGAATTTGGCGAGTTCAACCCATCTATTATAGATCGCGTTGTTGCCGATTATAACTCGTCGGACTCTGATGCTGGCCAACAGACAGCAATCTTGCAACCCAATAGACGTGTTCGCAAGCGCTTTACTCAAGCAACATATGTGAGGCCACAAGAAGCATCCTCTGACAACTCGGAGGATCACCATGCAGAGCACATTCCTAACGAGGCTATGTTTGAGCCCAAGACGATCATGGATTCAAAAAGGCTCATCTACGATGACATGAAAAGTGAGGCCGATACGCCATTGTATGGTGGAGCACGAGTGCCTAAATTGAAGGCGCTCTTGGTTCTTCTCAACATGCAGACAAAGTTTGGATGGAGTGACACTAGCATCACAAAACTTTTTAGGTGATCTATTGCAATGTGTCTACTTCAATAAAAAACTATAAATGTATAATGTACCAAACTACGTACACATTTGTGATGCATTTTTTCTCTGTGAAGATTGCTCAGAGAACATACTGCCAGCTGATAATGTGATGCCAAATTCCAGAGAGGAAGCAAGAAAGATCTTGCGAAACTTGGGGATGGATTACCATTCCATTCACACTTGTCCTAACGACTACATTATTTTCGAGGGGAATATATGGACATGGAGAAGTGTCCGGAATGCGATTATGAAAGATGTCAAATAGATCTCCACGAACAAAAAGTACCGCAGAAGGTGCTGCGACACTTTCCTCTACTACTGCCTCGCATCAAGCATTTCTTCGAATGCAAGTCCATGGCTGCTCTCGCAACATGGCACGAGGATAATAGATCTTTGCATGATGTGCTACGGATCCCTGCGTATTGTGCGGCATGGAAGCATATTGACGACACATGGCCGGATTTTGCCAGAGAAGCTTGAAATTTGCACCTCGGATTGGCTATGGATAGCATAAATCCATTTGGTCGGAGGTCGACATCTTACAATGTATGGCGAGTTTTCATTGTCAACTACAACATTCCTCCATGGTTGACGGCTAAGAAGGGACATCTATTTCTAAGCTTGATTATGCCAGGCTGATATAAGGTGAAGAATATAGATGTGTATCTTCGTCCACTATTGGAAGAGCTACAATAATTGTGGATTGGCATAGAAGTGGTGGATATGAGCCGACACACAGGTCGATGCAATGCCTTAATCAGAGGCATTCTTATGTGGATGATGCATGACTATCCCGAGCTAACAGAATGTTCAGGTGATACGAGCAAACTCACACATATAACCTTTGTATTTCTCATGTGGATTTATTGTCATGTGTATGGCTGCAGGACTCCAGACAAGAGGATCCAAAGCATGCGTCACATGTGGCCCTAGACTTAATGCACGTCGGGCATCCTCGCTCAAGAACCAAATCTACGAAGGTCATCAAGTGTATCTTCCAGAGAATCCCAAGTTACGAGAAGGTTTTTTGGGAAGAGAACCACCAAGGATATCTACTCGAGCATGGTTAGAGCAGAAAGAGATGTGTGATAATAGTCTACCCCTAGGGATGAAGAGATTCTCTCTATGGTATGAGTTGCCATATTGGCCCAGACTCATGATCAATGACTTGCTGATCCAATGCACATATTCAAGAATGTGGGTATTCTATTGTGGGACTATCTCATTGGCAAGAAAGATCCTTTGGGAGCTAGAGTTGACCTTAGGAATGATGGTCGTATGGATCGATAAAGCTCCCTAAAGCACCATGGATCTTGACAGGATGGATAAACATAAGCGAACACTGCACGAGAATCACGACAAGTGGAAGCAGTAAAAAGAGGCAGCCAGAGCACGAGTAAAGGCTGGGAGATCTCACCACTTGGGGAACGGCGAATGGGTGTCATTTTAGGCCGACTTTGTAAGTGTTATTGCATTACTCTTTAGGTTTTGTAGTTATGGATATTAGTCATTTTAAATTCTAAGATAGCGTTTTCTTTGTATGCTTTGAACAGTGGTGGATGATTGGACGTGACAGTGGTGGATGATTGGACGTGACTCCACACCCTACGAGCGTGAGTATGCAAGCAGAAAGGGCTTAAACGCGTTTATGGACATTCTTAGTTCTCGCCCCGGCTTGGTTAGTATTTGACTTTACGTCACCACATTTGTTGTATTTTAATAGTAAACAAAAAATTAGATTATTTTGCAATTGCATGTTTATACTTACCTTCTTTTTTTTTGTAGAACCCGAGAGGTACACCGTTGGGACGTGATGAAACACCAGATTAGTCGATGTTACACTAGCCCCAGCTAGCTAGGACTAGTTTTATTTTTACATAGCATGTATTAAAAGAGGTCGGGCATGTCAATTTTATGACTATTGGCCATCAATGTAATTTCTCAATAATGACAATTGTATTGTCAGTAGAACATTTTGATCAAATCTTTAAAATCAAATGATTTTACCTATGATGTGTATAATTTTGTCAATTCACTTTCATTCGATATAATTTTGTCAATTTTGGATTTCATGTTGGAAACTTTGTTTAATATGGTTGATGGGGTGGCATACACCTGTTCAATATGGTTGATGGGGTGGCAGGGCATTGCCTTGCCACCACAAAAATTTACTCTCAGACGTCGCTATGTGCGTCGTTACTTAAGGATCTGTAGCGTTGCTACACACATCGCAAAGTTGACCTGTAACGTTGCTATAAGTGTCGCTATAGGCGTGGCTATATACGTCGCTATAGGCGTCGCTATATAGCGAAACCTATAGCGACGTATATAGCGATGACTTCTTTGCGAAGGTCATAGCGTAGCTCTCTACGACGCTAGGGATGTAAATGGCCCCGTGTATTTGCGTCGCTATGGCAGTCACAAGTGTTAAGAACCTCTTGTAGTGATATCAAATTATTTCGGGCCTTCTTCTCTGCTTGAGTCATGGATGTGGGCTCAAAGAAAGCATTATTGGTGGTAGATAGGGTAAAATTAGAGAGTTAATGAAGAAAGGGGAGAGAGAGAGAGAGAGAGAGAGAGAGAGAGAGAGAGAGTTTCTACTATGTACATGTCTTGAGATGAGGTGCCTTTTAAGGTTAGGTCAATGGGCATTTGTGTTAGTAGGTTAGTAGTTAGTGCTAGCAATCACTAAAATATTAATGATACAATTACAATGGGTAGAATGAATTGGATGGTGGAAGGAAGATGGGTGAGGAAGTGGGGAATCCTTATGATGGTGAAGCTTGAATAAGTTTTGGACTTACTTGTGTAGGTTCTCAAAATTGATTGCCGATTCTCCTCTTCTTCTTCTCTTCTTACACCGTCGCCGCCAAGGTTGAACACCACGATGAAAATACCGATGTTGCTTGATGAGAATTTCCAATTAGCAAACAATAAGCATGGGTTACATGCTGAATTTTATCTATGTAGAGAAGAAGTAACAAAAAGTTGTAATTTAGAGGTGATAGAGAGAGACAAAGAGAGGGTGTATGTACATGTAGAACTCCCTATGAGGGTGTATGCACATGTAGAACTCCCTATGAGGGCTATGGAGGTGAGAGGGGAGGTTAATGGTAAAGAAGATGAGAGAAACCATGGAAGGTGCATGTTTGAGTGAGAGACAGAGAGAAATGAGTGTGTATGTATGTGGAAGTGTGAAAGAAGATAAGAGAAGATTAGGATGACTTTTGAGAAAAAAATGGACAGATAGGGGGGCACCAAAAAAATCATATCCTACCGATGGTAGTTCAAAAATTATGAAACATTTTGAGATGGTTATTTGGAAGATGAGCTACATTTTGTAGTTTGATCACTTCTTTACATTTGGAATGGAGGTGGAAGTCAAAAATCCCACCAAAATGCATGTTTTTTTCATTGCAAAAGTCTTCCGATGGTCCCTCTTTCGTTGAATTTGCAGATGGCTCCAAGGGTGAGCCCCTCCATGCATCATAGCATGAAATTGATAATTGAGATGCCCTTTACACATGTAGGAATGAGAATTTTTTATGATACAAGAGGAAAGAATAAAGAAACTAGTGCATTGACTTTTCATAAAATAGGTAATGATTGAACACCTGGGGTCCATGATGGTGGAAATAAAATATGATAAATATAATGAAAATAATAATAGGATAACATGTGAGAAGGGACCCTCATTTGGTTATATTGATATAGTCTTATTTACAAGAAGTAATAAAAATACATGTAGAAAATACTAATTTAGTAAAAAGAAATGATTGGATAAAAAATATATTTGTGATTTTTCTTGGAGTGGATTCACACTAAAATTTAGAAAAAATTGAATAAACATATTTATTTATATATAATAATAGAGTATGCACAATGGTAAGAAAATTGTGATAAAGGTGAGTTAATGTATATAGTATACTTAGGCAAATAATGCACACCGATGTATAAATATTTTAAAAAAAATACTAAAATAATAATAGTAAATATATCTATATTTAGACCCTCCTTAAAATAAAAATGGACCATATAATTATTTTTTATTTGGCTAACCAACCCTCAACTAGTTGAGGGTTTTTAAGGAGATAAGTGAAAAAAGTCCCCTAGTTCACATACACCTATGCACACTAAAAAGGTGGGAATAGCCATAGTGTTAAGGTGACTTTTCTTGGGTGAGGTGGCTCACTACGTAAAATATGGAGAGCCAAAAAAAAGTTATCAGTAGCCTTCCTCACCCCCTAGATGATGGTATATTCATGTACCATAATAAAGCATGAATCCCAAAGAGAGTGGTTCTGAGTCCTCTATGATATTTGGTACCTTGACAAGATTTTCATTCTGTGGCTCCTTGCTTTTTTGGTTTGAGTCACACACATGCATCATGCGACAAAACTTACATGAGATAGTCACTCTTTGCCATTTCTTTGGTAGATCCTTTGGTAGAAGGCGACTCAAATAAGCCTTTAGTCAATACTTGTTTACCTTCTTGGAGTGCTCTTTACGATTCAAGTCCATGAGCTGGTAGTAACTTGAATTGAATGCCTTCTTGACTAAGTATGGTCCCTACCATCTAGTTTCAAACTTGGCATCAAACCGATTATCAAGTCGATTGTCATACCTTAGCACAAGATCTCCTTCCTTGATACCTTTGTCCTTCTGTTTCTTGTCAAGCTTCTCCTTTGCTTGTGTAGCATTCCTCTTGTTGCACTCAAACTTCTGTGAGCAAACCCTTCCCAAATCGTGGACCATTATCAAAAACAATCTCCAAAGGTGTGTCAAATCTACAATAAATATTAGTGTAGACAAACCTTAGGACTAGGATTTCAAAGTGGGTTATACAACCCTCAAAAGGCTAATGCAGACTCAAAACTAGCCATAGTCTTAGAAAGGGCTCTTTCAGTCCGAGTCTCAAAAACAACCGGAAAAAACTGCCAAAATAGCCAAAAAATGACTCCACACATAGTACAAGAAGCAGTATCTGCAACTCAAAGTACATGAGTGACCGCGCTCAAACATGCACTAAGAAATACTGCATACAATAAAAGTGATCCCTGCGGGGATTTCTGCTTTTAAAAGAGCTCAATGGCACTATATGTGCTAAAAAAGGTATGCATCTATCAACGCATAACCATCCTCAGAGAAACCGTTGTCAAAGTAGCTGTCAAAATCGCCTATGAAGGAGATGTACCTGTGTACGTACTTGGAACCTGTAAACTATGTGTGAATGGGCTCAAAAGCACTGCAACCTACGTGTCGGTGTTGAGAGGAAGTCGGTGCCGATTTCCACCCCCAAGCAAAAATGTGCTAGTTGAATAGCCACCATGATGTTCGATACTGGGGCGGTGCCGTAAAGTGTAATCAGTGTGCTCGGTGTCGATGTTGGGTGTCACTTCTCTATGGTAGAGGTATCTCACCCGCACAAATGTCACAAACATAGTCGTCCGTGAGAAAATGTTGTCCGTGGGAATGCTCGTGTCGGGGTCGGATATCAAAAATCTATCGCATAATGAGAGTGATGTTGGTGCCGAATCGCAACAATCGGAGGTTAGACCAATGTGCCCTACCGTCAAAGGATGCGAAAATCGATGCGGATGTTAAGGACTAGCTGAGAGCCGATTCGCTCCCATCGAAGTCGGTGGCGAATGTCGAGGCAGTTGATATCGAGGTCGTTGATGTCAAGGTCCCTCTCACCGATCTTGGTGTCGACGTCAAGGTCGCCTCCCTCTTCTGGACGGGAGTCTCTGATGCCGATGTCGGAAAATCGACACGAAAAATCATGTTCTCTTTTCTCGCTTTCTCTCAAGCTCTCTAGTGGTGGGAGGATCTCTCTCTCTCTCTCTCTCTCTCTCTCTCTCTCTCTCTCTCTCTCTCTCTCTCTCTCTCTCTCTCTCTCTCTCTCAATCTCTCACTCTCTCTCTCTTTCTCATTTGCTGAGAAGATTGCCCCTCTCTCGCTCACTTGTGTGTGTGTGAGCGGGAGTCCAGATGGTCGAGAGTTTGGTACGAGCGAGGGGCCAGAGGTTGAATGGTTCGGGGTGTAGGGGACTTATGGTGGGAGCAACCCCTTGCACACATTAGTGTAATCAAAGTTTTTTAAAAGATTTATTTCTGTTCTCTGTCAAAATGCCTGCATCTGACGGGAAGGGCGAGTGTGTGTGGGCACTGCTTTGCTGCTCACTTTCTGAATCGCAAGCTTTGCCCTTCGCTTGCTCGATCTTGCAGCCCCCGCCCGATTTCCACTAAGTGACTCCCCTTTTGGATTTGGTGCTCAAAGCTTTCCCAAGCCTGGTTTGCTCTCTTGACCAAGCTTTTTCTCGCTTCGACTTGCTTCTATACCCTCAAGGTTGTTTGCAAAGCTCGCTATTCACGGGCTACATTCAATTTCTTAGCCCTGATTTCATTTGGGTTTTGATTTCCTCCTCTGTCTGCTACACGACTTTGTGTTGATTCCCAGCCGCCCGCTTTGCTCAACACTCTCTCTCTCTGCTGCTGATTCCCTTGTTCAATTTCCAGAGCTTCAATTCTTTGTGCAGAGCTTCCAAAAGCTCCCAAGATTCCCTTCCTGTTTAGGGTTGTTGCACACATGAATGTAGCTGGGATCGGAGATTGAGTCGCCTATGCTCTGATACCACTTGTGGGAGTTGCAATGGGGAGTGCAAGAGAGGGAATGAGAGAAGGGGGAAGGAGAGGAGCACAGACACATGTGTTTGGTGGAGCTTTAGAGAGTATCCCCCTCATACTCCTTATTTACATTATGAACAAAAGAATAGAGTAAGTGGGCACGTGCCCGGCCATAATCGGCCATGGGGCCTAAAACCTAACAATGTAGACAGAGATGGATTTGGTGTAGTAGAACCTTCCGATACCGAGCTTGCATCGCTTGAGATTACAACACGAGGAGCACCCCGTTAAGGTGGTGCTATGGGAGGAGGCCTATGTTGATTTGGTTGAGAGGCAGTGGGGGGAACGAGAAGACGCATAACAAGGTAGGGGGAGGCCTTGCTGGACACGGAGTTGTGTGCACCTGCGTCAAGCAGTGCAACATCGGATTGGTTGTGCAAGCTATTGCGGGAAGGACATGAAAGGGGCTGGTTTGTGTGTCAACTCTTGGATTGGGAATGCAATCATGAAGCTCCGCTCCACTAGTGTTTAAGAATGGGTAACTAGTGAGTCTTGCATATCCAACATTGCCGCCACTCCTTCAAGGTCAACTCCTTCATCTATTTGCATATCCATGGCCGAGACGAAAGGGTATACCATGTCCGTTTCCTCCATCTCCACATTGTTGAGGTCGACGGTGCACCATGGCTAGCCATCTCAAGCGGGCGATAGGTTTGAAGATCTCTACAAGTAGCAGTTCAAGTTGAACCCATCTCAAGCAAGCAGCCTAGAATTAATCAAACACAAATGGGAGCCATGAATTGTAATTTCTGTACATAAAACAGAAATTGGAATCCATGAATCCCTAGAATTAGAGGTGCACACAGAAAACACAAGCAAATCTTTCTTTGAATACGTCGTATCAAAGCTTTCAGTGGAAGAACTTAGAATACATGCCTTCAACAACAACTTTCTGGTAGTGAGTAGTATGTGACCCGCGCGTTGCTACGACTAAAGAAACATGACCACTATTTTCATAGGGCTATCTTTTTCTCCGAGTGGAACACTATCAATACTCTCTTCTCCTACTGTATAGTCTATTGCATTTTTTAAAGTGATGCATGACACAACCTTTTGACACATTCTAACAAATATGAATATATGAAAGTAGCTACAAATCGTTTTTTAATACCAAGCTTGGGATGTTCTCATTAACATTATTTTTTGTGAGCTGTTAGCCCTTGTTCAACAAACTTAGGAGTGCTTGACTTCTATTAGGTTGGAGAGAGAGAGAGAGAGAGAGAGAGAGAGAGAGAGAGAGAAAGAGAGAGAGAGTCCTCCTTTTTGTCTGTTTGGGTCTAGCAATGCTACCAAGCTTGATTATACAACTTAGATAAGTTAGCATGGTGTGAAAGCTAGAGTTGAAAGCTAAGAGAAGTCAATGTGATCATAAAACTTTTTTTGAAAATGGAGTGGGTTCTGAAGGAGTATGAGCGGAAGTGCGACGGGAGAGAGAGTGCGAGAAGAAGAGCACAACGATATGGTGAACTCGCTCTATTGTAATGTGTAGAGCATAGTGAGTTCTTATTAGGTTTTTACAAAAGAATATGTGTACATACCTGGCGGCCCGCCCACTTACCTGGGCGACCACATTGGGCTTTATACCCCAACAACCTCCCACCTAAAGTCCAATGTGGTACTTTAAGTGTGAGGGAAGCTACTATACAAGCTAATATACAAGAGATGTAGAGAAGTGATGTACTACCCTACACCTAACTGCTTGCGAAAATGCGCAAAGCTCTCTGAGGGAAGTCCTTTTGTAAGTAGATCAGTAGGATTTTCTGTGGTGTGAACTTTGACAAGCTGAAGTTGCTCATCCTTGAGCATTTCCCTGATGAAATGATACTTCACATCCACATGCTTTGTCTTTGAGTGATAAACTGGATTGTGAGCCAATTGTATAGCACTTTGACTATCACAATATAACACAGGCATCTCTTCTTTGATTCCCAAATCTGTTACTAGTCGATTAAGCCAAATTGATTCTTTGCATGCCTCTGATGCTGCAACATATTCAGCCTTTGTAGTAGACTCAGTAACACAATCTTGTAATCTAGAATGCCATGATACCGCTGCTCCACCAGCCAATGTAAAGACATACCCGGACGTAGACCTTCGGTTGTCTAAGTCACCTGCATAATCTGAGTCTGTAAAACCCTTTACACTTAGCTCCTGACTCCCATAGCATATACGCATACTCTTTGTAGCTTTCAAGTATCTCAATATTCCTTTCACTACCTCCCAATGTTTCTTGCCTGGGTTTGACATGTATCGACTTACTACTCCCACTGCAAATGCAATGTCTGGGCAAGTAGAAATCATTGCATACATCAAACTACCCACTGCAGACACATATGGAATCTTATCCATCTCAGCATGTTCTTCCTCAAACACAGGACAATCTTGTTTGCTAAGTTTCACATATGGTGTCAATGGAACACTCAATGCCTTTCCCTTCTCCATATTGAAACGTTGCAAAACCTTGTCGATATACTCTGTTTGAGATAACCAAATCAACTTCTTTGATCTATCTCTCTCAATGCGCATACCAAGTATATGACTTGCCTCACCCATGTCTTTCATGTCAAACGATTTTGCCATCTTTGACTTCAAAGCTGAAATTTCTTCCAAGTGCTTGCCAGCAATCAACGTGTCATCCACATACAAAATAAGGATCAGCCAACTACCATCCTTAGCCTTCTTTGTATATAGACAGTGATCAAACTCACTACGTTTGTAGCCTTGAGAAAGCATAAACTTGTGGAACTTATGGTACCATGCCCTCGATGATTGTTTTAAGCCATAAAGACTCTTTAACAAGTGGCATACCAAATCTTCCTTGCCTTTCTCAACAAACCCTTTTGGCTACTGCAGGTAAATTTCCACATCTAAATCACCATGCAAGAACGCTGTCTTGACATCCATTTGGTGCAACACCAAATCTAATATGGCAACCAATGCAAGAAAGCATCTTAATGTAGTCATCTTGACCACCAGAGAGAAGACTTCATCAAAGTCAATGCCTTGTTCTTGCTTAAAGCCCTTGGCAACAAGTCTTGCTTTGTACTTTGGCTGATTATCATGAGCGGTGATCTTATACCTGTAAACCCATTTACAAGGTAGAGCCTTTTTGCCCTGTGGTAATTTAACTAGCTTCCATGTCTGGTTTTTATGCAGAGCTATCATCTCTGACTGCATGGCCAATTGCCAATTCCCGGAGTCCTTCATTTGCACTGCTTACTTGTAACATGAAGGCTCATTGCAATCAGTCAACATGACATAGTTCATAGATGGAACAAACCGATCAGGAGGTCGCGTGATACGTCCAGATCTACGCAAAATAGGTAGCTCAGGCTCAGCCACAACATAGATGGAACAAATCGATCAGGAGGTCGCATGATACGTCTAGATCTACGCAAAATAGGTGGCTCAGGCTCAGCCACAACCTGTGGTTCCAATCTATCCTGTCCTTGCTCCTCTTGAGCCCTGACATTTTGTCTTGCACGTGCATGTCCATCTTCTTGGAAGACAACTCTTCTAATCTCCTCAACCCTCTCTGGTTTAGAATGATATTTGGATTCATTAAAGTGAACACCATTGCTGCGGATAACCTTTCTGGATTCGGGATCCCAAAGTCTGTACCCCATCTCACCAGAATTACCATAGCCTAGAAAGATGCACTTTCTACTCTTTGGCTCAAGTTTGTTCCTAAATTCCTTTGGAACGTGAGTATATGCCTCATAGCCAAAGACTCTGAGATGCTTGTATGAGGGCATTTTGCCTGACCATACCATCTCTGGCACTGAATCCTTCTGCAAAACCTTGCTAGGAGATCTATTTATAAGATGAACATCTGTTGAGACAACTTCAGCCCAAAACCTATTTGGCAGCTGTGCATTAGACAACATACTTCTGACCTTCTCTTGTATGGTCCTATTCATCCTCTCAACAACACCATTTTGAAGAGGATTGTAAGGTCCACACAGATCACTATGAACAAGTGCCAACTGTGTATCTCTTCTACTGCTTCTATGCTTATGTGGCTGCTATGTTTGCTTACCATACAGACAATGTTCACAGAATTCAAAATCATTCAGACAAGATTTCCATTCCCTTCTTGGACATATGTCCTAACCGACTATGCCACAAAGAAACGTTCGGCTGCTCGGTTACATTGATTACATTTTTAGAGACATTTGATACATAAATGATGTAAAGTCCTCCAGACTTTACTCCATGTGCTACTGTCATAGAACCCTTGGATATCTTCCACATGTTCTGTCCAAAAGCGGTGACGTAGCCAGCATCATCAAGTAAACCTGTGCTGATCAAGCTCTTTGTAATTGTGGGAACATGTCTCACATTTTTCAGCGTGAAAGAAGAGACATTCTGAAACTTCAATTGAACATCTCCAACACCTAAGATCTCACATGTCTGCCCATTTCCTAGCCGAACATGATCTTTAGTGGTCACATAAGAGGTAAACCACTCCTTGTTTGGAGACACATGAAGTGATGCCCCTGAGTCTATAATCCAGTCACTCAGTGCATTTCCATCAGATGTCGTAAGAAGAGCCGAGTCCATTGTATTCTTCAAGAAGTAGATGTCTCTTGACACTAGATTGTCATCCTCTGCAACAGTGTTTGTCACATTTATTTCTTGAATCTTCACTGAGGACTTGTTCTTCTCACCATGGTCTTCAGCTTTCTCTTTGCCTTTTTCTGCTTTCCATTCTCTGCAGTCTCTTTTCATGTGACCCTTCTTGCTACAATGGTAGCATTCTATGTCACTCTTGCCTTTAGCACTGCGGGACTTGCTACGAGACTGATTCCTCTTTCCACCTTTGTACTTTTCTTTGGTCCTTCCCCTGACAACTAAGGCTGTTCCTTTGCCTTTGTCCATTGTCTTTCTGTTGGTTTCTTCAGTAAGGAGACTGCCTTATACACCTGCTATGGTCAAACCATCTGGAGGTGCAAAATTACTCAAAGCTGTGCGAAAAGTGTCCCAACTTTCTGGCAATGTGATCAACAGGAACATAGCTCTAATAGGTTCATCAAACTTGACACCTTGAGCTGATAACTGACTGTAGATGGTGTTGAATTCATTCAGATGATTGGACATAGGTGTCCCTTCTTTCATCTTCAAGTCAACAAGCTTCTTAAGCCAGTATACCTGTGAAGCTGAACTCTGCTTCTCATAAAGATCACTCAGCTTTGTCCATGCTTCATAAGCCGACATCTCGTCTGCTACATTGAAGTAAACGCTTTCTGCCAAAGTCAGCATAATGGTAGAAAGTGCCAATTCATCCATTTCGCTCCATTCATCTTCGTCCATATCTTCTGGTTTTATCCCCTTGAGCTTTATAGGTTTTATCTGCTTCTTTTGTACCAACACGTTCCAAATCTGCTTCTTCCACAATGGGAAATTGGTTCCATCCAGCTTCTTGATATTGTAACGAGCAGTGTCCTGTGATCTAGCCATAGCTACGCTTCACAGTAGTTTACTTTCCTGGGAAAAATTTGGCAGAGTTTCCCCTGTAAACTGACCTCTGAACCAATATCAACCTGTCAAATGAACCAAGAAAGCTTTAGATTCTGCATAAATTTCGGCAGAGTCTCCTTTGTAAAATGGCTCTGGTGTACTCAAAAACAGACCAAAAAACAGCTCAAAAAATCACTGTCTCTCTAACACTGTAAGCTGTGGGTAAACTTGTCCTCCACCTGTACTGTCTGTCACTGTCCTGTAAGCATAGACTGCGACAATGCCTCAACGGCAGTAAAGCAAAGATGCAATCCCAACTGTCTAACTCACAGTCAATACATCCTAGCTGCCTATCTAAGGGTGCTCGAGGGATCGCTCCAAGACCTGTATCACCGAAAGGATCTCAACATTCGAGAATCCCCCAGCTCAATAAAACCTCACTCGACCCTCAACAAAGGCTGCAGTAAATCTGACAATACATAGACTTCCCACAAAGTCATACATCCACAAATTTTTCACTATATGATTGTAACCGCTGCGGCGGTTGTTTGCTGCGTGACTCACAGCCAGCAAACCCTCAACAGACATACATCATCTCTGACAATACATCCCATGTGGAAGTACCTGCAATGTCAGGATGCAATCTGGAATATCAAGTAGCAAACACAAGCTACCTGATGAACTAGTGGATGTCGCCTACAGTCTGTGTGTAGATACGCCCGTGTCGTATGTGACACGTCTCCAAGAACTGTGAGCCGTCCTTCGATGTCTAGACAGCCACAAATCAACACTCTGGGAGTGCCGATATCCTCAGCACCTGCAGTCGTAGGCCGAAACCCCAAATTTGCAGCGTCGGATCTGCACCCGCCAAGACCACGTAGTCGAAAATGGCCTGCGCAGAACTTTGTCGAAGCCGAACGGTGGCCGAGATGACCTCAGAATGAAATTCTGAGAACACCAAGCCCTTTGGTCTCACCCACAGGATTTGGGGCCGTGTCTTCGCCTGTCGAATCTCACTCCAATCTGAGCAGGTGACTCTGGCTACCTGCAAATGCTGCCCCGAGCCTCGATCTGAGCTCTGATACGAGTTGAAGGAGTACGAGCGGAAGTGCGACGCGAGAGAGAGTGCGAGAAGAAGAGCACAACGATATGGTGAACTCGCTCTACTGTAATGTGTAGAGCATAGTGAGTTCTTATTAGGTTTTTACAAAAGAATATGTGTACATACCTGGCGGCCCGTCCACTTACTTGGGCGACCACATTGGGTTTTATACCCCAACATGTTCTATAGATTCGATGTCTCAACTCCACTCTCTTACTTGCTTCTTTCTTGTGAGAGCAAGGCATGAAAATAGTGCACATCATAACCTACTATATAGTGGAAAGGACGTTTTCCCCTTGGTCTACCTAGGGTTGATATAAGTGCTACCAAGTGCAAAATTACAAACTTGGTAAGTAGCAAGTTTTTAAAGATGAGTTCCCATAATTGGTACATTGTATAATCATAAAACTTTTCATGTCTAAGAGTGGAGTTGTGAAAAATTTATTAGGGCTCATAGTTTCCAATGTAGCAAGAGAGCTTCAAGTTCAAAGAGATGAGTTGACTTTCTTTTCTTATCAAGAATCTGATTGGCCCTTCCGTCTATGTTTCTCTACAGATGCCTCACTTGCTTGCATCTCTATCTATGTTTTGTGCACAAGTATGGTAATAGTGTACATCATCACCGAATCATCACGATGCATAAGCAGGTTAGTATGTGTACACTTATGGCCATTGACACCTTAAAATGTGATAGAAATGAAAGAAAAATAAGGTCACCTAATAGTTTGTTTTTGCAAGAGTTTTGGTTGTTATGCTAAATTGAAGGATGTAGAGCCAAATAAAAGGATGTAGAGCCAAATTAAGGTTGTGACCTGAAATCATGCATGCCATTAATCTCTCTCTCCCTCTTTCCTCAGATTACAAAATCATGTTCCTCTTGAAGAGAGTTGAGTGTATTCAACCATTTACATGCTTGAGCCTATTCCCTTACCCACAATCTTTACCATACTGGCCATTTGGCTTGGCCAATCCCTTAAATGTGAGATTAGGCAGCATTGAGACACTATAGGACAACCTCTTTTTTTATGCACATTATGTCCCTTAAAAATTTGAGAGTATGAGAATCATATCCTACTTGAAGACTCAGCTTTTGATGACATCAAACTTTCTTTTCATATATTTTAGTCCACCATGGCCTACATTTCTTTCTCTCCCAAAAACTTCATGGATTCAATTTGTTAGTTTCCGCCAATATATCCATAGCCTTCATGCATGCTACACGTTGTATCTAGTCTCATAGGTCAATCTAACATTTAAGGACAATGACTCTGACTCTCTCTCTCTCTCTCTCTCTCTCTCTCTCTCTCTCTCTCTCTCTCTCTCTCTCACAATTTTGAGGTCATTGTGATTGTTTTTATGATATTAAAAATCGTACTCTCCTCTCCCTCCTTGAGTAAGTGTGCTAGCATGTAAGCACTTGCCTTCAAGAATCAAGACACACCGGCTACATTTTTTAGGTTCTTCTTCTTCTCTCTGTATGTGTGTGTGTGTGTGTGTGTGTGTGTGTGTGTTTATCTTAGCTGTCCAATGCGATGACTCCTTGCAAGTAGTTTTTGGAGAAGTTTTACTTAAGATTTGTAGTTGGGAGTTTGGTCTCAAACCGGGTTAACATGAAGTAAAATGGGAAAAAAGTAAAAAATTATCTAAAAGTGCAAATTTTATTAGTAAAGGGGAGCAAATTTTTTCAAACATAATGGGGAGGAAATATAGGTGCGAGAAAGGTCTTGAGGGCTTGGTGTGTGTGTGTGTGTGTGTGTGTGTGGGAGAGAGAGAGAGAGAGAGAGAGAGAGGCACATCGTCGAGTCAAGAGAGACACACATGGGGGAGCAGCTCTTTACCAATACGCTAATCAGCATTGTGCAGGGTTCGAAGGGGAGTATTATGTGTTGATAGGTTGCAAGTTTAGGAAACTTCTGGTGTCAATTAAGAACTTATTGAATATTCTAACACTATAGGAAGGATCCCAAATTATTGCAAAGATTTGAAGCATCTGATCAAATTGGAGTGATACAAAGATGACACGCATAAGTTGACGTCTCTCTCTCTCTCTCTCTCTCTCTCTCTCTCTCTCTCTCTCTCTCACACACACACACACACACACAACACACACAAACACACACACATACATAGTGTGCGCATAAGTTGACGTCTCTCTCTCTCTCTCTCTCTCTCTCTCTCTCTCTCTCTCACACACACACACACACACACACATACATAGTGTGCGCATAAGTTGTGTTCTCTCTCTCTCTTCTCTCTCTCTCTCTCTCCTCTCTTCTCTCTCTCACACACACACCACACACACACAGACACACCACAACATACATAGTGTGCGCTTGGGTTCAGACTTATGTATAGATATTTGAGAGCAGTTATTTACGACTGCTCTGATGATATCCAACTCTCTCTCCCTCTCTCTCTCTCTCTCTCTCTCTATTATATATGATATACCTATTTAATTATGTTCTATAATTGAGAGAATTTATGGATTTTTAAGGATGACACATAGGGTAACTCCTAAAGAAAAAGGGATAAAATATCTTAGAACATGTAAAAGACCTATCAACTGGGCAATCTCTCTCCTCATTTGGGATGCCAATGTCAGGGTTGTTTTTTTTGTGCAGTTTACCCATTTCAAGGCATATATCTCTATTTCTATGGGAGAAAATGCTAGCCATTGTTTAAAAAATACATATAATTCCGAAAATAAGAATTTCTTGGAAATTTGTGAGTGCCTTTGGTGAGTAGGAGTCCCCCATAGCTCAATGTAAAATCTCTCTCTCTCTCTCTCTCTCTCTCTCTCTCTCTCTCTCTACTCATGGTCAATGACATGTATAACAACTCCAACATTTGTATGCATGCCCCAAAGCGATACAGAATGAAGTCGACTCATGGACAAACATATAGTTAGTTAGTGTGTGTGTGTGCCCATCATAATTAAAAAAATTATAGATTTTTAACGGTGACACATGGTTTAACTCTTAAAAATTAAAAGGATAATATAACTCTGAATTGATAAAAGGCCCATCAATCGAGCAATCTCTCTCCCCATTTTGGGTGCAATGTTACGGTTGGTTTTTGTTAGATATTTTACATTTCAAGGCATTTTTCTCGTTTTCTATGGAAAAAATGTTAGCTACCCTTTTAAAAATACATGCTAAATTAAGAAAATAACAATTTCTTGGAAATTTGAAGGGCAAGGGTGTCCCTGGCGAGGAGTCCTCATGAGCTCAATCGTAAAATCTCTCTCTCATCTCTTCTCTCTCTCTCTCTCATGGTTAAAACTGTAGATAACCCCTTCATTTGCATACATGTCCTCAAAGCGAGACCGACCCAAATAAACTTGCGGACATGGGAACCTTCTCCTTTTTCTCAACCGCTTTAAAAAATAAAAACTTCCACAAATTTCTAAAAGGTATCAACATTAGTCTTGAAAAAAGCCCTTGAGAAAACAAAGCCAAATATATCAAAAGAGATGATATTTTGTTAAATAACAAAATCTCCAACAAATTTATCTTTACTTGCCTAGGTGGAGTGAAACTAAACTTATACACTTCTTCTATGTAGAGTAGAAAGTCTTTTGTCTTTACATCGTACATTGTAAGAGGGTTTTCATGTCCCTCTGCATTTCAAATCTTACCGTTCACTTTTGCATTTTACATTAGATGTTTGGTAAGGATTGTTGTGAAGTGAACGAATGCATGACAAGTGGAGGCCTTCTTCTTGCTTGAATTTTTAAGCTGCATTATATATAGTATAGATGGCTCTTAAACTGCAACCTCAAGTTTGGAGAGTAGTAAGTATGAAAGCAGTTTTTGAATTCTTTGGTGATGGTGTACGCACTTGAGCAATGTACGGAGAATTCAATGATTTATAGAGCAAGGCCCATCACTTGTGATACGAAGGGAGAGGAGAGACACAAGGGATGGGTCAGTCTTGCATGGATGACACGTGGCGCCATGCATGCTCTTGCTTGGTGTGTTATAAAGGATTTTTTTTTTTTGAGGGTGTCCATCATGGGGAGCTATTGTTTTAGCTATTGTAGGCGGTTGCAAATGGTAGATCTCAAATGTGGGGGATGGTATAGGCACCCCCAACAAAAATGTAGCAGTCAGCACCTAATTGTGAAAGGCGGTTGACATACCACTTTGAAGGGAGTATGGGAATGGTACATTTTATTAACGGGCCCCCTATTGGCACCCGACCTACTTACTCCACTTTCATTAGCTGGAAGATTGCTCTTCACTCTTGAATTCACTGGGATTTAAAGACCATAACAAAACCCGAATTTGAGCTCGAGTTGAGCAACGCAACGTTTTATCTATGATGAGCTAACCAACTCACCGATGTCGTCTGTGTGTCCATAGGCTGCTGCTCTCCAAACAAAAAAAGAGTCCATGGTTCTACTGCCATGTATGGTATGCATGCGTTGCCATGTGCACGTCTCCATTCACTCTCTCAATACCCTTTGTCTCCCTGGCACTACGTGTCGGTTCCCACCTGCTTGTCCCACCACGAGTCATTACTTGCAAACCTCATTGTACTTTCTGCCCCTCCCTTTCCCTTTCTTTATTGATTACTTTCTTTTCACTTTATTTGCTTTACTTAGCATCTTGTGGATTCCCATTTAGTCTAAACTATATATAATGGAGTTTAAATTTTCAAGGAAGGAGAAGACCTCCACGTGCCACTCATTGGTTCATTTCAAAGAAGACCTTACAAAACATCTAATCTAAATGTAAAAAAAAGCTAAGAAGGCAAGAATAAAAAGTATTTTGACAATGACAAGTCAAAAGTCTTACTGTTTGTTTTTGCTAAAATACCTTTTTATCTTACATTCTACTTTACATAGGGTAAATGTACCAATTTAAATGTGATTGACAAAACAAAAATAATTTGGGAGAGATTTTGTTTTTCAATGAAAATTTGATTTCTAAGGATATATTTGGATTTTTTTTTTCAAGGGCCTTTTTTTAAGACTATATTGATATTTTTTTAATAGATTATGTAATTTTGTATTTTAATCTTTAAAAAACAAAAAAAACACTTCTATACCACTTCTTAAAGTTCTTGAGAAATTAAACCTCAACGCATCGTGCAAATGTGTTGTCCCCCCTTCCCCACCAAGTTGTTGGTTATTACGACAAGTTTGCGTGTGCACATGTGCATGAGAGACATTAAGGAAAACCCAAAGGTTGAGTATGTTTTTACGAATAGAGGGGGGCTTGTTTACTCATAGAAAAGCTAGGCCATCCACATGTCAACTCAAATGTAGCTCAAGTTTGGGGGAAGGAGAGAGAGAGAGAGTGAGTGAGTTGGCAAAGAGAAGAGGTTCGTAGACAACCCACTATCAGATTTGACCAAAGTGCATTCGTTTTGTGTGAATCGCCTTCTAAGATCATAGTTAGGCCACTACCAATGTGCACACGTGCGTACGTGTGTGTGTGTGTGTGTGTGTGTGTGTGTGTGAGTGAGAGAGAGAGAGAGAGAGTGAGAGAGAGAGAGAGAGGAGGGGGGGGGGATCAAAGAGGACCACTCAATGAGAAGAATAGAGTAGAGAGAGGTGTGTGTATGAGAGAGAGCCGATCAACAAAAAGAAGAGAGTAGAGAGAAGTTGTGTGTGTGTGTGTGAGAGAGAGAGAGAGAGTGCGCTTAAAATTTTCAAGGAAAGAGAGACCTCCACATGTCATCATTGGCTCACTCCAAAGAAGAACTTACAAAATATCTAATCTCACTTCAAAAGAAGGGTAGGACTCCAAGAATAAAAAGCTTTTGCTAATCAAAAGTCCAAAGTCTTACTTTTGGTTCTTTTGAGAAAATACTTTTTTACTCTACATTCTACTTTACATAGAGTAAACGTACCAATTTAAATGTGACTTACAAAAAAAAAAAGGCTAAATTTGGAGGGGAGATTTTATTCTTCAATGAAAATTTGACTTCTAAGGTTATATTTGAATATTTCTTTTCAAGGGCCTTTTTTTAAGACCAATACTTTAACAAATTATATAATTTTTTATTTTAACCCTTAAAAAATAACTCAAAAGAAACACTTCAAGTCGTTGGTTATTGCGACGAGTGTGTGCGCATACGTGCAAGAGAGAGACACTAACAAAACCTCAAAGGTTGAGTGTGTTTCTATGAATAGAGGGAGGCTCGCTTACTTATGGCAAAGCTAGGCCACCATGCATCCACCTGTCAGCTCCAAATGTAGCTCGCACGTGTACACACTCACACTAGGATAATTTCTAATATAGAGAAAATTATAAGAGGCCTTAGAGTTTCATTTGACAAGTCAAACTCAAGATCTATCACTTAAACGGAGGGAGACCTTAGAGATCGATTGAACAAGTTAAACTTAAGATCTATTTCTCAACGAGAGAGAGAGAGAGAGAGAGAGGAGAGAGAGAGAGAGAGAGAGAGAGACAAATTAAACATGTTAAATGCTCTATGTTAAGTTGATCAATGACTCCTTATGCTTGAGGATTGTGGACATAAAGGTGGCAATTGAGCATCCATGAAGTAGTTGGGAAGCTGAAAATATGAGGGAAGCAAGCTCAATGTGATAAAAGATGAGCACTCAACTAGGGTATGTGAAGCTAAGAGTTCTGAACTTGCTAGGGGCATAGTATGCAACAATGGAGAACACTTCCTAAATATGTCTCTTATCAAAGAGAGTGAGAGCTAGGCTAGATCACGACTAAGGTGCAAAGTGCAATTGGCATGATAAGCTTAAGCTTCTATGGGTGAATTTAGTAAATCATCTCTCAAAGATTAACATGCTTCAACAATTGATGGCAATGTAGTAATTTGGATTGTTATAAGTTGTCATAATTTACTGTTTAAGGTTGCCGTTTGAACTCTTTAATCATCACCATAGCATGATCAAGCCTATCATGATTCAATGTCATTCTCTCTAATCATCATTCATCACCAAAGCATTCATAAGGCTATTGATATGACAATGCCTTTTACAAACGAATTTTTTCTCGGTATGGAAATTCATGCTCCAAAGACATAGATCTCCTACTTCATTTTTGTGTGTTGAGGTGATGAAATGATGATAGGATCCTCCAATTTCCTTCTTCAATCACTTTTAGCCTTACTTGGTGAAATTTGATTCATTTTGGTCCCCCACCAAGTTTATCTCCCATTTTGTTAGGTCCACAAGTTTGCACACCCCTCCCCCCCTCTCTCTCACACACACACATACACACATGCAGGCACACTCATACATAGAGAGAGGGAACGAGAGAGTGGAGAGTCAATGTTGAAAATCATTGATGCGTGCTTTCCCTCACTCTCAATCTCATGTTCACCTAACTATGTTAGTAGGCCAATCTCTATACAATTTTTTACGTGGTTACCTCTGTGGTTTTTTGGATCCTCAAACATAGAATTTTATATGGGTAAAGATGATGCTATAATGAATCTTGGCAAGAGTGAGTGGGCTAGGATAAAAATGGGGAGAGCTATGAGCATTATGCTAGGATATGTTTTTTCTATAAAAAGAAACTCACAATGGTGAGTGGATTATATTGATAGATCCAAAAAATTACATATTCCTACCATACTCGTGACGATCCATGACCACTTCAATGGATCATAGATACATCGGTTCATGGCTGTTCCACCCCATGACCATGGATGAGCCCATACTTTCACCTTTGCATGTTTGTTATTGCTGTGCCAGGTTCTTGTTCCACTTCTCTGAGCTCCTTTGCTTTCCAATGGAGATCGTTCTCTGAGTAGCCAAAGTTTGAGTGTAGTAATGACTTGGGGTTGTATCGTGTCTAAGTTCAAGCTATAATGAAGACTAATTATGAAAACAATCTCTTTTACTTTTCTTAATACAAAGTGATTAAAAAAGAAATAATGTCTTTTTCTCTCAAACAACGATATGTAGAGAAATAAGGCCAGCCTAAGCCTATCCATGGCATTAACAGACCCCCCTACAATGCACACACACAATGCATCAAATATGTTTACTATCTAGCGTAGCACATAATTGAACAAATCTAGCTTAGCAGACATCTTCAAGGTATAATTACTTCGAAATATGGTTAGAGAAAATTCTCAATGACACATTATACAGCTACGTGTCTTCCCTTTTGTAAAAGAATAGTGTAATATGTGACCATCCCCTTTCACTTGTGTGTGTGTGTGTGTGTGTGTGTGTGTGTGTGTGTGAGAGAGAGAGAGAGAGAGAGAGGAGAGAGAGAGAGTCATGCATACGATTCTTTATAATAGCAAAAGCCATTCCTTCGATAATCAAGCATTAACACTCGTATAAATTATGACTGTAATATTATATAATATGCAAGTCTACAAATCCTCATGAATTATACACCACGTATACCAAGGTTATATATCATATCTATAGATCCTTTTTTTTTCCGTTGCAGTACTCACAATAGTGAGTTGTACTGTGTGATGCCATATCTATAGATCCGAAAACAATTGATCCATGCTACAAGAAAAAAATGTTTTACGACTAAGTATCCTCCATTGTTCTACATAAGATGTCACTATTATATTTAGCTAGAGATTCCTAGAGAATGATCTTATTTAATAAAGAAGCATCCAAGAATATTTGCACTATCTTATTGATGCATAGAGAATGTTTGTATATGTTGCCACCTTGTGGGGGGGGAGAGAGTGCCACAATTTGTTCTTCTTAGCGTAGCAACGCGCAGGTCACATACTAGTTCAAATGAAATGGGTACAACCCTATTACCTACTTTATTTGATTTACTTAGCATTTGTGGATTCCCATTCAAATGAAATGGGTACAACCCTTTATGGCTCTATTCTCAATTCTTTAGACGGAATCTTCGTGAGATTCAAGAAATGCAAATTCTAAACATAAAAAAATGCAAAGTTTGTTCCCCTTGCCTCCGTCGTTTTGTCCCATTCTCGCCTCCTCTATCCTTGTAATGGAATTTGCCTATTCAATTTGAGAGTAGTGGAATTTAATAAGAGTACTTTCAAGAAATGATTTTGTGAGCATAGCGGGTAGACATAATTGAAGATAGCAACATAATCATAGCAATTAGTTAACTTGGCATAGACAATACTTTTGCAAGAGAAAGAATTTAGAGAACATGACAACAGTTGAGGACCGGATTTATGTGGAGCCGGTCCCCCTCCAATAGGCATTTGTATTATGATTTCTCCCATAAAGAGAGACTTGTTACAATACATTCTTTGTGTTCCTTGTGACCTAGGTGAAGCAATGAAGATGGAAAGCTTCATGCATCACCATCATAGCATAACCTAAACTTGAAGAAAGCTTTAACTATACCAAGCCTCAGTCCCAAGACCTCAAACACCTTCGAAGGTGGAGAGAGCTAGCAGGGAATGAGGGTAGGGAAGAGGAAGAAGAAACATTTCATACGAGAAAGAGCTAGTTCCTCACTTATCATAACTCTTGTGCTAGCATACATAATAGCATAGTAATGAAGAAGAAATAGATGGCAAGCTCAAGCATTGAAGCATGGCTCTTGGATGGATTTTCACTCCATAGCCAAGAGTGTTGGTGTAGGCTCTCAACCCTACTTGCTTGGAGAAAGAGAGGGAGCTCTTGCACTTTGCATAGTACAATATGAGAGTGTTTGTGAGTGTGTGTGGGTGAGTATACCCCTAAGCACCCCCTAGCTTGCTTGGGTCGACCCCCTTGTAGCTCATGCTTGAAGCTCATTGGACCCCTCCAGGCCTAGCCAATCACAAGCAGGAGCCATTACAAGCAACAGGGATAGCCTTGGGACAAGTGTCCCCCTTTCCCCTTTGAGAGAGAGGACTTGATAAATGCAAAATCAATTAATTAAATATCCTTTATTATCATTGGACCCTTGGGTGGCCAACAAATAGGTTTCAGGCACACCATGAGGGCAACATGAGGAGGAACTTAACAAGTGTCCTTGCTGCCTCTTCAAGCTGGGGCTTCCCTTGTGTGTGTGTGTGTGTGTGTGTGTGTGTGTGTGTGTGTGTGTGTGTGTGTGTGTGTGTGTGTTCTCTCTCCCCCCTTGTAGGATCGCCCCTCCTTGTAGGGATCTTTTGACTTTGGATGAGCAAGCCCCTTAGTCATCAAGCATGACTAAGCACTTGAAGTAGGGGGTGTTCCCACAAGCATCTCAGGCAAGCTTCTCAAGGCACCTCAAGCACCTTAATCATGCACCAAGTCAAGCACCTCAAGCATGGAGCCGGTCAAGCACCTCAAGCATCTTAATCAAGCACCTCAAGCATGACAAGCACCTCAAGCACGACAAGCACCTGGAGTTTGGGCCGGGTTCCCACCTCAAGTTAGCCCTAGCTTACCTAAGGTCAAAGGACTTTTACACACATTATTGGAGGTCTTCAATGAAGCTAACCCTAAGGTCTTATGCTCCATTGGTTAGCCTTGCTCTTGATAGACCATCTCCCATTTGGGCCCCTTTACTATTGGCCCGTGTTGAGATAGATCTATAAGCACATATCTATATCTTAACACTTGTTCCCGTTTATTCTCCACATTAAGTGATCAATTTAATATGAGAAAATCATTTGGGTTGGTTAGATATTAGATTCTATGACATTACCTCTCTCTTGAAATCATAGTCGTCCTCGACTATGAGGTAGAAGAGATAAAGCCTTAGTCATTAGTCAATCGTACTTAGCGGGTAGAGGATCCTTTTTTACCCTACGACATCTTTCCAAGATGGATGACCAATCCATTTGGTGCTTGGGAGACATAGATGCCGCAAGCATGTCTGCTCTTTAGTCCATTTCATTCTCCCAAAGTAGAGTGACAAATTCTACTTGGTGTTTGAGAGACGTCGTCATCACAAACATGATTCTAAGCATGCATACTAGTTAAATTTGTGCACAATTAAAAAGAGGACTAGTCTTATAAGACAAAAACATGAGTCATTTAAAAGAAATTTGTACATTTGCTTACTAATGTAGCATTGTAAGCATTGACAAGGTTCATACTATCCTTAAGTTGTACTCCTTGCATCCATTTAGCATCTTCAAAAGGATAATTTTTTAACTTAATAAGATACCGTCGGATTATCTTACCATGTCGTAGTACCTTGTCTTCATGCCGAAGGACAGCTTCGGGTTGTAGCACCTCTTCTTGGTCTTCAACTTCGGGAGGGTCTTCAATAATTGGTTCAGTTGGTGGCTCTCCTTTGTAGGGCTTAGTAGGCTTACATGAAAGGCATTGTGTATAAGCCAATGGTTGGGCAACTTGAGTTGATAAGCCGTCTCATTGATGGGCTTCAAGATTTGGAAGGGACCATAGTATCTTTTTGCTAGTTTAGCATAATACTTTTGATGGCCCGTAGGATTTTTGCCCGTCATTTGCCTTAATCGAGCCTTAGGAAACTTGAGTAAGACCCAATCATTTTCTTTGAACATTAGGCTCTTCTGTGCTTATCAGCAGCAGCTTTTGCCCTTTGTTGAGAGATTGCTATAGCCTCCCTAATCTTTTGAAAAGATTCTTGTAGGTCACAGCTATACTCATCAGCGGCGAAGATCTTCCCATGTACTTTGAGTAGCAAGGGACTTTTAGGTCTTCCCTCTATGATCTCGAAAGGTGTTTTCCCGTAGAAGTATGTACAGTATTATTGTAGGCATACTCTACTAGAGGTAAATACTTTTCCCATTGTGAGCGTTGATCTACTTCGGTAACATAAGTCTTGAGTAGATCGAGTATCGTAAGATTGGCTATCTCACTTTGGCCATCCGTTTGTGGGTGATAGGCCGAAGAGAAATTCAATCTTGTTCCTAGATTTTCAAAGAGACCTTTCCAGAAATTACTGGTCATTCTAGGATCTCTATCTGACACGGTGGATGTGGGTAATCCATGGTGATTGAAAATCTGAGATATGAAGAGAGTTGCCATTTGATGTGCCTTAATAGTCTTTTTGACAGGAATAAAATGTGCTTGCTTGCTAAAACTGTCGACTATTGTCCATGTTCCTGTATTCCCATGGATAGACTTGGGTAATCCAAAGATGAAATCCATGGATATACTCTCCCATGGTGAATTTGGAATAGGCAATGGCTGGAGTAATCCAGGTTGCTTCCCTCTATTATACTTGGTCTTTTGGCATACTACACATTTTGAAACATACTCTTGTATGTCCACTTTCATGGTAGGCCAATAGAAATACGTCTCTACTCCTCGGAGAGTAGGATGAATACCTCTATGCCCTGCATATGGAGGAGCATGGGATTCATACATAACCTTTCACGAAGGGAATGGGTAACACATAGCCTATTGCCATGGAGAAGATAACCATCCTGCAAGTGAATGGTTCCTCTTTCTTCCCCAAAGCAAGGGATGACATTATGTCTCTAAAGTCAGGGTCAGTAGCATACTCATCTATCATAGAGGATAGATCATTGTGAGTAGCTATAGATACCGCATTAACTTTTGGTCGTCGTGAAAGTGCATCAGCAACTTGATTGTGCTTACCAGCTATGTGAGCAATATGGAAATTAAATTGCGAAAGAAAATTTGCCCACCTCATTTGTTTGTCGGAAAGTTTGGTTTGCGTCATGAAATACTTGAGACTTTGGTGGTCGGTTCGTAGGATAAATGGAGTCCCCAATAGGTAGTGCTTCCATGTATCTAGGGCATGTAGAACAACTAAAAGCTCTTTCTCATAAATGCCCAAGACTCGTTCATCACTATTGAGCCTTCGGCTCTCATATGCTATGGCATGCCCTTCTTGAAGCAAAACCGCTCCAAGGCAATCACCACAAGCATCACATTGGACCTCAAATGGCTTTGAGAGATCCGGAAGCACGAGGACTGGTTGGGAAGTAAGCTTCTCTTTGAGTTTTTCAAAAGCATTTTGCTCCTTAGCAGTCCATACAAACTTAACGTTCTTCTTTGTTAAGTCGTGTAGTGGTCCTGCTTACTTGAGAGAATTTTGCACACATACCAATAAAGCTTCTTAGCTCATGTAGATTCCTTGGGTTAGGCCATGATTTTATTACCTCTAACTTTGATGGATCCATACGAATACCATCGTGAGAGATAATATGACCTAGATATTGAATCTCTTGAAGGAAGAATTCACTTTTCTTTTGGTTGAGAAAAAGTTTGTTCTCCCTCAAGGCTTGAAAATTCACTTGGAGATGTTGCTTATGTTCCTCCAAAGACTTGGAGTAGATGATGATATCATCAAAGAACACTCCAGTGAATTTACGATATGGTCTAAAAATTTTCTCCATGAGACGATTGAAAGTAGCTGGTGCATTAGTCAAGCCAAAAGGCATGACTAGATATTCATAAAGACCAAATGTTGTGCAAAACGCGGTCTTTAGGATATCTTCATCCACTATCCTTATTTGATGATAGCCACTCTTAGGTCAATCCTACTGAAGTAGGTAGAGCCTTGTAGCTTATCAAACAGATCTTCTACCGAGGCACGGGAAATCTGTTTTTGATAGTGATATGGTTTAGTGCTCGATAGTCCACACACATACGGTATGTACCATCTTTCTTTTGCACTAAAAGAACTGGAGAACAAAAGGGAGAGGAACTAGGCCTCACCATCCCTTTGTCTATCAATTCTGTACTTGCCTCATAATCTCCTCTTGTTGAGCTTGTGAGACTCGATAAGGAGGTTTGTTAGGCGGTGAGCTTCCTGGAAGGAGCTCAATACGATGGTCATCATCCCTCGTTTTGGAGGTAGGTCCATAGGGATATCATCGATGAACACATCTTGGAATCCTTTTAGAAAAGTAGACACGTCTAACTCTTCTTGATTCCTATCATTTTCATTTGATGAAACATTATTAGCTTTTAGAGACTCTTTGACATAAATCATGTACGCAGAAACTGAGCTCTTCATTGATTTATCAAAAGAAAGAGGATTTACAAGTGGAATAGTGCGACCACGCTCACTAGCATCTATATACATGTTCTTTCCCTATAGGTGAAGTAAATTCTCCTTTCAGGGAACTTCATGTTGGCAGCCATGCGATCAAACCATGGTGCCCTAGGATAAACCTGATGTTGGAGAGGAGAGATGAAGAAGTCTTCTTTGTCGACATAGCTTTGGACATGAAGCCTCAACTTCCCAATCAAGGGAGTAACGGAGGCTTGTTGTCCCTTGAAAGCTGCATCAGCTGTTACTATATCTCCCATCTCAAAATCTTGAATGCCCACTTGGTGGCCAACTCTATTGATATGAAGTTGAGAGTAGAGCCGGGTCAAACAAGATGAAGGCATCATGCTCTCTTACCTTTCCCCACGCATAGGAAAGTGATGATCCTTTGCAATGAGCATCCTCTTTTGGAGCTTCGATGGTGGCCCTAGGAGTCTCATTGCGAGTATCTTCTTCTTGGGGCAAGAACGATAGCCATGTCTTGTCCCCACACTTGAAACACTTATGGTCCTTGCGAAAAATTCAAGCTCTTCAGGAGAGAGTTTGTTTTTACCTTTGTAAACTCCCTTCCTTGGACCGATTGTTGGTGTTGTTATTGTTGTTGTTGGAAGTGCCTTGGGAATTATTTTGAGCATTGGATTTCCCCTTTGCATCATTTTTATCTTTGTTTTCCATGGGCTTGACATTACGTCTAGCCCTTGATGGAAATTGATGCGTGAAGAAACCATGGTGTGGTGGATTACTTCGGTAATAGTACCGGGCCGTTGAGAGTTGATGTATTCGGCCATCTCTTCAGGTAATCCCGCACAGAATTGTTGTCTTTGCTCGGCAAAGTCTATCTTTTGAAAGAGAGTAGCTTTGAGATGCAAATCCCAAAACTTGTCTACATACTTGTTGATAGACTCATGAGAGAGAAGCTTCAAGCCCGCCATTCGGTAAGAACTTTATCTTTAGTATCACTTGGAAGAAATTGCTTCATGATGGAAACTCGTAGAGTTTTCCATGTCTTTGGGGCTTCTCCATTGCCACGAAGGCTAACCCACCATTGACGAGCTGAGTTTTGGAAGTGCATAGCTACATGGCGTAGCTTGGAGGACTCTGTGAAGCCCTCGTCCCCAAAGGCCGCATCAAATTGCTGGATGAAGGCCAACACTTTGTCGGTAGCACCAAAGGTACCATCATAGGTGAGAAAAGAGATACTCTTTCCTCCCTCCTTGAACTTCTTTAGCTTTTGTGACCTTCGCCATGCAGGAAATGATTTGCGATGTCCTCCCCTCTTGTATTCTCTAGGAGAATAGCCATAACTTTCATCGGAAGAGGAGGAAGGTGAAGAAGAAGGAGAAGAGGGTGACCTCTTCCTAGCCCTTTTCTTCCTTTGTTTCCTCTCTTGCCATTCAGAGTGATGAGGAGAAGGACTATGGGTTGCTCTTTTCCTCTTGGGAGGAGTAGGCGATCGTCTAGACCGCCGTCTTCGTGGAGCCACATCTTCAGAAGAACTTAGACTGTCATTGCTTTCTTTCTCTTTGGATTCCTCCTCTTGAATGGGAGAGTGTCTTCTTTTGGGGGTCTCTTCAAGAGGCCTCCTAAGCTCTCTCTCTCCTCTTGGAGAGGAAGGGAAATTCCATAAGCACGAAGTTGTTGAGTAACTTCGGCTTGCAAAGCTGGGTTGCCCATAGCTTGTTGCAACCTAGTGACGAGATAATTCACAAACATGGGAGCATCATCATTAGCACCTTCATGTGCAAAATCAAAGCTATCTATGTTCATTCTACTCTCTTGATTATTGTCAGCCATGTTAACAAAATTTATGTTTATACTTAGTGTATGCTTTGGCAATTCAAAACCTTAGTTGCCACTCCTCTTAGCCTTTGAAAATCGGCTCTTAAGTATCTACACCACGGCTCAAAGTGGTTAATTATAGAGAGTAGAGGAGTAGGTCTAACATAGCAGAGTTGCCAAGGGCTAGCTCCTTTTGGACTTCGTATGGCTCAATAATGGTAAAGCCGTAGGCAAGTCCAAAAAGACTCCATTATTAAGTCCAAAGCTCCTGAGGTGTGCACCATCCCCACATAGTGGGCTTAACAAAACCGATATTAGATTCCAGTTCCATTACCCTATTATAATTAACAACATCAACCATTTATAGGCTACTTAAGGATCTCTCTTCTTAAGCAAGAAAAGAGAAACCAAATGCTCTGATACCAATGTAATGTAATTGGCCTATTCAACTTGAGAGTACCGGAAATTAATGAGAATACTTTCGAGAAATAACTTTGTGAGCATAGCGGGTAGACATAATTGAAGATAGCAACATAATCATAGCAATTAGTTAACTTGGCATAGACAATACTTTTGCAAGAGAGAGAATTTAGAGAACATGACAATAGTGAGGACCGGATTTATGTGGAGCGGTCCCCCCTCCAATAGGCATTTGTATTATGATTTCTCCATAAAGAGAGACTTGTTACAATACATTCTTTGTGTTCCTTGTGACCTAGGTGAAGCAATGAAGATGGAAAGCTTCATGCATCACCATCATAGCATAACCTAAACTTGAAGAAAGCTTTAACTATACCAAGCCTCAGTCCCAAGACCTCAAACACCTTCGAAGGTGGAGAGAGCTAGCAGGGAATGAGGGTAGGGAAGAGGAAGAAGAAACATTTCATACGAGAAAGAGCTAGTACCTCACTTATCATAACTCTTGTGCTAGCATACATAATAGCATAGTAATGAAGAATAAATAGATGGCAAGCTCAAGCATTGAAGCATGGCTCTTGGATGGATGTGCACTCCATAGCCAAGAGTGTTGGTGTAGGCTCTCACCTCTACTTGCTTGGAGAAAGAGAGGGAGCTCTTGCACTTTGCATAGTACAATATGAGAGCGTTTGTGAGTGTGTGTGGGTGAGTATACCCCTAAGAACCCCCCTAGATTTCTTGGGTCGACCCCCCTTGTAGCTTGCTTGAAGCTCATTGGACCCCTCCAGGCCTAGCCAATCACAAGCAGGAGCCATTACAAGCAACATGGATAGCCTTGAGACAAGTGTCCCCTTTCCCCTTTGAGAGAGAGGACTTGATAAATGAAAAATCAATTAATTAAATATCCTTTATTATCATTGGACCCCTGGGTGGCCAAATAGGTTTCAGGCATACCATGAGGGCATGAGGAGGAACTTGACAAGTGTCCTTGCTGCCTCTTCAAGCTGGGGCTTCCCTTGTGTGTGTGTGTGTGTGTGTGTGTGTGTTCTCTCTCATCCCCCCTTTGTAGGATCGCCCCCTCCTTGTAGGGATCTTTTTGACTTTTGGATGAGCAAGCCCCTTAGTCATCAAGCATGACTAAGCACTTGAAGTAGGGGGTGTTCCCACAAGCATCTCAGGCAAGCTTCTCAAGGACCTCAAGCACCTTAATCATGCCAAGTCAAGCACCTCAAGCATGGAGCCAGTCAAGCACCTCAGCATCTTAATCAAGCACCTCAAGCATGACAAGCACCTCAAGCAGGACAAGCACCTCAAGCACGACAAGCACCTCGAGTTTGGGCCGAGTTCCCACCTCAAGCTCAGCCCTAGCTTACCTAAGGTCAAAGGACTTTTACACATTATTGGAGGTCTTCAATGAAGCTAACCCTAAGGTCTTATGCTCCATTGGTTAGCCTTGCTCTTGATAGACCATCTCCCATTTGGGCCCCTTTACTATTGGCCCCGTGTTGAGATAGATCTACAAGCACATATCTATATCTTAACACTTGTTCCCGTTTATTCTCCACATTAAGTGATCAATTTAATATGAGAAAATCATTTGGGTTGGTTAGATATTAGATTTTATGACAATCCTCTTCACAATAGCAATTGCTCCGTGCCCTTCTCGTCCACTCTGCACCTTCCCAACTCTTAGCACTCACTTCACATGGCCATTGCTCGTCAACCCCCAAGCTGGTGCAAGCTCTTTGTTATGGTAGCCCTGTGTCAGTATGGCAGCTGTTGAGAACTGGCCACAAAATGGGTTGACCTAAGAATGTGGCCGCCTCGGCTGCCAAAGTGGCAGCTTGAGAGGATCGATTGCAACTCGACTCTCTCTCTCTCTCTCTCTCTCTCTCTCTCTCTCTCTCTCTCTCAACACACACACACACCACAACACACACACACACACACACACACACACATACACACATGCATCCTCACTGCCTGTTCTCTGTTCTACTTTCGATAGAGCTCAGAGAGCTGAGAGGGCTCCCAAAACCCCGCGTGCTTCCTCAGCCCGTGCAAAGTTCCTTGCATTCTTCGTGTGCATTGCCATGTCCGCTAGTTTGCTGTGTGCTACCTCCTGCACCTCACGCCCTCCAAGCGACCTCAACCCTTCCGTGTGCTCCCTCTTGTACCATTTTCGCTCCCTCATGAATCGTGCCTCGATGCCTAGCCATCTTCAATTGCTCCTTAAATGCAACCCCCTCCCTCGCCTTGCAAAGAGTCCACAATAGAGAGAAAAAATAATTGCACCCGAAACAAAGAGAGAGGAGGGGAAAGACATGGAAAAAAATATCTACAGCAGAAAAGAGAGTGAGAGAGGAGAGAGAGAGAGAGAGAGAGAGGTCTAAAAAAAAAATCTTTAATCTCCTCTCCTCTTTAATCTCTCTCTCATTACTTTTTCCCTTCAAACAAACAAGGGTTTTTAAAGATTCGCTATTGTGAATGTGTACGGCCCTTGCAATGCAAAAGATAGAGACAAACTATGGATGCATCTCATCGATTACCCTATTGAAGGGGAGTGGTTGTTGGTTGGTGACTTTACATGGTTGAAAAGAGCAGGGATAGAACAGGATCCTCCAGTGTGCTGGCTGGCTTAGAAAGGTCTAAATGGAAATTTTTGTGCGAAAAGTGGGCAATGATCAACTTATGGGATGTTGGCCCATGGAACAGCACTCTTGGGTTCACCTACACAAGCCTTCAGTACGCCCGCACTGCCTCCAGACTGGACTGATGCTATTGCTCGCACCAAGCTGACTGGATACCGACGCTGATGGAATGAAGGTAGTCTGTCACGGAACGAATAATAGAGATAGACAGCAAAACAGAGGAAGAAATTTGTATTGATAGTGTTTGATACAAAGAGGAGCAATTGAATATATATATGGGCCTCCGTTGTACGGAGCTCGAACCTCCCGACCACCCCCGAGCTTCAATTCGCTTGCATGCAGGTCTCACTCGCACTCGCACTCGCACTCGCACTCGCACTCGCACTCGCACTCTCAACGCACTCGCACTCGCACTCGCCACTGCGAAGAGAGAATGGTGAATCACCCCCAAAACGCACCACCCGTTTTCTATTCTCCTCCAGAAAACTGCGACCTCTTAAAATAGCCGCTTTTCTATTTTTGGCGCTCGGTCGACTCGACTTGCGCGCCAATATACCTGCGAGAACAAGGTTAAAAAAAAACATGATCGTGAAGCGATCCGTAGAGGTTAGTCCACAATTTTCAGCTGTCTTCAACTGAACATAACTCCAACGGAGCCAAAAAGCCCAAGTCCGTCTCATACAATCTTGTTGCCCTCGCTGCGCTCTTCGACGGCTATGTGATGGAAAAATTTCATAGCCTGCTCGATTTGCTGAAAATCAACCTGCAAAACAGCATTTTCTACAAAAACGATGCAAAAAAGCAAATCCAACTTTTTTTCTTAATCTTGGCCTTCAACGAGCATCAAAACATCAAAATCTCTAAAGACTCAAAGAACCAAAGTTGTTCCTTATAACGCAGGCTTCAATCGCTTCATACATCACTTTTCCAAAATCCCACGTTAACGTTCAAAAATGCCCAGAAAGTGCCTTCGGATCAAAAAATTTTATCGGACGAAAAAATCACATCCTTCTACACAGTGGACTAACTTTAAAATGACAAAAACTTCTAGAAAACAAAATTTATTACTAAAACACTCGAAATCAGTCTTGTTACATAGTCCCAACAACAATCCTCTCAAATCACATTCCTCTGCACATTCAATTTAAGAAGAATAAAGAGGAGGAGCAGCCCCAAGAGGTAAAAAAAACTATTGGTGACAGGGCACACCTTTTCAAAGACCCTTTTTCAGGAATCTAGAAAAAGCACTAGGTAAGCTAAATAAATATGTCGACCTCAACAAGCACAATGCGTGGGGATCTTTGCTCGGAGCATCCAGAAAAAATCAAACCTCGGTCCCCCGAATCAAGGAAGCTAGGGAGGATCACCTGTTGCATCTTTCAGCGGAGGTACAATTGCTTACCGCTATAAAAGCCAATGGGCATGCTACTGAGGCGAACACAAATGATGGCTTGAAGCCAAATTGAATCGCTAATGAGCAGATAGAAGATATAAAAAAGGCTAGACTTCTTCTAGGAGATTTATTTGCAACCGGAAGCCTCAATCAAGCTCATTTTTTTAGGGCTCTAAAAATCAAGAAGAGCGGGGCCACGTCCGCTCACTTGATGATGAGAAAGGGACATCAGTTCATAATTAGGATATAATGGTTGGTATGATGCTAAGCTATCTCAGTCAAATTATTGGACGACCGGGAGAGACCAGTCCAAGAAGTGGACGAAGCCAGAGGGACCTTACTACATAGTGTTAAGAAGGAAATTCCCACTCAGAAGCTAATAACTTGGAACGGCCATTTTCGAAGACGAATGTTCACTAGCATTGCAAGCCCTTGGCAAGGAAAAGTCCCCTAGGTGGGATGGGATGACAGTGGAATTCTATGCAGAATTTTGGGAAGATCTCAAGGCCCCAATCACAAGTTTGGCCATAAAGCCATGGTCGAAGGGTCCTTGGAGACAAGTGTGAAGAGAGGGCTTATCAAGCCATCCCAAAAGAGATCTGCTGCTCTAAACTACAACATTGGCGCCCTATAACGATGATGTCGGTGGCCTACAAAATTATAGCTAAAGCAATGGCCCTCAGACTAGCCCGCTTACTAACAAGATCATCTCCCCTCATCAACATGGTTTCATTAAAGGAAGGTCCATATAAGTAGCAATGGTGGGAATAGAATATGCAACTATCACAAAGCAGGAGTGCATTTTGCTGCAGTTGGACTGGACAAGGCCTATGACAGAATAACATGGACATATATAGAAGCCATCATGGAAGCTCTAGTCTTTGGGCGCGCCTCTGTCAGATGGTTCGTGTGATGGGGGCTAGAAGCCAGTCAGAGCTCCTATTTAACGGTAGAATTGTGGGCTCTTTTGAGGTTAAAAGGTCTATTAAACAGGGATGCCCTCTTGCCCCCCTACTTTTCGCCATAGGAATCACATCCTCTAATCACGACGCTCGAAGCTAGTGCTGAACGGGGGAGGTGCAAGGCCTTGTTTTACAGGAAATAGGCAACTCCTGGCAAAACGTTTTGCAGATGATTCTCTCCTCTTCTTGAAGGCGTGCCCCAGGTCATCAGCAAATCTTTGGAGATTGTACAAATGTTCTCGGTAGCTTCGGGGTCCCAGTTTAATATAGAGAAGTCAAGAATGATCTCCCTATCAGAAAATGACTCATTTGACCCTTCTGTATGGTTAGGGGAGATTGTCACAAAAGGAAAGATCTTTAGACATCTGGGAGCCCCCCTGGGGGTGGATGTAACTCACAAGCAAGATTCGAGTGGGTGCTTGAAAAAATCAAAATGAAAATGAGTAGGTGGGAGTATGCTCTTCTCCCATTCCCAAGTCGGATAAAAGTGATGAATGCCTTCATGATTCCTTATATTGCCTTCACGAGCCCGCTTCTCAAGATGGCTAAGTGTCTGGAAGGAGTTCTTAAAACCAGTAAAAATTTTTATGAAAAAATAACACGAAATCTTCCAGGCCAATGGCAATGGGCCAGTTGGGAATCGGTTGCTTGGCCAGGGAATCAAGGAGGCCTCGGGATTCTTAACCTGTGACCATGCAGAAGCTTGTTGCACCAAATTTGTTGTTTCCTTGGCTAGACATGATCAAGTTTGGGCAGTTATGATCAGAGATATGATAGAAGCAGCTAAACTTGGCTCGAATGGAGGAAAGTGGAGGGGAGTGGAGGTTCATGACAAGTTGCTTGCCCCGGCGTGGTCTACCTTAAGACTGGGGGGCAGCTCAGGAGAATTGGTAAGAAAATGCAATAGAGTAGCAGGAGTTTTAAAGTGGGGGGAAGAAGCCAGATACTTCAAGAACTCCATCCTACATTGGTCCCTGGCTCTCCAAAGTTGTAGATCCGCCACAAACTCCCTATTGGATTGAGACAACAAGGAAGCTGAATAATAAGGGTCTGATCCGACTTGAGCACTTCTGGGACAATGTCAACAAGAGTTGGAAAACCATTGACCTTATGATTGCCCAGTACCAACTCAATAGCTGGAGGTCTTGCTTGTCCACAAAGTGATGAAAGAACTTGACAATCTAGTGATGCCAATCTGTCACTCGAAGTTGGACTGGAAAGCCTGGAAATGGCTAGGAAGCAGTAACCCCATACTAAAATCATTTATCAGACAATGATGCAAAAGAAGAATTGGTCTAGCCCCCTTAATAAGCTATGGAAAAAGCAATGGCCGGAGGAAAGGTGGGAGCATGTAATGGAGAACATATGGAAGCCAAAGGTTCCACATTACATGAAGGCTTTCTTATGGAAGGTTATTTGGGGTGCTCTACTGACGGGGGTGACGATGAGAGAGAGAGAGGGATTGGGTCAGATCGATGCTTGGGGTGCACATTGACTAGTGAAGATCTGGCCCACCTTTTCATGGAATGCCCAACTATAAAAGGTCTCGCAGGGAAAGTATGCAAGTGGGTCCAGAGAACATGGAAAATTAGTTTTTTCAAGACTAACCTATGCTTGGAGGTAAAAACTCAGTTGGTCCTGCACTCCTCGTCAGCACTCAAATTGTCAGATACTTCTTTTTTCATCATGTATGGCAAACAAGGAACCGTCGGGTTTTTGAAGGAGGATTTGAGGTGGCAAGCTTCGCAGAAATTATACAGGAAAGCAAAGTGCTAATATGGGCACTCGGGCGCAAGCATCACTCGGAGGATTGGTTTGGGACTACTTGTGCCTTGTTGTCAGCAGATGGAATACCTGGGACGGGGGCAAACCTTGGCCATCGGTAGGAGTGGCTGCCCTAATAGCCATTGTAATTATGATTCCTGGATGTTGTCATGGCTTAACATGAGCATGAAAACCCTGTAATTTTTTCGGGTGCTCAATATAATTCACTCACAATTGTGAGTTTTGAAAAAAAAAAAAGATTCGATTAAAAGTAATGAATCCAAAGTCATGTCTCCAAATAATTATTTACTACACTACTAGTCGCTGCGCTTTCAATAAGTAGAATCTAAGTAGCATCTTTACTCCTTTTTTCGCAAGAGAAGAGTTTCCCAAAGACAAAAGGAGATGACATCCCATCGTGTGCGGTGCCCTGCAATGTGCATCTATTCCTTCTTCCTGATGCCCATCCCTTTTCGCTCGGTCAGGCCTTGCGATCCCGTGCCCTTGGCTTTGTGCATTTCTACTGCCTGCAAAGCTTGCCCCTCCATGCACCACATTCCTACCCTCTGCTTGTTCTTCTGCTTCGCACTTCCTAAGTTCTCAGATGTAGAGATTGCAGCCTGCTCCCCCTTGTTGATCCACTCCAAGCCTTGAGCACCTGGAGGCTCCTAGCCCCTGGGTTTGTCCATCGCTATTGCCTGTGCAGCTTCCCCTCGATGCAAATTCCTATCCTCTTGCACATGAGCCCCACCCCCCTTATTGATGGCCTTGTTGAGCACACGCAGACGCACGTATCATCGACACAAACTCAACAGGGAGATTTTTGTCCAAACAAAACGGCCACCTGTCATTAGTGGGAGCCTTGTATTTAACATTTTCTTATCTTTATTCCTCTTTGACAATTGAGACCCCATTTTTGAGTGCTTAGCATGTAAATGGTCACAAATTACCTCGCAAAAAAAGTCTAGTTTTAGCCTCTTATATTGATAGACAATCAGTCCTCTTATGAAAACCTATAATCTCACGACCTGGGGTATTTTGGGAGCTTATGACAAAATATTTAAGGAGTGTTTTGGGAATTTCCACAAATTAGAGGGGTATTTTGGTAATTTTTCTTTAAAATAAATACCATTCTAGTAAGAGAATGACCAATCTAAAGTGCGAAAGAGAAGCTTTCAACGAGTCTATAGAGAGAGAGAGAGAGAGATAGATAGATAGATAGATTTTATTATCGTCCTCAAAGGTCAAATATGACCTATGGGACCAAAGTTACATGTGATGTAGTATGTGTACGGCTGATGAGTGACTCTCGATGCTCCAAAATTGTAGTGATGAGAGTCGCAATGGAGAGCCCACACTTTGGCTGGGAGAGGAAAGTGTGTAGGTCTAAGTTATGGCTGAAAATGTGAGAGAAGCAAGTTCGGATGTGATCAAAAGCTGAGCACTCTAGTAGTGTGTGGTACTCAGACTCTCGAACTTGCAGTGAGCATAATGTGCACAGTCGATTTGACTCTTCTCCATTGCCCCAACGCCCTATCTCGCATCGAAGGAAATGGGAGCTAAGCCGAATTGCTGCGATAGTGCGTATCACGGACAAGGGAATAGGCTCAAGCATGTAAGTGTGAGTATGGTTTCCTCTCACAGCGAAGAACATGGTTTTGTAGTTGGGGGCAATATAGGTGGTGTAATGTATGAAGCGTGACCCACCGGATTTCTTCCAAGCCGTAATACATTGTCGTTGTAGAAAAGCTTCATTCACTTGAGAGTCAATTGAAGCATCATGTAGCAAGTGTAATGCATCCCATCTCCCAAACCACTTCTTTATGTCTTGCATCCATCCCGTGCTCAAGATCTTGCTTTTATGCGTCTTTTGAACTTTTTTGCTTGCTTCCCATGCAATTGTAGGAAGTCGATGTGAGGGGTTTTGACGCATCTTTATCATGTACTCCACAACCCTTTCCATGCCCATAACCTCAATTGGAAGAGATCCCGACTCAAGAAGTAGGAGCATATATGGTGTTTGTGAGAGAGAGAGAGAGAGAGAAACAACATCTGCATAGATTCCAAAAATTAAAGCATGTGCAACCCTTTTTGCATGCTTGCATCTCCACACCTGTCCTTCTTTGCACTTTTACCTGAAGCGGACTCATGCGATAGTAGACATCTCTGCTACGTCATACTTCCACGACTGTTTCGTTGAGCCTGAGCCCCCTCTGCAATATAAAAAAAGGCATGTCGTGCTCTTCGTCCTGATGCATGACTCAACACCCTTCCTCCTGCGTTGCCTATCGGGGCCCCCACCATCATCCCCTCTTCGCTCTTATCACGTGCACCCCCTTTCATTTTCTTTGTGATCTTCTTTTAACCCAACTAATTAGACCCGTTTCATTTTCTTTTCAAACATTTGCTATATCTATTTTCCCAAATCGCGACGCATGGCATCTTCTACAAGAAAATACACCTCTCACGATGCCATCCATAGGGTATTTTGGGAATTTTTAAAATTTCAAGGATATTTTTAAAATTTCCATAATTAAAAAGATATTTTGGTAATTTTTCCAAGAAAATACATGAAGAAGAAGAAGAGAGTTTTAATGTCGCAGGAAACTATCCCAAGAGACCTAAATATATCTCTAACTCAGCAAGAAGTTTTTTTTTTTTTTTTTTTTCCCCTTTCCCTTTTTCTTTTGAGCCCCAAGCCAAGGGATCGTTGTTGATTCCCCTTAACAAGACACTTTGGCAAACCTATGTTCCTTCCCTAAATGGCTCCATTTTCTCAAAACTCATTAATTTCTTGCTTTGATTCCGACGAATCTAAAAATTTGAAAGCACTTTCGCAAAACTCATCAACTCTTGGCACCGTTTCTCGTGGACGATCATCATCCTCTCACTCGTCTCTTCCTCTCTATCCTCGACGTTATCCTGCAGGCTTTTCTTCCATCATCATCGTCATCGTCTTCGTCCTCCCCCATAGCCCGCGCCTCCAAGCTTCTTTCTTACCCCACAATATTCAAGCTCTGGCCATTCTTTCGCCCCGCCTGCGCCCCTTAGTTCCTCCATGACTTGCAGCTTCAATCGCGACATCTCCTGCATTTGTTGCAATACTGTCCGAGGCAGGCACGTCCATGGCAGCGGATTCTGTGCTCTCCCTCTGTCATGCACCACCACGGACCCGATGTCTTCCTCCGACCCTCCGCCTTGGCACTCATAGGTCAGGAGTGTTGCTATCGCCTGCCACCTCCCTTTGTCCCTGCGAGCTCGCCTTGTCTATGTGAGCAGGAAAAATTGCTCTCTCTCTCTCTCTCTCTCTCTCTCTCTCTCTCTCCATCTGGTTTTTGTGCCAACATTTGAGAGGGAAAACTCTCCCTCTATCTCTGTCGCCTTTGACCTGACAGATGCATGGAACAAACCTCCTTCACACGCAACAAGTGAGACGAGGATTGAGAAAGAGGCAGACAATGCGTACCCTTTCCACATCAGAAAGATCTTTCCTTGTTTTTTCATTTCTCTCCTCCACGTGTCATCTGGCGTCTTTTTTTGCCTTCAAAGCCATGCAAAGCCCTCTACTTTTCCT
This sequence comes from Adiantum capillus-veneris, assembly GCF_014529385.1. Lineage (NCBI taxonomy): Eukaryota > Viridiplantae > Streptophyta > Polypodiopsida > Polypodiales > Pteridaceae > Adiantum > Adiantum capillus-veneris. The sequence goes on from NC_140952.1 coordinate 149,365,928, forward strand.
TCAAACTGGAAAGGGGATCTTTGCAAATTCCTGTCAAAAACTAATGAAAAAGTAGTTTTGGCTACCTACCCTAAGGGCAAGTGGAACACCTTTCCCTTTGTATACATAGTCTTTAAGTGGATTTCTTTAAGTAGACTAGGAGCTAGTTCACATGAGAGGTTGGTTGGCAACTTGATTTTGTGAGTTCTCATGGAAGGTATCTAAAAACGTGAGAGAGTGGGAGAGATTTCTTTTTTAAGGAAAATGAATGGAAAAAGTAAGTGAAAGAATAGAGAGAGAAGTGGAAAAAAGTGTCTTTTCTTCCGTTCAATGAAAACACTTTTTTCTCAGTGTCTTCACTTGTGGTTGTCATCTTGCTCCACCCCTTGGGCATGGAGCCGTTTGGGAACTTGTTGGCAACTTGTTGCCAACTATTTAGTGGAAACACTCCATGTGAAACCAAAAAATTGGCAACATATTGCCAATATTTTGAAAATCAAACCCTCATGAGAACTGGCTGTAGTGCAGCTGGCAATGGACGACGGCCTCTCTCTCTCTCTCTCTCTCTCCCTCTTTATCGCGTGCACAAGGGTTTCTCTCACTTTTGGAATTTAGGCTTCTTTTTGTAACTTTTGACACGTGTAAAGGACTCCCACTTCCGTTAGTTTAGATAATAATAATAAAGAATAGGCACGCAGCCCTATGACGATTATTAAGAAGTCATGGTGTAGCTTGCCCTGGAGGGTGCAGCTTCGCCAACGCCATTTTCTGTGCGTTTCTGGTGAGGCCGGAAATGTTGAGCAGCATCATCGATTGGTTTGGGTCGGAGAGCGGTGCGTGGCTGCAGTTTGCATATGCAGTCTGGCAGATGGTGAGAAATAACGACATTGTGTGCTTTCTGCTGGCAGCTCTGCCGGCTTCCATCTACAAGCTGTGGAGGCCGGAGATCTGTGTCATCATTGATGAGAAAGACCCGAGAAGCAGGGAGTACGAGCGTCCCTGGACTGACGCATGGTTGGAAAATCCCCTATCAGAAATAAGCAAATCCCCAGGTTTGGGCTCACTGTTATAGATCAGCAGGGCGATTTTGTGCAAATCGAAGCCCAGCATGGTACCTACATCGCCTTCACAGGTGACTTCCTGCGCCTCGCGTTCATGTCTGACTGCATAGAGCCCATCGGGCTCCACTATGCGACGCCGATTGCAAGCACTGCCCTGACATTCACCCTGTCCAGAAGGCAGCTCTTGGATAAGATGCTCTTACAGGACCATGGGTTTCTTCGTCTCCAGGAAGGCGCTGCTCATGTTCACTTTCAACGATACATTCACCACAGGCTTCCTCACGTTTCTAGCAACCATACCCTTGATGCTGCAAGGAAGGGGCTATCAAACGTACTCTGGGATTGTGAGTGTGCTGTTGTACGTGCTGGATTTCTTCAGAACTCCTCTGTACAGGATGTACGACCACGTTGCGTCGGAGCTGGTGCGGGTGATCAAGCTGTACGTATTTGGGAAGAACAGAGCGCTTTACGATTTCTTCGGGACCTTCAGCAGGCGATGGAAGTACTGCAACAACTTCAAAGGGCACGCCTACCACGAGACGGAGTTTGTCACCACGCGGAGGGTGTTCGTGGCCAAACCCAACAGGATCATGCGGTGGAGCGTCGCCAAGGAGACCAGGTACAATCTCGACCCCTCGGATTACGATATCTGCATCTACCAAAACTTGCCCATGCCATGCCCATGCCTAATGGCACCCACAATTTCATCGTTTACTCCACCGAGCAAGAGGTCTTTGTTCCTTAGCGCCTTTACACACCGCCATTTGAATATGGGCGGCCGTCCAAAAAATGGCACCCAATTTTCACAATTTTGAAGGTGGGTTAGTAGGGCTTATCATTACATACGTATTGCCTGCTATTTGTAAAGAGAAAGTAACAGTGCTTGCTAATTAGCTAAAGTTGTTAAGGTCATTTCTAGGCAGCATGAATTTGTTGTCCAAAATAGCCACAAAAATGGCACACAGTCAGTTGTCACGTAGGATCGTGGCTGCATACAAAAATGGCAATGTGTAAACTCCAGTGTGCCCAAATCTTGCTTGCCTTGTTGCCATTGGTGGGTTGTGAGGGAAAGAGCGGGCACACTGCCAATGTGTGAGAGCCCTTAGTATCGCTTCTCCTGCTTGTAAACTTTGAATCTTACACATAAATTTAGATAAATCGAGCATTTTCTTCATAGATCTTGGGGGTGCATCTCATTTACTCTCTCTCTCTCTCCATGTTTATTCAATAAAGTGGTCCAAGATGCAAAAAAATTACAATTATGTCCAGGGTGGGTCACATGCCGTGATCGAGTCACATATGAATATTGAGAACCTAAATTTGTGACATTATAAATTTATTAAGCATATTTAATTAATGAATTATTTGATTTTTTGTGTCATCTCATAAACATACATTATTTACAAAGATTCTTTAGAATCCTTGTGAATAATATCTATTAATGTAATTTGACCTTAGATAAACTCAATAAAGATTGACACACACATGCACACAATAATCTCTCTATTTTTTATCTCACTGTGGCGGCCCCTAGTCTTATATGTCTCATTGGTCCCTCACTACTATAGATTGAGAGAGAGAGAGAGAGAGAGAGAGAGAGAGAGAGAGAGATTTTTTTGTGTGTGCACGCTTGTAGATTTATCTTTACATCGGCCATTAAAAAATGTGTTTAGAATAATTCTTTTTGAACTTTGTTTGTGTAAGATTATATTCAATTTTTAAATATATTTACTATGGTTGCTTAATATAAAATTAATAATTAGATTACAAAAACATGAATGGCACATAAAGCGAGATTATATATACACTCAAGCACATGGATATGTGTGTGAGTATGTATGATCCACACACATGCCTACATACTTATTGCCAAATGCACTGGAGGTACGTGCCGTGTTGACATACTATACTCCAAGTCAAGGCCTGGTAAGTTACGATTATCCTAGGGTGGGTAATGTCTGAAAATGTTATGACCTTGTTTGCAGGATGTGCATGCCAAAACAGGACCATTCAAGTGGTCTCCCATAAGCATAACCCTCTCACAGAAATGGTTATACAAGGTAGAACTGGGGTCTTATTACATGTTTGTGGGCACCACCAAATGCCAACATGTGGCCACAATGGATAATTTTGGCCTATCAGGTTTTGGGTTGAAGTGGTAGGGGACTGCGGAGATGTACTAGAATGTTCACTGAAAACTAGGTTTAAGAAAAACATTAAGAAAGCCAATCTAGATGGAATAATATTGGCAGATTGGGGTCCCTATATGAATGCTAGGTAGGGGGGAGAGAGGGTGCCGCCCTCAGCTGGGAGCCTTGTCTCGTCGTCCATGTATAATAACACACACACACACACACACACACACACACACACACACAAATTATGTGCACCACTTAAATTCACTCTCTCTAGATAGTTTCGCAACAAGCAGACTCGCTACATGGAAGTATATAAGAGGGGATTGCACCCCCCTCTTCTTCATTGTAGTAACACAATCGGTGTGTTTTTCAGCACTCTACATATCTTGCTTCTCTCTCTCTCTCTCTCCTCTCTCTCTCTCACACACACACACACACACACACACACACCACACACACACACACTCTCACTCTCTCTCTCTCTCTCTCTCTCTCTCTCTCTCTAACACAAACACTTCTTCCATTGTTCACTCTCACATAGTATCGTCATCAAGTCCTACACTAACACAAACTTGCCACTAGTATAACCTCGCTAGCCCAACCCCCACTAATGCGACTAGCTTGTGTTTGCAGTTAGCACTTCTTAGCTTGCAAGAGAAGCTACGTTTTCTTCCAACTTGCCAAGGAGACTTTCCTTTCCAGTATGCAAAAGGAGAAGATTTGCATTTTCAGTACTCATACATGTGAGGCTTGGGGCTTGCAAACATGGCATCGATCTTGAACCTGATTTCTTGACCCCGGCTTCGGACACCAAAGGGGGGAGAGAGAGAGAGAGAGAGAGAGAGAGAGAGAGAGAGAGAGAGAGAGAGAGAGAGAGAGAGAGATAGATAGATAGATAGATAGATTTTAGATTTAGATAGATTTTATTATCATCCTCGGAGGTCAAATATGACCTATGGGACCAAAGTTACATGTGATGTAGTATGTGTATGGCTGATGAGTGACTCTCGATGCTCCAAAATTGTAGTGATGAGAGTCGCAATGGAGAGCCCACACTTTGGCTGGGAGAGGAAAGTGTGTAGGTCTAAGTTATGGCTGAAAATGTGAGAGAAGCAAGTTCGGATGTGATCAAAAGCTGAGCACTCTAGTAGTGTGTGGTACTCAGACTCTCGAACTTGCAGTGAGCATAATGTGCACAATCGATTTGACTCTTCTCCATTGCCCCAACGCCCTATCTCGCATCGAAGGAAATGGGAGCTAAGCCGAATTGCTGCGATAGTGCGTATCGCGGACAAGGGAATAGGCTCAAGCATGTAAGTGTGAGTACGGTTTCCTCTCTCAACGAAGAACATGGTTTTGTAGTTGGGGGCAATATAGGTGGTGTAATGTATGAAGCGTGACCCACCGGATTTCTCCCAAGCCGTAATACATTGGCGTTGTAGAAAAGCTTCATTCACTTGAGAGTCAATTGAAGCATCATGTAGCAAGTGTAATGCATCCCATCTCCCAAACCACTTCTTTATGTCTTGCATCCATCCCGTGCTCAAGATCTTGCTTTTATGCGTCTTTCGAACTTTTTTGCTTGCTTCCCATGCAATTGTAGGAAGTCGATGTGAGGGGTTTTGACGCATCTTTATCATGTAATCCACAACCCTTCAATTGGAAGAGATCCCGACTCAAGAAGTAGGAGCATATATGGTGTTTGTGTCTTAACTTGGAGAAAGTTTGTAAGAAAACGCTTTTGGACATTCTCAAACTCTTTCCAAGTAGACTTTGAGATGCTCCCGCCCCACACTTCAACTCCATAAAGAAGAACCGGTGTCACCAATGCATCAAAAAGATACTTCTTGAGAACCCAACACTTGATGTTTCCCACATTACACATGTTCTCAAATGCATAATATGCTCTCTTTCCCGCTTCCAAACGACGCATAGCACATTCATGACACTTGTGATTGGATGGAACCTCAAGGCCAAGGTACTTAAAGCTCTCAACAACTTCAAGTGTCTCGTTGTTGTACACAATGCATGGCTTCTCCTTATGGTTGGTTTTCACAAGCATAACCTTTGTTTTGGATTCATTTACAATCAGCCCACTATGCAAGAAAAAGTTCTCAAGGACAACCATAAGCTTTTGTGCATCTTCTAAAGTGTGTGCTAGAAGCACTACATCATCCGCATACAACAAAAGCATGATTACCACACTGCAAATAGTGACCTCTTCAATGCCTTCTTCTTGCATAAAGTCAAGTACCATTTGTTCCAATTGATCGATGCATAAACCAAAAGAGAGTTGGTGACAATGGACATCCTTGTTTAACCCCAATAGTGCTTACAATTTTTTTTGAAATTTCTCTTCCCATGCGCAATTGACAAATCACCTTCTCATAGATTCGAGAAACCGCAAGCATAAACTCACTTGGCACTTGGAGTTCTTCCATCCTTCTCCACAAATTGTTACGTGGAATCATATCAAAGGCTTTTTTAAAGTCCACAAAACAACAATACAATCGCTTGCCTTTCAACCGACTTTCCTCCATGAGAACACAAAGAGTGACAAGATGATCAATGGTGCTATGGCATCGACGAAAACCCGCTTGTCACTTTGCACACTTGTCATTCTCTTCAGCCCAATCACTCAATTTCATCTCCATTATGCACCCAAACAACTTTTCCATAAGAGACCCAATCATTATAGTCCGGTAGTTGCTTACATTCTTTACATCGCCTCCTTTATGCAAAGGCTTAACCCAATTAGTACTCCAATCATAAGGCATACCATGTTGAAGTGCAAGGTTAAACATATCACACATCCACTCATGGGTAAAATCTCCCGTCCATTTGATCATCTCCGGCTTGATACCTTGAAGATCTCCCGCTTTGCGAGTGGCCAACTTTTCAAGCCCACCGCATACATCCTCAATAGTAAAAAAAAAAGACGGCATACATGGGAGTGAACCATAAAATGGTATTTTTTCAGTATTTGCTTGCTCATATAATTGCCTACAATGTGTGTACATATCCACCAGACTCAAGTTACCAAAATTCTCAACCCGCTTGCCTCTCAAGTTTCTCCAAAATCTTTCACATGCATGTGCCTTTTCTTGGACTTGAAATTCTTGTTGCTTTACTTCCCATCTTCTTCTCTTCTTTTGAATCAATGCCTTGTATGTATGCAAATGACTTTGATAGTTGTCTTTGTCCATAGTTGCATCAAGCTTTATCAAGGACTTTCGAGCATCTTGACATTCTTTATCAAACCACCTTTTGCGTGATCTATCTTTGTTGATACCATGGAGATGCTTTATGGCAAAGCATTCTTCCGCACAAGAACAAATAGCTTTCTTGAAAGCTTCCCATTTAGTTTCCAATGGTGCATCACATTGAAGCTTTGTCATCCATAATTTTTGCTCAACCATTTCAATGTACATTGGTGCCCGTTTGAAATCCATACATAGTGATAACTTCTCTTTCCTTTGGCTGAGATTATCATGCTTAGTTGCTTCTCCACATGAAAGGTCAATACATAAGGTGCGATGGTCGGATTCCGGGGTCCATTGACCAAACATAAAACTGTTTATGCGATACATGATGGCTTCAAAGAGTAGCATATAGTCAATCACACTATCCCCATTATGTCTCCTACATGTAAATCCATTGGTTCCACTCGACAAAGATACACCATTGGCAATGAGCATACCCGTGCTATTACACATGTGTAAAAGTAACTTTCCATAGTGATCCGGCTCTTTCTCATCCATTGAAGTACGATCATACAAGTGAACTTCCTCCAACTCCCTTGAAATGTATGGCATATCAAATTGTTGAGTATCATGTTGCAATGTTTTTGTGCGAGGATTCATATCCCCAAATACAATAACATCACCTTCACCTTTGAAATAAGCAATGTCCTCTTCCAAATCAGAAAATGGTTGATCTCTATCCATGCAAGCATAAAAGGGAGAATCATGATGAGGAATGTAGCAACCGGCTACAAAAATGGGTGCTCTTTTTGGTGTCATAATTTTCAGCCATACATAACGTTTGTACTTGTCATCTTTCACAATTGATACAAAATCTTCCAATCCTTTCTTAACCATACATGCTAACCCTCCTTGTCCTCTTCGTTGCTTGAGATTCTTTGACCACATCAATGAATGTACATTGTAATCCTCCAAGCCGTGAATCCTTTGTGTATCATGCTCCCAAGTTTCAACAATAAGTACAACATCGGCTTTGCTTGTTAGTTCATCAATGCCAACCCCCGCATTCCATGGGTATCCATTACAATTCCAAAAGATATATTTTCAATTTAACTCGGTCTCATAGGTCACGCATCCCTATTTGCTTGAGAGACTTGCCTCCTCCTTGGGCACATTTTCTTCATGAAGATCTCCTTGTTTTTATTATTCTTTTCCTCATATGCCTTGCGACGCATATTTTGTTGCTTAATAGTGCGATCTTCACATACAAAACATTTTGTATCCCTCAAATAGATCCAACTATTATCAAGGATAATCTTTCGCTTGGTCTCATCCGGCATGGTGCATACAATTGGCCGTTCTCCCGAGCGAGGAGCTCCTTGCTTCCCCACTCTATGTACTCCATAGACCATAACTCCGGACATGCCAAAGTGGGTTTTGAAGAAATCTTCAATAACAATGGCAAGAGAAGGAGGTGTCTCTAATTTCTCTTCGGGAATTCCACGAATAACAATGTTCTTGGAACGTCGCTCCCGTTCCTTCAACTCCTCCACATCCACATTCTCAACATTCTTTGTTTGAACCATAGCTTGCATGAGTGAGGAATTAGAAATCACATTGCTACCACATACATCAGCCCAAGACTTGTTTGTGCATACATTTTTCATGTCGCATACATCCCGGCTCATAGTGTCAAATTTCTCCTCTTTCAATACATGGCCATGCTCTACTTTGCTCATCCGCTCCTTCAAAGCATTCAAGTCCACAAGAGAGCGTTTACATTCCTTGAATTCCTCTTCAAGTTGCATCAAACGTGTTGTTTACATCTCAAGTGTCCTCTTGAGATTCTCATTCTCAACCACAAGTACCCTTAGTGTTCCATTCTCCATTGCAAGTGCTCGTAAGTCTTCGCCTTGTTTGTTTACGGTCTCTTGCAATGATACCAAGTACGCCATGATCATGGTTTCTGATGTTGTTGGTTGGGTGGTTGTGTTGCTATCTCCACACTTAGGAGATTTTGGATCATTTTCCACAATGGTTGTGGACCTTGTTGAAGAAGAAGAACCCTTGCGAGTGCCGGAAGACATTGTATGTAAAATAGGAGATGAGAATCAATTTTGCTGAACCTGTTCACTTCGGGGGGGGGGGAGAGAGGAGAGAGAGAGAGAGAGAGAGAGAGAGAGAGAGAGAGAGAGAGAGAGAGAGAGAGAGAGAGAGAGAGAGAGAGATAGCATATGTAGGAGCAACAACTAGAGTGTGCTTGGATTGAGGCTTAGATGGGAGATGCCAAATAGGAGATCAAAGATGTAGAGGAGCACATGCACGAGTTCTATCACAGACAGGCATCCCAGTGGACTCAGCTGGGAGACCAAGTGATAGGAAATTTATTTGAGATCACGGGACCGAGACATGCTCGAGCTAGGGTTAGATAGCTCATGAGACTTGACGACACTCTACTACCAGAGCCAAAGGAGCTGCACACCATTGCTATAGACTTCTTTCGAGAGCTTCTAACTTCAGAAACCCCCTCAGAGCACAAGGATGAGTGCAAACAAAGAGTATGGATGCATGTACAGTGTAGGCCCTGACTGATAGTATGCGGACCGCCTTGGGGTAGCCTTTTGTGGTAATTTCAGAGTTACTCACAGATGATGTTAATCACACAATTAATGTTTTAGTTAGAATATGTTTAAGATAATAATCATGTTGATAGACAAGGATACAATTACCAATAGTCGAACTTCTTGCTTCATTAGTTGTTGTGGTACAATTGATACAAATGGCACAAGGCCTGATCATTTATAGAATGTGAGGGGGTATGAGACTCGTGTCTCCTCGTTGATAGGTTGTGCCTCATGGGATGAGTCACAACTCTTCAATTATTAACTAACCATAATCTAAGACTTATTAATTGCATTATAGTTTAAGACCTTAGCTGATCTTACTTGCTAAGGTCTTAAAGGAATATCTTGTAAGTGAGTCTCTCTTGAGCCATCTAGTAGTGTTCTGCTTCTATGTGGAATCTTGTTAGAGTTGTTATCCACAAATTCATTTAATAGTGCTCTTGCTAAACTAGTATGTTGACGTCCTCTTCTCAATGTACATGTGTTACCATGCACATATTGGTGCACACCGTTTTTAAAATTTTCCTTGTAGCGGTAAAATGATGTCTTTGGTATTCCATGTAGCTCATGCCATGCTCTGTAGCAAACAATAGAGCCATTTATCTTGAATTGGTATCGCATCTTCTCATCTTTCTGATAGCATATAGATAGAACATCATATACATAATTTGTGCGTGCTTTTTGAGACTCTCCTCCAAATTCTTGCCATAATCTTGTCACCAAATCACGATCTGCAAACTGACAGCATTTTTTTCCACAGTAATCAATGCATGAAACCCTTTGAATTGACTCAGTTGAAAGATAAAAAGTAGAAGCTCGTGCTACTTGCAGTTTTTGAGTGTTGTTGATGAAACTGTATCATCTCTTCCTTAGCAAAGGGACATCAACACTACCATCAAGTTTTTTCCTAGCATTGTCATCATTGGATACATCCTCACATCTAGTATGCATCCCATCAACAAGAACAAAGCATTGTAGTGGGCTCCCATCCAACATGGTTTTCTGTTGGATGGGCCACTTTAGCAAAGTGATGCTTCCCACTTCAGGCATATTCTCACGGATTGGATTCTCCCTTTCAATACCTACACCCACAAAAAGTCATCACCAAGTACCTGAAAATTGACATAATCATGTGGAAATACATACAAGATGATCCCTTCATTCACGGTGTGCATCATTGTGTCATCCTTTAAAAGGACCCTTTGATTTCTCCAAGATTCTCGTATTGACATTTCAAACTTTGGGCTTGTAATAGGTATTGCATTTGTAACTAGAGGATCAAGATGATCCCCTTGTTCATCACCACTGTAGCTTTCATTTGTGTCAATTACATTGTCATTCATTATGGAAGATTGCAAAAGAATCTTAGGCCGTCGAACATCACTCCATAATGAGCTTTGGAGAGATATAGTATCCATTGTAGAAAAAGGGAGGACCACATCCTTCACTAGTATAGATACATTTCCTTGCCCTATCTTTGTACCACCACAAGTGGAATCGGGATCTATTCTACACACACAACCAATACCAACAATTTCATTGTCAAGTACCATATACACTTTCTCCCTTGATTCAAAGTCCATCGTGTAAGTTGAAAAGAAACACCTTGTTAAGTTCATATTTATAGATAAATTCTCTTTAAATAAAAATGTATAAGTTACATTACACATTACACGAGGGTTATGAATACTATAACTCTAGCAACTCTCAATGTCAAGAGCCCTAATGAAAACTAGCTTGGACAAGGTTAACATTGTACAATTTGTAGGCTTTGCTTTAATCCATGATTCAATGAAAGCAAGGTACAACATGTGGTGGACCTTGTCTTTAGATCCCCCTTGCTATATTAGAGCATAGCTTGGACAAGTGGTGGACCTATAACTTCTAATGGCCAGTGTCCAAGGTGCTATTTTAGGAACTTGCTTCTCAATGTCCAAGTATCTCTTACTTCTTCCAATGGAAGTAATGTTGGACAAGGGGGGATCTTGAAACTAAAAGCCCCTTTCTATATGAGGTAAAGCTTGGAGAAATGGTAGACCTAGTTCTAATGGCTATTGTAGGAACTTGCTTCCCAATGTCCAAGTATCCCTTGCTTCTTTCAATGGAAGTAAGGTTGGACAAGTGGTGGAGCTTGAAACCAAAAGTCCCTTTTTCTATATGGGAGTAAAGCTTGGACAAGTGATGGACCTAGTTTTAATGGCCAATGTCCAAGGTGGTATTGTAGGAACTTGATTCCCAATGTGCAAGTATCTCTTGCTTCTTTCAATGGAAGTAAGGTTAGACAAGTGATGGATCTCGAAACCAAAAGTCCCTTTCTATATGAGAGTAAAGCTTGGACAAGTGGTGGACTTAGTTTAAATGACCAATGTCCAAGGTTAACTATTGTAGGGTCTTGCTTCTCAATGTCCCAAGTAGCCCTTGCTTCTTTTAATGGAGGTAAGGTTGGACAAGTGGTGGAGCTTAAAACCAGAAGTCCCTTTTATATATGAGACTAAAGCTTGGATAAGTGGTGGACCTAGTTTTAATGCCTAGTGTCCAAGGTGGTGTAGGAACTTGGTTCCCAATATCCAAGTATCTTTAAGACTTGCTTCTTTCAATGGAAGTAAGGTTGGACAAGTGATGGATCTCGAAACCAAAAGTCCCTTTCTATATGAGAGTAAAGCTTGGACAAGTGGTGGACTTAGTTTAAATGACCAATGTCCAAAGTGAACTATTGTAGGGCCTTTCTTCTCAATGTCCAAGTAGCCCTTGATTATTTTAATGGAAGTAAGGTTAGACAAGTGGTGGAGCTTGAGACCAAAAGTCCCTTTTCTATATGAGAGTAAAGCTTGGATAAGTGGTGGACCTAGTTTTAATGGCCAGTGTCCAAGGTGGTGTAGGAACTTGGTTTCCAATGTCCAAGTATCTCTTGCTTCTTTCAATGCAAGTAAGGTTGGACAAGTGGTGGATCTCGAAACCAAAAAAGTCCCTTTCTAAATGAGAGTAAAGCTTGGACAAGTGGTGGACCTAGTTTTAATGACCAATGTCCAAGGTGAACTATTGTAGGGCCTTGCTTCTCAATGTCCAAGTAGCCCTTGCTTATTTTAATGGAAACAAAATTGGAGCAGTGGTGGATCTTGAAACAAAACCCCCCCTGTTATATTTGAGGGTAGCTTGGACAAGTGGTGGATATTGGACCAAGACCTACTATAATAGAGTATAGCTTGGACAAGTGGTGGACCTATAAATTTTAATGGCAAATATACGACAATTGCAAGGCCTTGCTTCCCAATGTCCAAGTAGCTCTTGCTTGTTTCAACAAAAGCAAGGTTGAAATAGGGCCTTTCTTCTCAATGTCTAAGCAGCCCTTGCCTTTTTCAATGGAAGCTTGCTATGATGAGAAAAGCTTTGAGCATAGCTTGGGCATGTGGCAGATATGGTCAATGTCCAAGGAAAATTTTGAGTTCTGAGCTCCAAAATAGAGTCACTTTCCACCACTTATTTATGTTGATTGTCCTTGGTGAGTTGTGAAGCAAGGAAAGAGACTGGGTTTTAGATACATAGCTTATCTAAGCTAGACCACAATTGAGAAAGTGGAATAGGGTGGTGCAACAAGAGGTACAAGAGGGGTTTGGAGTAGCACCCTAAGCAGGGTCTAGGGACGGCAGTCACCATATATGGGGTTTGGGGCAGCAAGTAGGGTCAAGGGGCGGTAGCCCCTACGGGGTTTGGGGCAATGTCCCGAGCAGGGTCGAGTGGCGGCAGCCCCCGCGGGGTTGCAGTAGCACCCCAAGCGGGGTCAAGGGGTAGTAGCCCTTGTGGGGTTCAGGGAAACACCCCGAGTGGGACCGAGGGGCAGTAGCCTCCGCAGGGTTTGGGGTAGTGGGGTTAAGGGGCAGCAGCCCGTGTGGGGTTTGGGGCAACGCCTCGAGTAGGGTCAAGGAGCGGAACCCTCCGGGGAGTTTGGGGCAACATCCCAATTAGGGTCAATACTTCACATTGTTTTATCTCTTTTCAACAAAATTGCTTTGCTTTTTGGAGCGAGCTCAATACTAATATAAAAGGGGATAATAGAGCTTACGTGGCATTTTAGTAAGCGAACCCTGTCAAACACAAAAGGAAACAAACACGCACAGAGTTACACACAGAGAGATCAAAAAACACAGACAATCCACACACATAGCACAGGCAGGAGACGCATATGTATGTGTAGAGAAGTCACCATCATACTCAACACATGTAGGAGACCATCGGTACGTACGAGATACGAGGTTGCTGTAGCGTAGATGCTGCAAGAGACCATCATCACGGCAAAACAGAAGGAAGCTTGTTTGCCTGACAGAGGCAAGCTTGTTTTCTTGGCAAAGGGAAGTTTGAGAACATCATCATGCTTAGTAAAGGAGAGCTTTTGAAAGGTCCAACCCTCTCTCCCTCTCTCTCTGTTTTTCTATTTTCATGTGCAGCTAATGACTCTCTGTCATTCACTTCCAATCCAGATTTTGATTCAGTTTTAGACACTGATTCAGATTTTGACTTAGCTCCTGATACTAGTTTACGTTTTTATTTGTGCACAAAAATACAAGGTTTAGGGTTTTCAATATTTAATGTTGTTTTCATTTCCAATCTGACTCAATTCCTAGTCAACACACATGAACTCTAAGTGTTGTTCCCACTCTCTCTTGCACATGCAAAAGAACATTGAGATTTATCATTCTTGCTCTCTGTCTTTCTTAAAAATCGAAAGAGAACACAGTCATGTCCTCTCACTCTTTCTCACTTTGTCCTCTTCCCTTTTGCACAGATTATCAAAATACCACTTACAAAAATTTCATTTTAATGCATAACATAGATAAACAATAACATCACTAATACAACAAATGTGCACATAGCATACATACACATATACATAAATATCAGAGATAGTTAAAACATTAGAGTACTTGAAAACCAAATTGTATGGGGGACTTACTTGTGTGATCCGTTAATGAATCTTTCTGAAAGTGGTGGATTGTGTTGGGTTGTCTTTTGTCTAACTTGTCTGTAAATTTAATTATAACTTTTGTTTCTCAACAAAAGTAATATAGTGTTATGAGATGCCTTATTCACATGAATGGTTGACACTATGATATGTAGACAAACAATATGTGGGCTAGACATATGCTAGATGTTTAATGTTGGCACTTCTCTAAGGGTGAATAATTGGGCAAGTGGGTGACCTTGAGGCTTGGGGAGTGTAAGGACCTCCAAACTCAATACCTTCTTGGTGTGCTTGGTTGGACATGTGGTGGACCTTGCTTAGATTCAGGTGCAAAAATACGATTTGATACGATCCACTTTAACTTTAGGCGTGAAACCTCATCAAATATGGTTTAGATTTAGGTGGGATATTTCAAATTAAGGCGGTTCTCTCACATCATTTTTGGTAAATTTTAATTTAAATTTGAATTTGGGTGGGAAAATTTGCATCTAGGCGAGATAATAAACTTGACTTTAAATTTGAATTTGGATGAGATAATTAAAATTTAGACGAGCAACTTCTGAATCTTGAACTAAAATCTCCATAATACAATGGAGTGTAGGTTGGACAAGTGGTAGACCTCTAAGCCAAACCATCCATGCTACCAAACATAGTAGCTACACTCCATTGAAACATGCAGCTTGACGGTAGAGCTTATTTCTCTCCATGTTTCAATGGACCTTAACTTGGATAAATGGTGGAGCTTTCTTCTTTTCATGTTCTCATGGAGCCTACCTTAGACAAGTGGTGGATCTTTTGCTCTCTATTTTTCAATGAAATTAGCTTGGACAAGTGGTGGAGCTTTGCTTCTCTTTATGTTTCAATGGAGCTTAGCTTGGACAAGTGCTAGAGATTTGCCGTCTTGAGATGCTCCAATAAAGCTAGCTTGGACAACTGGTGGACCTTTAAAACAAACCTCTCATGGACAACATATCATGGGTTATCTAGGTGGTGAAGAAAAAACATTCAAGTTATAGCCTTAGCAGTTGAGTGTGGACTCATAATGGGTGGACTTGCACCTAGATACTAGGATGAATAAGTGAAACTTTTATCATTTCTCCATGCCCATCTACCTTATATTTCTATGGCTAGGCATGCTGTGGACTACTAGACCAAACCGTCTACTATCTATGAAGTGCATCTTGGACATGTGGTGGACCTTTAGACAAAAAACTCAATGTATAACATAGGTTGGGTTCTCCATGTTTTAATGAAGCCTGGTTTGGATATATGGTAAAGCTTAAGTTTTTCCCAGTCTCAATGGATCCTAGCTTGGCCAAGTGGTGTAGCTTGCTTCTTGCCATGTTTCACAAAAACATGGAGGTGGAGATTTTCTTCTATGCTAGCTCCAATAGAGATGGCTTGGACAAGTGGGGGAGCTTTGCTTCTATTCATGTTCCAATAGAGTTAGCTTAGACAAGTGGTGAACCTTCAAACAAAACCCCTCATTGAAAAATATCAAGGGTTATCTAAATGGTGAAAAAATCATTAAAGCTATAGCTTTAGAGGTTGGGTGTGGACCTTGTACCTAGGATGGATAGGTGGTGGACCTATTATTATTTCTCCACGTCCATCTTAGACAAGCGGTCAACCGGCTTGTTGAGGTTATTTTAAATTAATATATTGAGGCGGTATGAGGCAGGCAAAAAGAGAGGTGACCTCTAAACACCCTTCAAGAATTTTGTGTTGCTCAATTGGGGCTAGGGCAACCACAAGAAAGAAAATCAACAACAACCCCACAACAAAAAGGTGAACGGGCAATTGGAGTTGTAGAGGGACATGCATCTCGTGCTAGATGGGATGTAAGTGACTGCTTTATTCTTTGTATAGTGTTTAATTTATAATTAGTATTCAATCTTCTAATTGTTGCTATATTTCTTTTCAGGCTTTTCTTTGATTTGCAAAATGAGTGTAGGAGCAAGCTAGATTTCTAAACAAGCACACATAGTGACATATTCTGATCCAATATATGACTGCTGGTTAGAAATCATTGAAAGGCTAGAAGAAGAGGCAATGAAACCCCCAACAACTGTGTTTAGACTCCTTTGTGGTCTTGAGGAATCAGAGATACAAGTTATTCAAGAAGAAATAAAAAGTGAGAAGATATTATTGTCAAAAATTGCAAAAGATGGTGATGTAATTGACATGTATGATCGAACCAAGACAAATTGATTCAAGATGCACTTCTTGAGGGCTTCAATGAGTTGAATGAGTCATCATGTAGGGATGCATTGTAGCAACGACCTAATCGCAACCACACAAAATTATCAATCCATGGATTGGCAACCCAGCTAGCGCTTGGAGGCACGAGTATCATAGGATGCATCAAAATAGAGGATTCAAGGGATCCTTCTACCCATCACAGAGATAAGCCATGGAAGGGCTTCCTCTAATCGAGAATACAATCCTACTTATTAATCACTTTGCACACAATCATGTGCTTGAAATTAACCTCTCACACTAATCACCCTAATCACAACTACACAAGCACGTAATTAACATACCTACTTCGCATTAGTGTGGCCATTCGGTCCAACCCCTCAATGCCACCACGTATGCACACACACTAATCACACACCTTGTAGAGAGAGAAAGAGAGAGAGGCATAGCCCTCACACACCATAGTCAATGGTGTGGATAGAAATGACTAATTAGAAAGAGATTAGAGATCTAACATCACACTAATACAATCTCACTTCACATAATCAAAACAAAGAATACTAATAAGAAAGAAATAATGTAATTGATTATTAGAAATCAAGAGCTACATGGGCATGGAAAGCCCATGAGCCTCATGACCATCCACTCTACAAAGAAGAGAGCACACCCAAGAATGACTTTTCATTAAGCATAGGGCTTTTTTATAGTTTTGGGCCTCAATCCCTTCAACTATGGGATAAGGTTGAGCCCTTTAGCCTAAAGCTTATACAATTTGGAACTCCTAAATGAGCTCAAGGCCCTTATACAATGAATAGGAAATATTGTGCACAATAGCACATCCATAGCTTGGTGCATAATCTGTTTAGCATGTGTTAGCTGCTGCTAACATTCCCCCCTCCTAATTTGGAGCACACGTCCTCGTGTGCTGCTAAAGCAAAGCACGATGACATGGTGGAAAGTATGTCCTTGGAGGAATGTTGAGCTGTCAAAACATATATAATCAAGTCATAAGCATCAAAAGGCTAACAATTAAGAATAGGACATGAAGTGCAATGTGAGATCATGCAAAGTGAATTTTTGCTTCCAAAAGATGGTTTAATCATAGCCACAAGCTAAACAACATACAACAAAAAAACACCTAAACTATTTTGAAGATTATGCCACTAAAAATTTCAGATTTATGCATGTAACATGAGCAATGAATTATGACCCTAGGCTAATGCAAATTCATAACCTACTAGCCTAAAAACCATGTGATCATTTTAATAAAACAACCAAGTCTATCATGTCTGTGGGCCATAAAGAAGCTCCCAATCTATTAGTACACTGTCACTTAGCTTTTTGAAGCTCATGGAAGATTTGTTTTTGAACTTTTGATAGAAGAAAGTAAAGCACATCACAAGGCAACCACTCCAAGGCAAGTCAAGCTACAACTTTCGGCTCCTTGAACCCTCAAGAAGGTGTTCCAAGAATCTACTAGCCTACTAAGGTGACAGCTAACCCCTATCAGCCCAGGGCATCGGTTTTAGGGCCTTGACCAAGCGAGCCAAGGTGGTTCCCCTAGCCAGCCAAGTGCCAATAACGCGATAGGCCTCACAAAGACACAACATAACATAAAAATTTGATTTTTCATGTGTGTAGTAGCATTTGTGCTACTCTTTTTGGACACTTCTTTGCTTCATTGTTCCTTTTTTTTAGCACTTTTTTATTGCTTCCATCATGAGATGTTTATGGAAAATGGACTAAGGGACTAAAAGCCTAACCATATCCCTAGGTCATTTTACAAATGAGTGGAGTATTAAGACAATCACTAGGAGTCTAGAACTAACCAGCGATCCTACATTAACCTAAGGTCAAGGTCAATTACCCATGATTAGCACACATAAAACCAAACTTCTAATGAGTTTAATATTCTCAAAGCAATGTGTTGAAACTTTAGTATGCCTAGCTTTTGAAAATGAAAGGAACCATACTTTAGAAGCAAATTCACTTAATCCAAGCATGCAAGAAGTGTAAAGATAAGCAAGAGCATAGCATGGAATGATTTCACCTATTCATGCTCTTTATGAGCATTCTTGAGCAAGCATCAACTTTGTGTTTGGAGAGGCCCCCTTGATTACTTTTATTTGCAAGCCAAGTTTCTGGAAGCTAAGTGTTAAGAAACACAAGCTCCAAAAACCATTTATTGAAAACCATGAAAAATACACCAAAAAAATTATTGAAATCCTAATGTTATGGTCTTGCATATCCAGATATACCAAAGGGAAAAAACCCTAGGGGAAAAAAGTGCCTTTGGTTATGCACATGATAATTTGCTCTATAGTAGCAAATGTATGCATACATATCAGAGAATGACAGAGAAAATGCTTCTACATATCTAATTCAACCTCTTTATATCTTCCGCGCGGCGAAGATAGAAATGGCCAAGAACACATGTGAATTGTACTAGAGAAACACAGAAGTGTTGTCAGTGGTCAGAGTAAACACCTGCCCAAGTCTCATAAAATTCTGAAGCCTATAACTTGGTCAATTCTCAATAAGTCAGACTGCAGTT
The DNA here is from genome assembly GCF_014529385.1 of Adiantum capillus-veneris. NCBI lineage: Eukaryota > Viridiplantae > Streptophyta > Polypodiopsida > Polypodiales > Pteridaceae > Adiantum > Adiantum capillus-veneris. The sequence continues at coordinate 149,384,643 of NC_140952.1, forward strand.
TATAGACCTACAGTTGATCAAAACGTTCATCATACCAATCCAAAAGCTCACAAAAGCCTTTCACACCACTACAAGCACATATACATTCCATACATTTTCACTGACATCATTTTTAAAGCACCAACACTCATTTGCATCTTAGGCGCGCCGAAGATAGAATTTGCCAAAATTGTTACTTTGAGAGCTTATTTTTGCTTCTTTGGTTGTTCTACTTGGTTGTAACTTGCTAGAATGGTCTAATCATTGAATGTGCTAATCCATTGTCAAGTTCTCTCTCATCTACATGTGGAGCTCCGAAGAAAAAGACTATGAAGAAGAAATTCGCTGAACTCCCACCATATCAGCTAGAGGAAGATTCATTAAAAGAGGCCAATGTCATGGTCTACCACGGATCCTTTAAGAGTGCACAGGGTAATAAAGTGGAAGTGCAGATGTTACCAAAGAAAGCTCAAGACCTCATCAAGGAACAATCAGTGCGACCATTGTGGGAAAAGATTGGACTCAAGGAATACATAGAATTGGAACCCTATGGTGTGGACTACAAAAGAGGTTATGAGCTCTTGCACAACATCACTGAAGAGGGACGGGCGACCATATCTGATCTCAATGGCTCCCCTATTGAATTCAACCTAACCGAAGACCACGTAGAGTAGGCTCTTAAACTTCAGCAGGGAGGAAACCTATGCGAGACAGGCAGTTACCAAGACCAACAGTATTTTCACCAGCCGGTCCTCTTCCTTTCTAGATTTGAAGCAAAGAGAAATAGATAGATCACTACGGCTCTATCACCAACACTTTCACTTTATGGCCAAGAGACCCCCAAGGTATACAGTTCCCAACCATGCTATGGCGTCTACTTCACACAAGCTTCAAAAAGAGAAGGCATAACAGAGGTTAACCATGCCTAGTATATCTACACCTACACATGTTAAGAAACTTGACAACATCACCTTCTTGGGTGCTCCAGAAGTGCTCGCTAGAATTGCCTATCATGCAATAGGGTAGATAGAACATCTACCACCAGCCCTAGAGAAAAACTTATGGTTGCTAAATAGAAAAGACAAAGAGCCAGAAGTACAAACAAGGGCTCCACCAGTAGCAACAAGACTGCGGACATGACTGGTAGATGTACCAAATCCAGAAGCTCCATCCACAACAACAGCAGAAGAAGATGAAAGAGAAGGGGAAGATACTCTTCTTGAGAGAAAAAGGAAAGAAAAGGTAAAGCCAAGATGGAGGTCCCAACACACCAAGAAGCATCGACCAACATTAGTTGTTGAAGAATCAGTTCAGAGGGCGGCACGAATAGAGAGAGATAGCAGCCTTCGAACTTGAAAGAGGACTTCAGGGAGATTTTGAAGAAAAGTGGAAACCATCCGTGACGAATTTCAAAGTCAAGACCCAAAACCCAATGTAAAAACTGCAAGATGATCCTATGGAAGGTATGGAGCAGCTTTACCAACAAGAAGAACTTCAAAGGACAAAAGATCAGGAACAAGTGAACGAGCAAACCCCACCAAAGAAATACTTCCCAACCGAACAATTATACACTGAAGGGGCTCCGCATTTCACTCCTCCAAGAGACCCACCACAACCAGAGGGGACAATTCCCATTGCTAGCAATACAAAAACAGAATCCGAACATCCCAAAGCTGTTGAAAAGAAGCAAGTGGATGACCCAACCACCGCAATTGAGACTCTGAGCACACAAGCGGATCAATCAGATGCACCAACCCCAACTGAGGCTCACGAACATGAAGTAATAGCCTGAAGCAAGCCACTGAGGAAACTTAGAAAGTCTAGACGATATAGAGGAATATGCTCATGTAGCGATAGAAAAGATAAAAAATGAGATATACACATGGTACCAACAACTCCACCACCTCAATCAGAGGTTGCATCATTCAAATGAAAGGCTAGACTTGGCAACAGAAATGGAGGCTCTTCACAATTAACATAAATACCAAGAGCAGCAATTCATAAACACCACTTCTACTCTACGACAGTCTGTTTCAATGATGCAAAGGCTACAAATCCAACTCAACATTGCAAATACACAGTTAGCCCAGTCAGAAGCACATTGCCAAGAGTAGAATACTCTCCTGAATCAGCTAAAAGAAAACCCCACATTATCCACACTCTAGGATAGATGCTGCCTACTAAGCAATGGAACAGAAGGTTAAAGATTTAGAGATGGAGCTAAGGCTCGAACAAATGCGAAGAAGATATCTGTCAATTAGTTTCATGCAACGAGAGGACAACTATCAAAAGCATATTGCTCAGCTTAATGAGGAGTTACGAAGGCTAAAGAAGTTGTAGGGGCACAAACAACCACCTCGGGAGACGAGCAAATCATTACTGCAATGCAGAATAAAGATACACTTCAGTTTATGGATTTGGAGGTGCCCACAGTAGAAGAGACAATTCTAGAGATTGAAGTCTCTCAAGAAGAAGCGGGACCTTCCACTACGCCAAAGACTTTAATGGCTGAAGAGGAGGCTGCTTTGAAGAGACAAATAGAAGAAGAGACGGAGGAAATTTGGAAAGAGGCAATGCAATGGGAAGAAAAAATCCTACACTCAATCAATGACAATCTCCTAGCGCCCTCCACATTCAATGAGTCTTGGCATCAACAGGCTCTTCCCTGTCCGCTTATCAAATTCGAAGTCCTTTAGATTAAAGAAAGACTTCTCAAGGATCTCGTGGCCAATGCATCATTGGTCCACCCAAAATAGCATGAGATATGGCTTAACTGGCATCCAAGGTATCTTATTTTATATCAAATACAATTACTCATCAAACAAGATCCTGTGTAGTGTCCTCTACCAAGGGTCAGAAGCTGGTAGCTGTTGGGGTATAAAGCCCAATGTGGTCGCCCAGGTAAGTGGGCGGGCCGCCAGGTATGTACACATATTCTTTTGTAAAAACCTAATAATAACTCACTATGCTCTACACATTACAGTAGTGCGAGTTCACCATATCGTCGTGCTCTTCTTCTCGCACTCTCTCTCGCGTCACACTTCTGCTCGTACTCCTTCAACTGGTATCAGAGCTCAGATTGGAGTGAAATTCGACAGGCGAAGACACGGCCCCAAATCTCGTGGCAGAGCCCGAGGGGTCTTGGTGTTGTCAGAATTTCATTCTGAGGTCATCTCGGCCACCGTTCGGCTTCGACAAAGGTCTGCGCAGGCCATTTTCGACTACGTGGTCTCGACGGGTGCAGATCCGACTCTGCAAATTTGGGGTTTTCGGCCTACGACTACAGGTGTTGAGGATATCGACACTCCCAGAGTGCTGATTTGTGGTTGTCTACACATCGAAGGACGGCTCACAGTTCTTGGAGGCGTGTCACATACGACACGGGCGCATCTACACACAGACTGTAGGCGACATCCATTGGTTCATCAGGTAGCTTGTGTTTGCTGCTTGATATTCCAGATTTCACCCTGACATTGCAGGTACTTCCACATGGGATGTATTGTCAGAGATGATGTATGTCTGTTGAGGGTTTGCTGGCTGTGAGTCACGCAGCAAACAACCGCCGCAACGGTTACAACATATAGTGGGAAATTTGTGGATGTATGACTTTGTGGGAAGTCTATGTACTGTCAGATTTACTGCAGCCTTTGTTGAGGGTCGAGTGAGGTTTTATTGAGCTGGGGGATTCTCGAATGTTGAGATCCTTTCGGTGATACAGGTCTTGGAGCGATCCCTCGAGCACCCTTAGATAGGCAGCTAGGATGTATTGACTGTGAGTTAGACAGTTGGGATTGCATCTTTGCTTTACTGCCGTTGAGGCATTTTCGCAGTCTATGCTTACAGGACAGTGACAGAACAGTCAGAGACAGTACAGGTGCACGACAGGTTTACCCACAGCTTACAGTGTCAGAGAGACAGTGTTTTTGAGCTGTTTTTTGGTCTGTTTTTGAGTACACCAGAGCCATTTTACAAAGGAGACTCTGCCAAAATTTATGCAGAATATGAAGCTTTCTTGGTTCATTTGACAGGTTGATATTGGTTCAGAGGTCAGTTTACAGGGGAAACTGTGCCGAATTTTTCCCAGGAAAGTAAACCACTGTGAAGCGTAGCTATGGATGGATCAAAGGACACTGCTCTTTACAATAACAAGAAGCTGGATGGAACCAATTTCCCATTGTGGAAGAAGCAGATTTGGCACCTGTTGGTACAAAAGAAGCAGATAAAACCTATAAAGCTCAAGGGGATAAAACCAGAAGATATGGACGAAGATGAATGGAACGAAGCACTTTCTACCATTATGCTGACTTTGGCAGAAAGCGTTTACTTCAATGTAGCAGACGAGATGTCGGCTTATCAAGCATGGATAAAGCTGAGTGATCTTTATGAGAAGCAGAGTGCAGCTTCACAGGTATACTGGCTTAAGAAGCTTGTTGACTTGAAGATGAAAGAAGGGACACCTATGTCCAATCATCTGAATGAATTCAACACCATCTATAGTCAGTTGTCAGCTCAAGGTGTCAAGTTTGATGAACCTGTTAGAGCTATGTTCCCGTTGATCACATTGCGGAAAGTTGGGACACTTTTGGCACAGCTTTGAGTAATTCTTCACCTCCAGATGGTTTGAACATAGCAGGTGTAGAAGGAAGTCTGCTTACTAAAGAAACCAATAGAAAGACAATGGACAAAGGCAAAGGAACAGCCTTAGTTGTCAGGGGAAGGACCAAAAAAAAGTACAAAGGTGGAAAGAGGAATCAGTCTCGTAGCAAGTCCCGCAGTGCTAAAGGCAAGAGTGACATAGAATGCTACCATTGTGGCAAGAAGGGTCACATGAAAAGAGACTGCAGAGAATGGAAAGCAGAAAAAGGCAAAGAGAAAGCTGAAGACCATGGTGAGAAGAACAAGTCCTCAGTGAAGATTCAAGAAATAAATGTGACAAACACTGTTGCAGAGGATGACAGTCTAGTGTCAGGAGACATCTACTTCTTGAAGAATACAATGGACTCAGCTCTTCTTACAACATCTAATGGAAATGCACTGAGTGACTGGATTATAGACTCAGGGGCATCACTTCATGTGTCTCCAAACAAGGAGTGGTTTACTTCTTATGTGACCACTAAAGATCATGTTCGGCTAGGCAATGGGCAGACATGTGAGATCTGAGGTGTTGGAGATGTTCAATTGAAGTTTCAGAATGGCTCTTCTTTGACGCTGAAGATTGTGAGACATGTTCCCGCAATTACAAAGAGCTTGATCAACACGGGTTTACTTGATGATGCTGGCTACGTCACCACTTTTGGACAGAACATGTGGAAGATATCCAAGGGTTCTATGACAGTAGCACATGGAGTAAAGTCTGGAGGACTTTACATGATTTATGTATCAAATGTCTCTAAAAATGTAATCAATGTAACCGAGCAGCCGAACGTTTCTTTGTGGCATAGCCGGTTAGGACATATGTCCAAGAAGGGAATGGAAATCTTGTCTCGTTCTGGTTATTTGCCTGGGTTTTCATTTAATGATTTTGAATTCTGTGAACATTGTCTGTATGGTAAGCAAACACAGCAGCCACATAAGCATAGAAGCAGTAGAAGAGATACACAGTTGGCACTTGTTCATAGTGATTTGTGTGGACCTATGCCTAATCTATCTCTAGGGGGAGCTTCTTACTTTATGACATTTATAGATGATTACTCGAGAAAAGTATGGGTTTACTTTCTCAAGCACAAGGATGAAGCGTTTAGTGTTTTCAAAACGTTTTGACACTTGTGGAGAATCAGAGTGGCAAGAAGCTTAAATGCTTACGCACTGACAATGGTGGAGAGTATGTTTCAAAGGCCTTTCAGGACTTTTGTGAGTCAAAAGGTATAAAACGTGAACTTACTGCTCCTTACAATCCTCCTCAAAATGGTGTTGCTGAGAGGATGAATAGGACCATACAAGAGAAGGTCAGAAGTATGTTGTCTAATGCACAGCTGCCAAATGGGTTTTGGGCTGAAGCTGTATCAACAACTGTTTTCATCTTGTAAATAGATCTTCTAGCAAGGTTTTGCAGAAGGATTCAGTGCTAGAGATGGCATGGTCAGGCAAAAATGCCCTCATACAAGCATCTCAGAGTCTTTGGCTGTGAGGCATATACTGATGTTCCAAAGGAATTTAGGAAGAAACCGCTTGAGCCAAAGAGTAGAAAGTGCATCTTTCTAGGCTATGGTAATTCTGGTGAGATGGGGTACAGACTTTGGGATCCCAAATCCAAAAAGGTTGTCCGCAGCAATGATGTTCACTTTAATGAATCCAAATATCATTCTAAACCAGAGAGGGTTGAGGAGATTAGAAGAGTTGTCTTCCAAGAAGATGGACCTGCACGTGCAAGACAAAATGTCAGGGCTCAAGAGCAGCAAGGACAGGATAGAGTGGAACCTCAGGTTGTGGTTGAGCTTGAGCCACCTATTGTGTGTAGATCTGGACGTGTCACGCGACCTCCTGATAGGTTTGTTCCATCTATGAACTATGTCATGTTGACTGATTGCAATGAGCCTTCATGTTACAAGGAAGCAGTGCAAATGAAGGACTCCGGGAATTGGCAATTGGCTACGCAGTCAGAGATGACAGCTCTGCATAAAAAACATGGAAGCTAGTTAAATTACCACAGGGCAAAAAGGCTCTACCTTGTAAATGGGTTTATAGGTATAAGATCACCGCTCATGATAGTCAGCCAAAGTACAAAGCAAGGCTTGTTGCCAAGGGCTTTAAGCAAGAACAAGGCATTGACTTTGATGAAGTCTTCTCTCGGTGGTCAAGATGACTACATTGAGATGCTTTCTTGCATTGGTTTCCATATTAGATTTGGTGTTGCACCAAATGGATGTCAAGACAGTGTTCTTGCATGGTGATTTAGATGTGGAAATTTACATGCAGCAGCCAGAAGGGTTTGTTGAGAAAGGCAAGGAAGATTGGGTATGCCAGTTGTTAAAGAGTCTTTATGGCTTAAAACAATCACCGAGGGCATGGTACCATAAATTCCACAAGTTTATGCTTTCTCAAGGCTACAAACGTAGTGAGTTCGATCACTGTCTATATACAAAGAAGGCTAAGGATGGTAGTTGGCTGATCCTTATTTTGTATGTGCATGACATGTTGATTGCTGGCAAGCACTTGGAAGAAATTTCAGCTTTGAAGTCAAAGATGGCAAAATCGTTTGACATGAAAGACATGGGTGAGGCAAGTCATATACTTGGTATGCGCATTGAGAGAGACAAATCAAAGAAGTTGATTTGGTTATCTCAAACAGAGTATATTGACAAGGTTTTGCAACGTTTCAATATGGAGAAGGGAAAGGCACTGAGTGTTCCATTGGCACCATATGTGAAACTTAGCAAACAAGATTGTCCCGCGTCTGAGGAAGAACAGGTTGAAATGGATAAGATTCCATATGCGTCTGCAGTGGGTAGTTTGATGTATGCAATGATGGCTACTCGCCCAGACATTGCATTTGTAGTGGGAGTAGTAAGTCGATACATGTCAAACCCACGCAAGAAACATTGGGAGGCAGTGAAAGGAATATTGAGATACCTGAAAGCGACAAAGAGTATGCGTATATGCTATGGGAGTTAGGAGCTAAGTGTAAAGGGTTTTACAGACTCAGATTATGCAGGTGACTTAGACAACCGAAGGTCTACGTCAGGGTATGTCTTTACATTGGCTGGTGGAGCAGTATCATGGCGTTCTAGATTACAAGATTGTGTTACTCAGTCTACTACAGAGGCTGAATATGTTGCAGCATTAGAGGCATGCAAAGAATCAATTTGGCTTAATCAACTAGTAAGAGATTTGGGAATCAAAGAAGAGATGCCTGTGTTATATTGTGATAGTCAAAGTGCTATACAATTGGCTCGCAATCCAGTTTATCACTGAAAGACAAAGCATGTGGATGTGAAGTATCATTTCATCAGGGAAATGCTCGAGGATAAGCAACTTCAGCTTGTCAAAGTTCACACCACAGAAAATCCTGCTGATCTACTTACAAAAGGACCTCCCTCAGAGAGCTTTGCGCATTTTCGCAAGCAGTTAGGTGTAGGGTAGTACATCACTTCTCTACATCTCTTGTATATTAGCTTGTATAGTAGCTTCTCTCACACTTAAAGTACCACATTGGACTTTAAGTGGGAGGTTGTTGGGGTATAAATCCCAATGTGGTCGCCCAGGTAAGTGGGCGGGCCGCCAGGTATGTACACATATTCTTTTGTAAAAACCTAAAAAGAACTCACTATGCTCTACACATTACAGTAGAGCGAGTTCACCATATCGTCGTGCTCTTCTTCTCGCACTCTCTCTCGCGTCGCACTTCCGCTCGTACTCCTTCAGTAGCAACAATTTGTCATTCAATAGAAAAGACCAACCTGGCTAAATTATCCTCGATTTCCACCGCTTCTGAATAACCACCTACCGAAAAAGAAATTATTCATGGATTCTATGCCAGAGTCATGTTTCTGCCATCATACTATATGCAAACATTTGAAGAAGCCTTCTACACAGGTTCCTTCACTTAGAATCAAAGATCTTCGTTCCTGTCAGGACCAATCTGCGGGCTCGATTTGTCAGCTATTACACAATGGAGCTGAAGAATCCAATCACCATGCAATCCATGTCAACTGAGGACAAAGAGCTGCACAACAAATACCAACAAGGACTTGAGCATCAAGCAAAAAGATCGGTGACGCACAAGTGTGACCACTACTTAGCACCCTAAGTATTCATGTCGCGGACGACACATGCAAGGAGGGGGGGAATGTAAGGTGCTTAGCTAATAAGAGCAAAAGAAGATCATCAAGCGGGACTCCACTCATATTTTTAAGCCTAATGATTGTATAAAACCCTTTTTTATTATTGAGAAATCCCACAAGTCCAAAGCCGTTGTAATATTATTGAGTGCCTGTGAATGAAAAGGGGCCAAGGGCTTCTGAGTTTGTAAATTTATGCACTCTGATGGCCTTGATTTGAACCTGAATTAGCTAGGAATCCATTTTTACACCTTGGCTAAGGTATAAAAGCCAATTTTTGGAACCTTAAACCTAAGTTTTGGATAATAAAGAAGTGAGCGTACGTTGCAGCAACAACAATGGTCTACTGATTCTTCTCCTTCTCGTCTCTCTCACGTATAATATTGCATTGCTGTTCTGAGCATACCAATGTGTTTGTAGGTGAAAGCTCTTCCTTTTCATGTAATTTTTTTGTGATAAATTTGTGCTTTAAGCCTGCTTTTTGTCTACGAGTTGTTGTTGCTCCCTACGCACAATACATGAGCCAAAACTGGAATATGACCTTAGGGATAGATAGAGCATGTCTAGCGGCAGCTACAAAGCCCTTCTAGGACTAAAACCGACAACCCTAAAATGGGCTGTTTATCTTATGCGTGAATTTTCCTAGGTGTCAGAATCGACATTTGAGCATATGAGAGTGTAGAGGATACTCTGCTCATGCTGGGTATTAAGTTTCGTTCCATTCGAAAACTGTAGATACACAAATTGGTCAGAATAAGGTTATAGCAAAGATAGTATCTTTTGGTGTCTGACACACACTTGAGACTTGGAAAAGTAGAAGCAACTTAGACTTGGGTTTTCCATGAGATTGGCTATCTCTTGTAGCCTCCATGCACTAGTGGGTCAGCTACGTCCCACGGATTGACATTTTATGTCTGTGGTTCTTGTTTTGCTAGCATTGATAGGGTGAGGCTTGGCAGCCGGCTGACATGAGGGTGTAGGTAGACTCAGAGGAGGGGTTCAACTTGTAAAACAAGCTTGTTTGTGTTTTGCTATAACGAGATGAATTGGCTACCTCAGTTTGTGAGAGCCAATCCAAAGCATGATAGATGGATGCCATGCAGGTCGCTTCTGTGTGGGCATATGCGAAGTCTGAGAAAGCAGTTCCCATGCCTTGATAGAAGATGTCATCCATGTTTGGTTTCTCATCTCTGATGGTGCTTGCTTGACATGGAGGCGCATGCATAACTCTAGGATGGAGCTTCCTCTTCATAGTTTCATGTTTATCCACATAGCCATTGATTCATGTTTTTAATATCATTTTTTATTTTCTCTAATTTAAAGTAATGTTCTTTAATTTTTATCCTCCTAAAACATAGGGAAACAATAAAACTTGAATGTTTAAGCACTAAAGCAGGGTTCGATAGTAAGCGCGACAATTTTAGTGGCAATAATTACGGCAATACATGTGGTAGTACGTGGTAATATTTGAAATATAAAAAGTGTCCCCCCATCCCCCTCTCTCTTTTTTGGCTTGCCCATTTTGGACTCTCTCTGTCTCTGTCTCTCTCTCTCTCTCTCTCTCTCTCTCTCTCTCTCTCTCTCTCTACAAAACATAGTAAAAGATCGAGGTAAACATTTTGAGATTTTCATAGTACAAAACATACATGTTGAACACCTCTTGTTGTTAGTTCCATGGGATACTTCAAGCGCAAAGAAATCATATAGTTCATACTTCAATTGTTCCGACACAAAGAAATCATAATAGTAGTCCCATGTGTCTCCCTTAGCTACCAACAATCTCTTTCTTGTCGGCCTTGAAACTTGATTGCATTATTGCCTTCAAGCATTGCCAGTGTAGTCGTACAAGTGCTATGCATGGAGTGTGCAGGTACATGACTGGCAAGTCCACTCATGGAGACATGCATGTGCATATACAAGGGCAAGTCCCATGCACGGAGGGTGCATCCTTCCACCTTTGTGGTATATCCACATGCACATGAGAGAGAGAGAGAGAGAGAGAGAGAGAGAGAGAGAGAGAGAGAGAGAGAGAGAGAGAGAGAGAGAGAGAGAGCTTGTTGAGGTTATTTTAAATTAATATATTGAGGCGGTCTGAGGCAGGCAAAAAGAGAGGTGACCTCTAAACACCATTCAAGAATTCCGTGTTGCTCAATTGGGGCTGGGGCAACCACAAGAAATAAAATCAACAACAACCCATAACCAAACAGGTGAGCGGGCACCACCTAGTTATGGGATGAGAACTTGGATGCAAATGAGATTTTGCCACAACCAAGAAGAGGTGCAACAAAACACACACAAGTAATCTCCCACCAAGAAACACACCAAATGGAGCAAGAGAGAGCTAGAACACACGAAGGAATGGAGCTTGCATAATACCTTGTTTGTGACATGCAAATGGAGATGCTTCATTATGATGCTACCATAGAGCTTGTATAAAACTAACACAATGCATAGTGAACGCTAAACATTGCCAACACACACACACACACTCTTAAGGTGTGGGAGACCTCTCACCACAATACCCTCTTACAATGGACACAACTTTGTCAATGAAAACCCTCTAAACACTTTCTCAAACAAGATCAAATGATAGAACTCAAAAGACACGAGTCACCTTGAATCCATCAAACCGCATTGTACAAGTGGAAGCACGAAGATTTGAACGTCGAATCACTCCTTTGAAGCACCAAACCTCAATTTTATTGATGATGGAGGGATATATAAAATAGTGGTTTTGAGATTTTGGACTCACACTCTCTTATTTGCAAATGTATAGCTTGAAAGCTTCTCTCACACCAGGTGAAAAACTCACTAAGTGGTTGCTATACCTAAGTCTCTCCCCACGCATAGAGTGTTGAGGTGCTATGTGAGATGTTAGTGATGATTTACAAGAAGAAGAGGGGTCTATTTATAGATTGGAGACCCCTCATTAAGGTCATTGGTAACCCTATTTTACAAGCTAATCAGATTGAGATTATGAATTTTTTGAATACACGTGACAAGACATCCTTTACTGTAGCGACCCTCATAGTGTGACGCTCCAATGGAAAAAACCTCGGCGTCGTTATAAGCGTCGCTATATGCTTTGTACTTAGCGAAACTGATAGCGACACCTATAGAGACGACAACTCTGTAAAAATAATTCGAGAGCGCCCAAAAACTCAGATCTACAGATCCGAGTTTTAGGCACGCTCGACTGCGAAACAGGTATACCAGCCCCTCTCTCATACACACACACACACACACACACACACACACACACACACACAAGGAGAGGAGGGAGAGCTAGGTATGCTCCCTCTGTCTCCTCTCTCTTATGTTCCCTTCCCCTATTTCTTTCTCCTTCCCACACACACACACACACAAGCACAAGGAGAGGAGGGAGATTCAGGTATGCTCCCCCTCTCCTCTCTCTCATGTTCCCTTCCCCTCTTTCTTTCTCCCTCCCTCACACACACACATTGAGAGAGAGAGAGAGAGAGAGGAAAAATGTACACACACATGCATAAACAATGAATACACACACACACACACGTGCGCATACATTGTGAGGGAGAGAGAGAGAAATGAAATAAAATGTTATATTAAACATCTTAAAAATGCCAAAATGACTTATGAGACCAATCCGATAAACTTCTTGTGGATCTAATCCAATGCCTGGATATAAACAAATAAGTGAAGTAAAGTGGAAGACTAAAATCATCATTATCAGCATCAATATCCGACATTGGCCGTTGTGCGAGAAAGTAGTGCATCGGTCGATGAAGAGCTTCGTCAATGTCCGCCTTTGTAGATTAAATAGACGTATTGGACGTCTCTTGTATCGCGCTAGAGTAGTCTTGATTCTATGATAGAGCCTCCGTCGATGTCGTGGTTGTCCTTGTAGACGTGGACGTCTAGTTCTCTCGAGCTCAATGACTAGCTCTGTCAACTAGTATACCTCTAGTATGAGAGAGAGAGAGAGAGAGAGAGAGAGAGAGAGAGAGAGAGAGAGAGAGAGAGACACGTACACACCAACACACATACATTGAGAGAGAGAATGAGAGAGAGAAACATATATAGATAAAGAGAGAGAGAGAGAAAGAGAGATAAAGACATCGGTTTAGGATTTAGTTTTTATATTTAAGTTAGAACTTAGGTTTAGACTTAAGGTTAGAGCTTTAGGTTTAGATTCAACATTTAACTTTATATTTAAGGTTTAGAGCTTAGTTAGTGATATTTATAGATAGTTAATGATTAGAGCTTAAACTTAAACTTAAGGTTAGGTTTTGGATTAAGTTTTTACATTTTGAGTTTAGCTTCAAGATTATTGTTTAAATTAGAGTTAGGTTTATGGTTATATTTGCAGTAGTTTGCATGTAGCTCACATTAGTTTAGGTATGTAGTTGTTTACAATCTCACATGCGCAAACGGCTCACGCACAAGCTGTTCCTAAAGTCTGTTGCGTTTTTTCATCCTAAAAACGTTGTGGACTTCGAAAACGGCTTGTCAATGAGCCGTTTGCGCATGTGAGCTTGCAAAAAACTACATACCTAAACTCTTGTGAGCTACATGCAAACTAAAATCATCATCATCATCATCAATCTCTCTATCTTCTCTCTCTTTCTGTCTATCTTTCTCTTTCTCTCTCTCTCTCTTCTCTCTCTCTCTCTCTCTCTCTCTCTCTCTCTCTCCCATGGATGCGGCATTATGTTGGAAAACAGGCTACCTCAGAATGGAGGCAAACATGTAATGTGCACAATAATCCCTCGAACAAGCTGTGAAGAGATGCTGAGCAAGAAGTACAATAAAGAAGCTCTTCTTTAAAGCACGATACAGAAGCGTGATCACTAACGTACTGTGGACACCACATAATGGTGGCATCACTTAATGCCATAGCTCTTCAGAACAATGCTGCGAACTTTGGGAATGGCTTGTCCACGAGCCATTTGCGCATGTGAGCTTGCAAGTAGTTTACATGTAGCTCAGGTAGTTTATACTAGGGAATGGCTAGAGTTGAACAAGAGGCAAATGGGTTTTACCCACTACATGAATTGTCTGTAGATGTGGGTGTGCATATTTGTCGTACCCACAAATATAGGCATTGACCAATAAAGAAGAGATTATAACCCGGTGGTCCTGATCTCCGTGCACCTCTAGACCGAGGTGTGCAGGGATCGGGCATAGCTAGAGAATTTGAGGTAGTTTATAGTGTGATCGATGGTTTCTTGATTGCGAGTTTGAGAGAGAGAGACAGAGATAAGAGATAAAGGAGAGAAAGAGAAGAATAAATTTATGTTCAGGATTCAAGATTTTTACATTCATTATGAGTAGTGACAATGATGTGGGGCCGTCCAACGGAGACGTCTATCTCACAACAAGGATGTTATGTCCTTGTAATCAATGCAAACATGCTGTGCAATGAACAAGACGAGTTTCTTTGCAGCACGTTTGTGAATTTGGCGAGTTCAACCCATCTATTATAGATCGAGTTGTTGTCGATTACAACTCGTGGGACTCTGACGCTGGCCAACAGACAACAATCTTGCAACCCAATAGACGTGTTCGCAAGCGTTTTACTCAAGCAACATACATGAGGCCACAAGAAGCAGCCTCTGACAGCTCGGAGGGTCACCATGCAGAGCACATTCCTAACGAGGCTATGTTTGAGCCCAAGATTGACGAAATGATCGAGACGATCATGGATTCATAAAGGCTCATCTACGATGACATCAAAAGTGAGGCCGATACGCCATTGTATGGTGGAGCACGAGTGTCTAGATTGAAGGCGCTCTTGGTTCTTCTCAACATGCAGACAAAGTTTGAATGGAGTGACACTAGCGTCACAAAACTTTTTAGGTGATCTATTGCAATGTGTCTACTTGAATAAAAAACTATAAATGTATAATGTACCAAATTACGTACACATTTGTGATGCGTTTTTTCTCTGTGTAGATTGATCAAAGAGAACATACTGCCAGCTGATAATGTGATGCCAAATTCCAGAGAGGAAGCAAGAAAGATCTTGCGAAACTTGGAGATGGATTACCATTCCATTGACGCTTGTCCTAACGACTGCATTCTTTTGCAAGGGGAATATATGGACATGGAGAAGTGTTCGGAATGCGATTCTCAGAAATATTGAACAGATCTCCACGGACAAAAAGTACCGCAGAAGGTGCTGCGACACTTTCCTCTACTGCCTCTCATCGAGCATTTCTTCGAATGAAAGTCCATGGCCGCTCTAGCAACATGGCACGAGGATAATAGATCTTTGGACGATGTGCTACGGATCCCTGCAGATTGTGCGGCATGGAAGCATATTGACGACACATGGCCGGATTTTTCCAGAGAAGCTTGGAATTTGCACCTCAGATTGGCTATGGATGGCGTAAATCCATTTGGTCAGAGGTCGACATCTTACAGTGTATGGCCAGTTTTCATTGTCAACTACAACATTCCTCCATGGTTGACGACTAAGAAGGGACATCTATTTCTAAGCTTGATTATGCTAGGCTGATATAAGGTGACGAATATGGATGTGTATCTTCGTCCACTATTGGAAGAGCTACAATAATTGTGGATTGGCATAGAAGTGGTGGATATGAGCTGACACACAGGTCGATGCAATGCCTTAATCAGAGGCATTCTGATGTGGACGATGCATGACTATCCCGGGCTAGCAGAATGTTCAGGTGATACTCAAACTCACACATATAACCTTTGTTTTTCTCATGCGGATTTATTGTCATGTGTATGGCTGCAGGACTCCAGACAAGCGGATACAAAGTATGCGTCACATGTGGCCCTAGACTTAATGCACGCCGGGCATCCTCCCTCAAGAAGCAAATCTACGAAGGTCATCAAGTGTATCTTCGAGAGAATCACGAGTTACGAGAAGGTTTTTTGGGAAGAGAACCACCAAGGATATCTGCTCGAGCATGGTTACAGCAGAAAGAGAGATGTGTGATAACAGTCTACCCCCAGGGATGAAGAGATTCTCTCTATGGTATGAGTTGCCATATTGGCCCTAACTCATGATCAATCACTTGTTGATCCAATGCACATAATCAAGAATGTGGGTAATCTGCTGTGGGACCATCTCATCGGTAAGAAAGATACTTTGGGAGCTAGAGTTGACCTTAGGAATGCTGGTCGTATGAAGCAATACTGGTCGCAGACAGCACCGAATGGATCGATAAAGCTCCCTAAAGCACCATGGATCTTAACAGGATGGATCAATAAAGCTCCCTAAAGTGAACAGTGCACGAGAATCTCGACAAGTGGAAGCAGCAAAAAGAGGGAGCCAGAGCGCGAGTAGAGGCTGGGAGCTCTCACCACTTGGGGAGCGGTGGATGGGTGTATTTGAGGCCGACTTTGTAAGTGTTATTGCATTACTCTTTAGATTTTGTAGTTATGGATAGTAATTGCAAATTCTAAGATAGCGTTTTCTTTGTATGCTTTGAACAGTGGTTGATGACTGGACGTGACTCCACACCGTACGAGCGTGAGTATGCAGGCAGAAAGGGATTAAACGCCTTTATGGACATTCTTAGTTCTCATCCTGGCTTGGTTAGTATTTAACTTTACGTTACCACATTTGTTGTATTTTAATAAATTAAAAATTAGATTATGTTACAATTGCATGTTTATACTTACAGAAAACCTTATTGTTTTTTTTTATAGAACCCGACAGGTACGCCGTCGCGACGTGATGAAACACCAGATTAGTCGACGTCAGACTAGCCCCAGCTAGCTAGGACTAGTTTTATTTTTACATAGCATGTATTAAAAGATGACGGCCACGTCAATTTTATAACTATTGGCCATCAATGTAATTTCTCAATTATGACAATTGTATTGTCAGTAGTACATTTTGATCAAATCTTTAAAATCAAATGATTTTACCTATGATGCGTATAATTTTGTCAATTCACTTTCATTCGATATAATTTTGTCAATTTTGGAATTCATGTTGAAAAATTTGTTTAATATGGTTGATGGGGTGGCATACACCTGTTCAATATGGTTGATGCGGTGGCAGGGCATTGCCTTGCCACCAAAAAATTTTACTCTCAGGCGCCGATGTGTGTCGTTACTTAAGGACCTATAGCGTCTCTATACACGTAGCAAAGTTGAGCTGTAACGTTGCTATAAGTGTCGCTATAGGCGTGGCTATATACGTCGCTATAGGTGTCGCTATATCGCGACGCTTATAGCAACATTTATAGTGAAGCCTATAGCGATGTATATAGCGATGCTTATAGAGACGTTTATAGTGAAGCCTATAGCGATGTATATAGCGACGACTTCTTTGCGACGCTCATAGCGTAGCTCTCTACGATGCCGGGGATGTAAATGGCCCCGTGTATTTGCGTCGCTATGGTAGTCACAAGTGTTAAGAACCTCTTGTAGTGATATCAAATTATTTCCCCGGGGAGGTCACCTAATAAAAATGTAACCTATCATGTGAGTTCAACAGAAGGGTATTTAAAGTTCTTGAAACTTGAAGAAATATATATGCAGAAGGGCATTATTTTTTCAAATTTGAAAAAAACTTACAGACTTTAAAAGAAAAGGGTATATTATATTCTTTAAAAAATTCACAGATAAGGGTTTTTACAAACATGTCTTGAACGCACGTGATATGGTAGTTTTACATATAGTGAACCCCCGGGATTATTTCGGGACTTCTTCTCTACTTGAGTCATGGATGTGGGCTCAAAGAAAGCATTATTGGTGGTAGATAGGGTGGTGAAAATTAGAGGAGTTATGAAGAAAGGAGAGAGAGAGAGAGAGAGAGAGAGAGAAAGAGAGAGTTTTTCTATAAGTACATGTTTGAGATGAGGTGCATTTTAAGGTTAGATATATGGGTATTTGTGTTAGTAGGTTAGTAGTTAGTTGTAGCAATCACTAAAAATATTAATGAATACAATTACAATGGGTTTAGAATGAGTGGATGGTGAAGGAAGAATTGGGTGAAGGAAGTGGGGGAATCCTTATGATGGTGAATCTTGAATAAGTTTTGGACTTACTTGTGTAGGTTCTCAAAATTGATTGCCAATTCTCCTCTTCTTCTTCTCTTCTTACACCGTCGCTGCCAAGGTTGAACACCACGATGAAAATACCGATGTTGGTTGATGAGAATTCCCAATTAGAAAACAGTAAGCATGGGTTACATGATGCTGAATTTTATCTATGTAGAGAAGAGATAACAAGGAGTTGTAATTTAGAGGTGATAGAGAGAGACAAAGAGAGGGTATGTACATGTAGAACTCCCTATGAGTGCTATGGAGGTGAGAGGGGAGGTTAATGGTAAACAAGATGAGAGAAACCATGGAAGGTGTATGTTTGAGTGAGAGATAGAGAGAAATGAGTGTGTATGTATGTGGAAGTGTGAAAGAAGGTAAGAAAAGATTAGGATGACTTTTGAGAAAAAAATGGACAGATAGGGGCCACCAAAAAAATCATATCCTACCAGTGGTAGTTCAAAAATTATGAAACATTTTGAGATGGTTATTTGGCAGATGAGCTATATTTTGTAGTTTGATCACTTCTTTAAATTTGGAATGGAGGTGGAAGTCAAAAATCCCACCAAAATGCATGTTTTTTTCATTGCAAAAGTCTTTCGATGGTCCCCCTTTTGTTGAATTTGCAGATGGCTCCAAGGGTGAGCCCCTCCATGCATCATGGCATGAAATTGATAATTGAGATTCCCTTTACACATGTAGGAATGAGAATTTTTTATGATACAACAGGAAAGAATAGAGAAACTAGTGCATTAACTTCTCATAAAATAGGTAATGATTGAACACCTGGGGTTGATGATGGTGGAAATAAAATATGATAATTATAATGAAAATAATAATAGGATAATCATGTGAGAAGGGACCCTCATTTTTTTATATTGATATAGTCTTATTTACAAGAAGTAATAAAAATACATGTAGAAAATACTAATTTAGTAAAAAGAAATGATTGGATAAAAAATATATTTGTGATTTTTTTTGGAGTGGATTCACACTAAAATTTAGAGAAAGCTGAATAAACATATTTATTTATATAATAAAGAATATGCACAATGGTAGAAAATTGTGATAAAGGTGAGTTAATGTATATAGTATACTTAGGCAAATAATGCACACCTATGTATAAATATTTTAAAAAAATACTAAAATAATAATAGTAAATATATCTATATCTAAACCCTCCTTAAAATAAAATATTTAAACACAAATGGACCATATAATTTTTTTATTTTTTTATTTTTATATTTGGCTTAACCAACCCTCATAGTTGAAGGTTTTTAAGGAGATAAGTGGAAAAAGTCCCCTAGCTCACATACACCTATGTACACTAAAAAGATGGGAATAGCCATAGTGTTAAGGTGACTTTTCTTGGGTGAGGTGGCTCACTATGGAAAATATGGAGAGCGAAAAAAAAGTTATCATTAGCCTTCCTCCCCCCTTAGATGATGGTATATTCATGTACCATAAGAAAGCATGAATCCCAAAGACAGTGGTTCTGAGTCCTCTATGATATTTGGTACCTTGACAAGATTTTCATTGTGTGGCTCCTTGCTTTTTTGGCTTGAGTCACACACATGCATCGTGCTACAAAACTTACATGAGATAGTCACTCTTTGCCAGTTCTTTGGTAGATCCTTTGGTAGAAGGCGACTCAAATAAGACTTTAGTCAATACTTGTTTACCTTCTTGGAGTGCTCTTTACGATTCAAGTCCATGAGCTGGTAGTAACTTGAATTGAATGCCTTCTTGACTAAGTATGGTCCCTGCCACCTAGTTTCAAACTTGGCATCAAACCGAGTATCAAGTCGATTGTCATACCTTAGCACAAGATCTCCTTCCTTGATACCTTTGTCCTTTTGTTTCTTGTCAAGCTTCTCCTTTGCTTGTGTAGCATTCATCTTGTTGCACTAATAGGTTGCTTTCCTCTTCCACTCAAGTTCACTTAAGATAAGAAGTCTCTTCATCCATTCTTCTTGATCATCTTGTGTCCCCTTGTCATGGAGCCGCATTGTTGGAATGTTGAGCTTGATAGGTTGCAAGGCCTCTTGACCATAGACCAAGTGAAATGGTGTGAACTTTGTGGCCTCCTTATATGTGGTTCGATATGCCCACAATGCTCCATCCAAGAATTTATCCCACAAACTTGTCTTGTTTTTCACCATCTTTCTAATGATGCCTATAATGACACCATTAGCCTTCTCCACCAACCCATTTAATTGGTGGTAGTAGGGTATGCTGTGACGATGTAAAATGTGAAGCTCTTTAAAAACTTCTGTGAGCAAACCATTCCCAAATCGTGGACCATTATCAGAAACAATCTCCAAAGGTGTGTCAAATCTACAATAAATATTAGTGTAGACAAACCTTAGAAGTAGGATTTCAAAGTGGGTTATACGACCCTCAAAAGGCTAATGCAGACTCAAAACTAGCCACATTCTTTAGAAAGGGCTCTTTCGGTCCGAGTCTCAAAAACAACCGGGAAAATTGCCAAAATAGCCAAAAAATGGCTCCATACGTAGTACAAGAAGAGTGTTTGCAACTCAACGTACATGAGTGACCGCGCTCAAACATGCGCTAAGAAATACTGCATACAATAAAAGTGATCCCTGCTGGGATTTTTGCTTTTAAAAGAGCTCAATGGCACTGTATGTGCTCAAAAAGGTATGCATCTGTCAATGCATAACCATCCTTAGAGAAATTGTTGTCAAAGTGACTGGCAAAGTCGCCTGTGAAGGAGATGTACCTGTGTACGTACTTGGAACCTGTAAACTATGTGTGAATGGGCTCAAAAGCCCTGCAACCTGCATGTCGGTGTCGAGAGGAAGTCGGTGCCGATTTCCACCCCCGAGCGAAAATGCGCTAGTTGAATAGCCACCAAGGATGTTCGAAACTGGAACGGTGCAGTAAAGTGTAATCAGTGTGCTCGGTGTCGATGTTGGCTGTCACTTCTCTATGGTAGAGGTATCTCACCCGCACAAATGTCGCAAACATAGTCGTCCGCGAGAAAATGTCGTCCGCGGGAATGCTCGTGTCGGGGTCGGATGTTGGAAATCTATTGCATAATGAGAGTGATGTTGGTGCCGAATCACAAGAATCGGTGGTTAGACCAATGTGCTCTACCGTCGAAGGATGCCGAAAATTGATGCGGATATTAAGGACTAGCTGAGAGCCGATTCGCTCCCATCGGAGTTGCTAGCGAATGTCGAGGCAGTTGATATCGAGGTCGCTGATGTCAAGGTCCCTCTCGCCGATCTCGGTGTCAATGTCAAGGTTGCCTCCCTCTTCCGGACGGGAACGGCGAGTGTGTGTGGGCACTGCCTTGCTGCTCACTTTCTGAATCCCAAGCTTTGCACTTCGATTCGGTTCCTGCTTCCTGCAGCCCCCGCCCGATTTCCACTAAGTGAGTTCCCTTTTGGATTTTGTGCTCAAAGCTTTCCCAAGCCTTGGTTTGCTCTCTTGCCCGAGATTTTCCTCGCTTCGACTTGCTTCTATGCCCTCAAGGGTGTTTGCAAAGCTCGCTATTCACGGGCTGCATTCAATTCCTTAGCCCTGATTTCAACTGGGTTTTGATTTCCTCCTCTGTCTACTACACGACTTTGTGTTGATTCCCTAGCCGCCCCCTTTGCTCAACACTCTCTCTCTCTGCTGCTGCTGATTCCCTTGTTCAATTTCCAGAGCTTCAATTCTTTGTGCAGAACTTCCAAAAGCTCCCAAGATTCCCTTCCTGTCTAGGGTTGTTGCACACATGAATTTAGCTGGGATCAGAGATTGAGTCGCCTACGCTCTGATACCACTTGTGGGAGTTGCAATGGGCAGTACAAGAGAGGGAATGAGAGAAAGGGGAAGGAGAGGAGCAGACACAATGTGTTTGGTGGAGCTTTAGAGAGTATCCCCCTCATACTCCTTATTTACATTATGAACAAAAGAATAGAGTAAGTGGGCACGTGCCGGCCATAATCGGCCACGGGGCCTGAAACCTAACAATGTGAATTGAGATGGATTTGGTGTACTAGAACCTTTCGTTACCGAGCTTGCATCGCTTGAGATTACAACATGAGGAGCACCCCGTTAAGGTGGTGCTATGGGAGGAGGCCTATGTTGATTTGGTTGAGAGGCAGTGGGGGAAAGAGAAGACACATAACAAGGGTAGGGGGAGGCCTTGCTGTACACGGAGTTGTGTGCATCTACGTCAAGCAGTGCAACATCGGATTGGTTGTGCAAGCTATTGCGGGAAGGACATGGAAGGGGCTGGTTTGTGTCTCAACTCTTGGATTGGGAATGCAATCATGAAGCTCCACTCCACTAGTGTTAAAGAATGGGTAACTAGTGAGTCTTGCATACCCAACATTGCCGCCACTCCTTCAAGGTCAACTCCTTCATCTATTTGCATATCCATGGCCGAGACGAAAGGGTATACCATGTCCGTTTCCTCCATCTGCACATTGTTGAGGTCGATGGGTGCACCATGGCTAGCCATCTCAAGCGAGCGATAGGTTCGAAGATCTCTACAAGTAGCAGTTCAAGTTGAACCCATCTCAAGCAAGCAGCCTAGAATTAATCAAACACAAATTGGGAGCCATGAATTGTAATTTCTGTACATAAAACAAAATTGGAGTCCATGAATCCCTAGAATTAGAGGTGCACACAGAAAACACAAGCAAATCTTTCGTTGAATATGTCGTATCAAAGCTTGCGGTGGAGAACTTAGAATACATACCTTCAACAACAACTTTTGGTAGTGAGTAGTATGTGACCCGTGCGTTGCTATGGCTAAAGAAACATGACCACTATTTTCATAGGGCTATCTTTTCCTCCGAGTGGAAGACTATCAATACTCTCTACATGTATAATCTATTGCATTTTTTATAGTGATGCATGACACAACCTTTTTGACACATTCTAACAAATATGAATATATGCAAGTAGCTACAAATCATTTTTTAATACCAAGCTTGGGAGCTTCTCATAAACATTATTTTTTGTGAGCTGTTAGCCCTTGTTGAACAAACTTAGGAGTGCTTGACTTCTATTAGGTTGGAGAGAGAGAGAGAGAGAGAGAGAGAGAGAGAGAGAGAGAGAGTCCTCCTTTTTGTCTGTTTGGGTCTAGCAATGCTACCAAGCTTGATTATACAACTTAGATAAGTTAGCATGGTGTGAAAGAGTTGAAAGCTAAGAGAAGTCAATGTGATCATAAAAATTTGTTTGAAAATGGAGTGGGTTCTATAGATTCAATGTCTCAACTCCACTCTCTTACTTGCTTCTATCCTTGCTTATTTCTTGTGAGAGCAAGGCCTGGAAAATAGTGCACATCATAACCTACTATATAGTAGGAAGGACTTTTTCCCTTGGTCTACCGAGGGTTGATATGAGTGCTACCAAGTGCAAAATTACAAACTGAGTAAGTCAACAAGTTTTTAAAGATGACTGCCCATAATTGGTACATTGTGTAATCATAAAACTTTTCATGTCTAAGAGTGGAGTTGTGAAACATTTATTAGGGCTCAAAGTTTCCAATGTAGCAAGAGAGCTTTAAGTTCAAAGAGATGAGTTGACTTTCTTTTATTATCAAGAATCTGATTGGCCCTTTCATCTATGTTTCTCTACAGATGCCTCACTTGCTTCCATCTCTATATATGTTTTGTGCACAAGTATGGTAATAGTGTACATCATCACCAAATCATCACGATGCATAAGCAGGTAATAATGTGAACACTTATGCACCATTGGCACCTTAAAATGTGATAGAAATGAAAGAAAAATAATGCAACCTAATAAGTTTATTTTTGAAAGAAGAGTTTTGGTTGTTATGCTAAATTGAAGGATGTAGAGCCAAATAAAAGGATGTAGAACCAAATTGAGGTTGTGACCTGAAATCATGCATGCCATTAATCTCTCTCTCCCTCTTTCCTCAAATTACAAGATCATGTTCCTCTTGAAGAGAGTTGAGTGTGTTTAACCATTTACATGCTTGAGCCTATTCCCTTACCCACAATCTTTAGCATAGTGGCCATTTGGCTTGGCCAATCCCTTAAATGTGAGACCAGGCAGCATTGAGACACTATAGGACAACCTCTTTTTTTATGCACATTATGTCCCTTAAAAATTTGAGAGTATGAGAATCATATCCTACTTGAAGGCTCAGCTTTTGATGACATCAAACTTTCTTTTCATATATTTTAGTCCAGACCATGGCCTACATTTCTTTCTCTCCCAAAAACTTCATGGATTCAATTTGTTAGTTTCCACCAATATATCCATAGCCTTCATGCATACTACACGTTGTATCTAGTCCCATAGGTCAATCTAACATTTAAGGACAATGACTCTCTCTCTCTCTCTCTCTCTCTCAATTTTGAGGTCATTGTGATTGTTTTTATGATATTAAAAATCCTACTCTCGTCTCCCTCCTTGAGTAAGTGTGCTAGCATGTAAGCACTTGCCTTCAAGAATCAAGACACACCGGCTACATTTTTTAAGTTCTTCTTCTTCTTCTGTGTGTGTGTGTGTGTGTGTGTGTGTGTGTGTGTGTGTGTTTATCTAAGCTATCCAATGCTATGACTCCTTGCAAGTAGTGTTTGGAGAAGTTTTACTTAAGCTTTGCAGTTGGGAGTTTGGTCTCAAACAGGGTTAACATGAAGTAAAATGGGAAACAAAGTAAAAAATGATCTAAAAGTGCAAATTTTATTTGTAAAGGGGGAGCAAATTTTTTCAATCTTAATGGGGAGGAAATGTAGGTGCGAGAAAGGTCTTGAGGGCTTGGTTAGAGAGAGAGAGAGAGAGAGAGAGAGAGAGAGAGAGAGAGAGAGAGAGAGAGAGAGAGAGAGGTCACATCGTCGAGTCAAGAGAGACACACACGGGGCAGCTGCTCTTTACCAATACGCTAACCTGCAAGCATCCTCTCTCATGAGCATTGTGCAGGGGTAGAAGGGGAGTATTATGTGTGGACAGGTTGCAAGTTTAGGAAACTTCTAATGTCAATTAAGAAGTTAATGACTATTCTAACATTATACGAAGGATCCCAAATTATTGCAAAGATTTGAAGCCTCTGATCAAATTGGAGTGATACAAAGATGACACGCATAAGTTGACATCTCTCTCTCTCTCTCTCTCTCTCTCTCTCTCTCTCTCTCTCTCACACACACACACACACACACACACACACACACACACACACATACATAGTGTGCGCTTGGGTTCAAGACTATATGTATAGATATTTGAGAGCAATTATTTACGACTGCTCTAATGCACCAACTCTCTCTCCCTCTCTCTCTCTCTCTCTCTCTCTCTCTCTTATATATAGATATACATATATATTTATGTTCGTCATAATTGAGAGAATTTATGGATTTTTAAGGATGACACAAGTGTAACTCCTAAAGCTAAAAGGGATAAAATACCTTAGCACATGTAAAAGGCCTATCAACTGGGCTATCTCTCTCCTCATTTGGGATGCCAATGTCAGGGTTTGTTTTTTTGTGCATTTTACCCCATTTCAAGGCATATATCTCTATATTCTATGGGAGAAAATGCTAGCCACTGTTTCAAAAATATACTATAATTCCAAGAAAATAATAATTTCTTGGAAATTGGTGAGTGCCCTTGGTGAGTAGGAGTCGCTACGAGCTTGATGCTAAAATCTCTCTCTCTCTCTCTCTCTCTCTCTCTCTCTCTCTCTCTCTCTCATGGTCAATGACATGTATAACAACCCAACATTTGTATGCATGTCCCCAAAGCGATACGGAATGAAGTAGACTCATGGACAAAATAACTTCTCCTTTTTCTTTAGGGATAGATGTTTGAGATTTGTTAGTTAGTTAGTGTGTGTGTGTGTGCCTATCATAATTTAGAAAATTTATAGATTTTTAAGGGTGACACATGGTTTAACTCTTAAAAGTTAAAAGGATAATATAACTCTGAATTGATAAAAGGCTCGTCAATCGAGCAATCTCTCTTCCCATTTTGGGTGCCAATGTTAGGGTTGGTTTTTGTTAGACATTTTACCCATTTCAAGGCATTTTTCTCGTTTTCTATGGGAAAAATGTTAGCTACCCTTTTAAAAATACATGCTAATATTAAGAAAATAACAATTTCTTGGAAATTTGAAGGGCAAGGGTGTCCCTAGTGAGGAGTCCCCATGAGCTCAATCGTAAATCTCTCTCTCTCTCTCTCTCTCATGGTTAAAACTATAGATAACAACCCCTTCATTTGCATACATGTCCTCAAAACGAGACCGACCCAAATGGACTTGCGGACATGCGAATCTTCTCCTTTTTCTCAACCGCTTTAAAAAATAAAAACTTACACAAATTTCTAAAAGGTATCAATATTGGTCTTGAGAAAAGCCCTTGAAAAAACAAAGCCAAATATATCTTTAAAAATCAGATTTTTGTTAAATAACAAAATCTCCAACAAAATTATCTTTACTTGCCTAGGTGGAGTGAAACTAAACTTATACACTTCTTCTATGTAGAGTAGAAAGTCTTTTGTCTTTACATCTTACATTGTAAGAGGCTTTTCATTTCCCTCTGCATTTCAAATCTTACCGTTCACATTTACATTTTACATTAGATGTTTGGTAAGGATTTTTGTGAAGTGAACGAATGCATGACAAGTGGAGGCCTTCTTCTTGCTTGAAATTTTTAAGCTGCATTATATGTACTAGTATGTGACCCACGCGTTGGTGCGGCTAGGAAGAAGCAATCATGGCACTCTCCTCCTCTCAACTTCCCCCAAAGGTGGCAACATGTACATATATACAGTAGTATTTGACCGGTACATTGTTGTGGTTGAGAAGAAGCAATTGTGGTACTCTCCTCCCTCGCCTTCTTTGAAGGTGGAAACATATATGTGTGTGTGTGTGTGTGTGTGTGTGTGTGTGTGTAAACACATGCATGCATGTCCATGCGTTGACAGTGGCCTAACCATGATCTTAGAAGATGATTCACACAATCAACTGCACTCTTGTCCAATCCAATAATGGGCTTTTCACATACCTCCTCTCTTTACTCTCTCTCTCTCTCTCTCTCTCCCCCCCCCGAGGGCCCCGCGAGAAACTTAAACTACATTTGGAGTTGGCATGTGGATAGATTAACTTTGCCATACACAAGCGAGTCCGTAGAAACATACTCAACCTTTGAGTTTTTCTTAGTTTTTCTCTCATGTACGCGTGTGTACACACACTCATCGCAACAATCAACAACTTGGTGGGGGAGGGGAGGAGAGGGATGTAGCACTATTGCTCGTGACACATGGAGGTGTCAATTTTTTAAGAACTTTAAGAAAGAGTATAGGAGTGACTCTTTAGAGAAATTTTTTAAGAAAGAGTATAGGAGTGACTCTTTAGAGAAAATCTTTAAAATTTTAAAATCTAAAATTACAAAATAATATCAATATTGGTCTTGAAAAAATTACCTTAAATTTTTTTTTTCAAATATATCTTCAAAGCAAAATTTTCACAGTGAGGAGCAAAATCCCCCTCAAATTTATCTTTTTTCTATGATTTACCCTAGTAGAGTAGAAAGTATTTTGTAAAAAAATAAAAAGTTTTTTGGCTTTTTTATTGTCAAAAGGCTTTTCATATTCATATAGTCTTACTCTTCGCTTTATCTATACATATACAAATATATATATATATATATATATATATGTATGTATGTATGTATGTATGTATGTATGTACATATATATGGATATATATATGGATATATTTAAAGAGAGAGAGAATTTTTGCAGAGTGTGATTTTGGTGGAACCGCCTATCTTTCAAGGCTGTTGTCATCCTCTCTCCATTTAACTTACCATGGAAAATTTTACTATCTTTAGGAGAGTCTTTTCATGTAGTTTTTGGTTTTTTTAATTTGTGTATGTAGCTAGTTGTACTTGGTTCTCACAGTTCCAATTTGTTGCTTTAGTTCTCTCAAATTTGTCATCATCTGGGCATTCTAATAGAATTTTCAAGTAATAGAAATAAGCCTCTTTTGAGAGAGAGAGAGAGAGAGAGAGAGAGAGAGAGAGAAAGCAATTAAAAATTCCTTTTTATTGCCTACATGTAGTAGATAGGTTATCCAAATTTTCTTTTAAGGAACAGATTGAGAGTCCCTAATTTATTGGAGGTAGAACTAATCTTCTTCTTCTTCTTCTTCTTCCCTCTCTCTCTCTCTCTCTCTCTCTCTCTCTCTGTATCTATCTTTCACTAAACTGAGGATACTTTGATGTGAGTAGTTGTTGAAAATCAACGTCTTTGTGATCTCTCTCTCTCTCTCTCTCTCTCTCTCTCTCTCTCTCTATATATATATATATATATATATATATATATATATATATATCACACACACACCTCTCTCTACTCTCTTCTTTTCATTGAGCGATGTCATCTGATCTCTCTCTCTCTCTCTCTCTCTCTCTCACACACACACACACACACACACACACACATACACACACACACACACACACACACACACACACGTGTGTGTGTGTGTGTTCGTGCACTGGCAGTGGACTACCCATGTTCTTAGAAGCAGATTTACACAAGCAAATGCACTCTTGTCGAATCTGACAATGGACTTTTCACAAACCTCCTCTCTTTACCAACTCTCTCACTCTCTTTCTCAACTTGAACTACATTTGGAGGTGGCATGTTGTTGGCTTAACTTTGCGATAAGCAAGCGAGGGCTCCTCTATTTATAGAAACATACTTAACCTTTGAGTTTTCCTTATATTCTCTCTAGCTCTCTCTCTCTCTCTCTCTCTCTCTCTCTCATGCATGTGTACACACTCATCACTACAATCAACAACTCGGTGGGTGAGGAGACGGGGTACCACGAAATGTCAATTTTCTTAATAACTTTAAGAAAGAGTATAAGAGTGCCTCTTTAGAGTAATTTTTTAAAATTTTAAAATACAAAATTACATAATTTATTAGAATAATATCAATATTGATCTTGAAAAAATCCCCTTTTAAAAATAATCCCGAAATATCTTCAAATTCAAAAGTCAAATTTGTATTGAGGAGTAAAATTCCCCTCCAATTTACCTTTTTTTTATGAGGCATATTTAACATGATACATTTACCCTAAGTAGAGTGAAAAGTCTTTTGACAAAAGAAAGAAAGTAAGTATTTTGACTTGTCAGTGTGAAAAAGATTGTCAAAAGGTCATTCCAACACTCTTATCCCTTCACTTTTGCACTTTAGATTAAATGTTTTGTATAAAAAAATTTGAAGTGAAGCAGTGAGTGAAACATGGAGGGTCTCTCCTTCCTTGAAAAATTTACGCTGCTTCATATATAGTATAGAAGTATAGATGGCTCTTAAACTGCAACCTCGAGTTTGCAGAGTAGTAAGTATGAAAGCAGTTTTTGAATTCTTTGGAGATGGTGTATGCACCATGAGCAATGTAAGGAGAATATGGTTATCTCAGCATATGACTATCCAATGATTGATAGAGCAAGGTCCATCACTTGTGATACGAAGAGAGGGGAGAGACACAATGGGTATGGGTTAGTATTGCATGGATGACACGTGGCGCCATGCATGCTCTTGCTTGGTGTGTTATAAAGAAAAATTTTTGTTTTGAGAGTGTCCATCACGGGGAGCCATCGTTTTAGCTATTGTAGGCGGTTGCAAATGGTAGATCTCAAATGTGGGGGATGGTATAGGCACCCCCAACAAAAATGTAGCAGTCACCACCTAAATTGTGAAAGGCAGTTGACATACCACTTTGAAAAGAGTATGGGAATGGTACATTTTATTAACAAACCCCCTATTGGCACCCTACCTACTCGCTCCACTTTCATTAGCTGAAATCTTGGGAGATGCTCTTCACTCCTGAACTCACTGGGATTTAAAAGACCACAACAAAACCCGAATTTGAGCTCGAGTTGAGCAACGCAACATTTTATCTACGATGAGCTAACCAACTCACCAACGTCGTCTGCTTGTCCATAGGCTGCTGCTCTCCAAACAAAAAAAGAGTCCATGGTTCTGCTGCCATGTATGGTGTGCATGCATTGCAATGTGCACGTCTCCATTCACTCTCTCAACACCCCTTGCCTCCCTGGCACTACGCGTCGGCTTCCCACTTGCTTGTCCCCACCACGAGTCATTACTTGCAAACCTCATAGTACTTTCTACCCCTTCCTTTCCCTTCTTTATTGATTACTTTCTTTTCACTTTATTTTCTTTACTTAGCATCTTCGTGGATTCCCATCTAGTTTAGACTATATATAATGGAGTTTGAAATTTTCAAGGAAGGAGGAGGCCTCCAAGTGTCACTCATTGGTTCACTCCAAAGAAGACCTTCCAAATCATCTAACCTAAATGTAAAAGAAAGCTAAGACTTTACAAAGGGTAAATGTACCAATTTAAATGCGGTTGACAAAACAAAGATAAATTTGGAAGAGATTTATTTTTTCAATGAAAATTTGACTTCTAAGGAGATCTTTGGAATTTTCTTTTCAAAGATCTTTTTTTAAGAGTAATATTGATATTATTTTAATAGATTATGTAATTTTGTATTTTAATCTTTAAAAAAAAACTCAAAAAAAACACTTCTATACCACTTCTTAAAGTTCTTGAGAAATTAACACCTCTACGTATCGTGAAATGTGTTGTCCCCTCCCTTCCCCTACCAAGTCGATGGTTATTACGACAAGTATGTATGTGCACACATCCATGAGAGAGACATTAAGGAAAACCCAAAGGTTGAGTATGTTTCTATGAATAGAGGGGGACTCGTTTACTCATAGAAAAGCTAGGCCGTCATCCACCTGTCAGCTCCAAATGTAGCTCAAGTTTGGGGGAAGAGAGAGAGAGTGAGTGAGTTGGCAAAGAGAAGAGGTTCGTAGACAACCCACTATCAGATTTGACCAAAGTGCATTCATTTGTGTGAATCGCCTTCTAAGATCATAGTTAGGCCACTACCAATGTGCACGCGTGCGTATGTGTGTGTGTGTGTGTGTGTGTGTGTGAGAGAGAGAGAGAGAGAGAGAGAGAGAGAGAGAGAGGGGGGGGGGGGGGGGGGATCAAAGAGGACCACTCAATGAGAAGAAGAGATTAGAGAGAGGTGTGTATGAGAGAGAGCCGATCAACAAAAAGAAGAGAGTAGAGAGAGATTGTGTGTGTGTGTGTGTGTGTGTGTGTGTGAGAGAGAGAGAGAGAGAGAGAGAGAGAGAGAGAGAGAGAGAGAGAGAGAGCTTAAAATTTTCAAGAAAGGAGAGGACCTCCACATGTTACTCATTGGCTCACTCCAAAGAAGAACTTACAAAACATCTAATCTCACTTCAAAAGAAGGGTAGGACTCCAAGAATAACAAGGTGAGAACTCACAGTGGCCTGCACTTGCAAAGAAAGTAATCCACATAAGAAAATGGCATTACAAAGATCACACAAACATTCAAGTGTGCTGAGTACTAGTAATTCCATCCTCTGCATGGTCTCAGGTTTAAAGAGACCATCAGGTGCAACCTGCATGAGATATATACCAGACATGTAGAGATATCAAAAGATTGAAAAATTGCTGAAATCTTAAGAAACACTCAAAGAGTATGCTACCACTATGAGTTCAACTGTCCTATATTCACTCGTGCAAGCATGATTCTAGCTGCACAAAATAGTGCACATAAAGGTACTCTTAGCGCTCAATTTGCAAAATTAAAAAAAGTGGGGGTAACCAAGGTACTAAACGACTAATAAACCCATAACGATGACGCCTGGAAATAAAGCAAGATAAATATAAGATTGAAAATGAAACCTGAAGTTCAAGAATTATCGGGACGTCTACTTCTTCCATTTTGGCAGTCAGAGGATATATATGCAACATATAGAAGTTGAATCATCCAAGATTTCCCCATCTCCAAATTATTTATGATTAAATCTCGCCAATGAAACTTGACAAAATAAAGCATTTCATTTATTCATATCATTCAGTTGACATACCGAAAACTAGCAGCGGGAGAGGAAGCGATCGACATAATCGATAGAGAGAGGACCTGTCAGTGCGCGAGAATTGTAAAAAACCCGAACCTTTATTCTTGCAAACATTGCTAAGTTAAGAAGTGCGAGAGAAATACAACTCTTGCAGAAGCCTAAGGGAGAATTTAACTAGGCAGACAATGGGGAGTGTCGACAATTTAACCAGGCAAGACAATGGGAGTGTGGAAAAAACCGGATCAGATGAGGCCACAATGCACCCTACACATTCAACAGATAATGCACAACCATGATGTGGAAAACGAGCTTGATTAATGCAAAATTAATTGACGCAAATACAGATAGGAACAAGTGCACATATAGTTGTTTAGAAAGAGAGACCCCAACGTTTTCTATGCATAGTGTGTCTGATGGTTCAATCGAGGCATCTAATCTACATTGCTGGCAATGAGGAGCTTAACGCATGCCCTGAAGCAACAGTTCGTACAACCTTAACCATGACCGCTGGCTACAGTGATGTGCTTTTCACAAACACTATCTCGAGTATTGCACTTCAACATCGGTCTGTTGCACTACAACAACTGCCACCATGTCGTCCATGCCGTGTAGTAACTTCTAGTGTGTCCTCTTCACAACCTGTGAAACACAGGCAGCTGCCAACGCACTAAAACCGCATTGACTTCTTTGCACAATCAGCACAAAAAACTTGCAAGCATTAACTCCCTCGTCCACGCGTTGCAGGTACATCAGAATACGCAGGCTTTAAAAACATAAAACTAAAACTGCACTGACTCCCATACACAATCAACACAGAAAAAATGCAAGCATTAACTCTCTCACACACACAACCAAGCACATAGACAAGTGACGGCACCATGATCTCTCTCTCTCTCTCTCTCTCTCTCTCTCTCTCTCTCTCTCTCTCTCTCTCTCTTTTGACAAAGATATAATTTAATTGATACGGTGACATCAGGAGCACAAAAGCATTCCACTGATTTCACTTGAATGTGATAGCAATACACTTGCATGCATGTTCACCCTTGGCTTCTGATTAAGAGCCCCTGCTACAAAGTAGCCATTGAGGGTTGCTAGTCTAATATCTGTATTTTGTGGAGTAATCCTTGGGTGAAATAACGAGACCACGCCCTTTCCTCGCACCTCTATAAACTGTCTCAACAATGTTGATGAACTCTTGCTTATCTTTCAAGGCCCAATTAATTTTGTTGTTGTTTCCTGTTCCCAAATCGATCATGATATGTTTGTTGCGGAAGAAAAACATGACAGTGCAAGGATCATACAATTCATACATTGTATTGAAATCTGGTATTTCGGTGATGTCCACAAGATATATCACTGCAAAGTTCTTTATTGTTTCCGCAACGGAGGCCATTACCTCATCCATCTGCATACAAGTCTCATCCCAATCATGGCCGAAACGGACGACGACGACACGATCTTCCTCACCAAGAATGGCTTGATCTATGGCCCAGCCAAAGTCGAGATGGGGCAGCAGATACAACATCTTCTCCTCTACAGCAATGCGATGAAACACTGATGCACAAATCCTGTGAGGCGCTGATGATGTGCGGCCCTGCTAGGTCAAACTCCCTAGGACTCGCGGCAGGAGAACTGGAGCATGGTTTGGAGCTCTCGATTGTGCCCACTCTCTCTCTCTCTCTCTCTCTCTCTCTCTCTCTCTCTCTCTCTCTCTCTCTCTCTCTCTCTCTCTCTCTCTCTCTCTCTCTCTCTCTCTCTCTCTCTCTCTGAGGCAATCGTGTCATTGATCTTTTCAGCGGGATTCTGACAAGCCCCAGATGCGTGCCTGTGATAAAGACTACATAGCCTTCAAGAAGATGCAGTCGTGCAAAATTTTTCTTGGAGCCGTGACCCGTCTCAACCTGTCTGCATTCGGCCTCGCCTGTAGCGACCTTACTCTCACGCACCTTTTCCCAAGCCTAAAAAAGTGATGGCCGTCCACGTGGACGCTATCCGTCAAAGGACGCCTAAGCTAGCCCAACACTAAGGCCTTTCTTTAGCAGGCCAAAAAGCCTTTTGAGAATAAAAAGTCAAAAGTCTTACTTTCTGGGTTTTTTTGAGAAAAGACTTTTTTACTACCTACATTCTACTTTACATAGAGTAAATGTACCAATTTAAATGTGACTTACAATAAAAAAGGTAAATTTGGAGGGGAGATTTTGTTTTTCAATGAAAATTTGACTTGTAAGGATATATTTGAATATTTCTTTTCAAGGGCCTTTTTTTTGAGACCAATATTGATATTACTTTAACAAATTATGTAATTTTGTATTTTAACCCCTTAAAAAGTAACTCAAAAGAAACACTCCTATACCACTTCTTAAAGTTCTTGAAAAATTGACACCTCCATGCATCGTGCAGACGTCTTGCCCTGCCCCCTCCCCTCCCCCCCCCCCCCCCCCCCCCCCCCATCAAGTCGTTGGTTATTGCGACGAGTGTGTGTGCGCATACGTGCAAGAGAGAGACACTAAGGAAACCTCAAAGGTTGAGTGTGTTTCTCTGAATAGAGGGAGGCTTGCTTACTTATGGCAAAGCTAGGCCACCATCCACCTGTCAGCTCCAAATGTAGCTCACACGTGTACACACACACGGATAATTTCTAATGTAGAGAAAATTATAAGAGGCCTTAGAGTTTCATTTGACAAGTCAAACTCAAGATCTATCACTTAAACGGGAGGGAGACCTTAGAGATCGATTGAATAAGTCAAACTTAAGATCTATTTCTCAAAGGAGAGAGAGAGAGAGGAGAGAGAGAGAGAGAGAGAGAGAGAGAGAGAGAGAAAATTAAACATGTTAAATGCTTTATGCTAAGTTGATCAATGAATCCTTATGCTTGAGGATTGTGGACATAAAGGTGGCAATTGAGTATCCATGAAGTAGTTGGGAAGCTGAAAATATGAGGGAAGCAAGCTCAATGTGATAAAAGATGAGCACTCAAGTAGGGTATGTGAAGCTAAGAGTACTGAACTTGCTAGGGGCATAGTATGCAACAATGGAGAACACTTCCTAAATATGTCTCATATCAAAGAGAGTGAGAGCTAGGCTAGATCATGGCAAGATAAGCTTAAGCATCTATGGGTGAATTTAGTAAATCATCTCTCAAAGATTAACATGCTTCAACAATTGATGACAATGTAGTAATTTGGATTGTTATAAGTTGTCATAACTTACTGTTTAAGCTTGCCGTTTGAACTCTTTAATCATCACCATAGCATGATCAAGACTATCATGATTCAATGTCACTCTCTCTAATCATCATTCATCACCAATGAATTCATAAGGCTATTGAGATGACAATGCCTTTTACAAAGGAATTGTTTCTTGGTATGGAAATTCATGCTACAAAGACATAGATCTCCTACTTCATTTTTGTGTGTTGAGGTGATGAAATGATGATAGGATCCTCCAATTTCCTTCTTGCAATCACTTTTAGCCTCACATTTTGTGAAATTTGATTCATTTTGGTCCCACCCACCAAGTTTATCTCCCATTTTGTTAGGTCAACAAGTTTGCACCTCTCTCTCTCTCTCTCTCACTCACACACACACACACACACACACACACACACACACACACACCACGCACACACACATGCAGGCACACTCATACATAGAGAGAGGGAACGAGAGAGTGGAGAGTCAATTTTGAAAATCATTGATGCTTGCTTTCCCTCACTCTCAATCTCATGTTCACCTAGCTATGTTAGTAGAACAATCTCCATACAATTTTTTAACGTGGTTACCTATGTGGTTTTTTGGATCCTTAAACATAGAATTTTATGTGGGTAAAGATGATGTTATAATGAATCTTGGCAAGAGTGAGTGGGCTAGGATAAAAATGGGGAGAGCTATGAGCATTATGCTAGGATATGTTTTTTTTATAAAAAAAAACTCACAATGGTCAGTGGATTATATTGATAGATCCAAAAAATTACATACTCCTACCATACTCGTGACGATCCATGACCACTTCAATGGATCATAGATACATCGGTTGATGGCTGTTACCATATACATGTGGTAGTGATGTGTGTGAACACACTAGGAACGCCGGGCATTTTTTCCCTCTTTAGGAGGTTGTTTTCCTCGATCATTGTATATACGCCCATCACTCTAGGGCTATCTATCTTTCCATCCATACATACTAAGTAACACACTCTCTATTGTGCCTTGAGCTTCCTTCGTTTCTCTGCAACCCTAATTCCAACAATTGGTATCAGAGCAGGTTGCGTCCTCCTGGGCTTAGTCGCCAGCTGCTCCAGCACACGCCTGCTCACTTTCTCCGATTTCAGTGAGCTTTGGCGAGCGTTCGCAAGTCGACAAATATGAGCCTGAAGTCAGATTTTTGATTCGGGCTCATTTCGGCCTCCATTTCCACTACAGGCAGTGCTGCCCAGGCTATTTCATCATTTTGTGCAAAATTTCTGTCAGTGCACATTTTTGCATAACAGGTGCTTTACAGTCTTATACGGTTTGTGCTATATAGCACGTGTTTTTCCCGCTCCATTTCTCCTATTTTCGAGCAGTTTTCACATCAGGTGCAACATTTACCATGGCTGACAACAACACAGATGTCTTGAAGATGTTTTCTACTGAGGACAGTTTGGATGGGGACAATTACCCTATGTGGGCTTATATGATGCAACACGTGCTTGTGTCAAAGGGCGTCTGGAATATTGTGTAGGGCATTGATGTACGTCCTGGTTCGAGGATGTAGGCGATGTTGAGGATGTTGCAGGTCTTGCTGCAAGGATTGCTTCTATTAGAGTTGTTTTGCCTACGGCAGAACAAGCTCGTTGGGATGTAAAGGATGCACAGGCTCATGCATTGATTGCATTGTCTGTGAAGCGCACCATTGTTCCTCACATCTTCAGCAAAATCTGCAAAACAGGCTTGGGATATTTTGGCTGGTCTTTATGCAAGTCGGAATGAGGCTAAAATTGCTTTGCTGCGTAAACAGCTGGAGTCGAAGATTATGCATGAGGAAGATGATATGGAAACTTTCCTTGCTAGTGTCAAGGATATCAATGAGCAACTTATTTCTGCAGGTGAAGTCATTTTAGACAGTTTCCTTGTGCAGACTGTTCTTGATGCCTTACCAGATTCTTACCAGACTTTTGCTAGTACTTGGAGACTTATGACCCAAGGAAATCTAGAAGTTGGCAAGTTTGATGCATTATTCACATTGCTATTGCAAGAGTTCCTTTCCAGAAAAAACAGGACTAGATAGCGTGCAGTTGAACAGGCTTTTATTGCTTCTCAAAGAAAGGGTGGTAACAACAATGCAGCCACTTCTTATGGTTCTACTGAGAGTTGCAAAAC
The DNA here is from genome assembly GCF_014529385.1 of Adiantum capillus-veneris. Lineage (NCBI taxonomy): Eukaryota > Viridiplantae > Streptophyta > Polypodiopsida > Polypodiales > Pteridaceae > Adiantum > Adiantum capillus-veneris. The sequence goes on from NC_140952.1 coordinate 149,421,694, forward strand.
TTTTGTTCCCAATGCTTCTACTGGCAACACTTCGTCTGGCAATTCTGGTGATAAGGGCAAAAAGAAGATGCGTTGCCATTATTGTAAAGCTAATGATAACTTGATCAAGTCGTGTCCTAAGTTGAAGGCCAAAGAGGCTAAGAAGAAAGAGGGTGGTTCCACTGCAAATGCTGGTTCCACTACAAATGCAGCCATTGTTGAGTCTTCTATGAAAGGAGACTGTGTTGCTGATGTTGATGCAGAATGGGCTTTTAGCGTAGAGTGCACTTACAATCCTGATGTTCATGATACATGCTTTCAGTTGTTGCAGATTCACATGTGTGGTATTTTGACAGTGGTGCCACAAAGCACATTACCTCACATCGTGAATGTTCACGTCTCTTGAGTCTGTCCCTCATGGGAATTCAGTCACTTGTGCCAACAATGCATCTTATCCAGTTCAGGGAGTCGGAAAGATTGTGCTTATTGCTACAAATGGCAGTTCCTTCACACTTGTTGATGTACTTTATGTACCTGGGATCAAGAAGAATCTCTTGTCTGTATCCGCACTTGCTAGACTTAGACTTGTAGTCAAATTTGTGGATGACAGATGTACAGTTCATGATCTCAGTTTTGGTGATGAAATTGTTGCATCTGACCTTTTGTGTGGTGGGCTGTATAAGCTCACTTTGAATGACAAGTGTGGACAAAATTTTGCAAATGCTGCTGTAGATTCAAGGGCTATTTCAGATGCAAAACTTTGGCATGCATGTTATGGTCATCTGAATTTTTCCGGTTTGCTGCATTTGTAGAAATCTGACATGGTTGCTTCTTTGCCACCTCTTACACAAGTTTGTGAAGGCTGTATTTTGTGTAAGATGCAGCGTTCTAAGTTTCCAAAGGATGGTTCAGTTCACGCCACATGTAGGTTGCATCTTGTGCATAGTGATGTTTGTGGGCCCATGCAAACTTCGTTCTTGGGAAATTACCTTTACTTCATGACTTTCATTGATGATTACTCCAGGCATGCATGGGTATTTCCGCTTAAAGCAAAGTCTGAAGTTTTTATGTGCTTCAAACAATTTATGGCTATGGCTGAAAATGTCTTGAAATGTACTATGGGCACCCTCCGTTCCGATCGAGGGGGGAGTATATGTCTCATGGATTCAATGCATTTCTGGCTAGTCGTGGGATAAAACACCAATGTACAGTGCCTTATGCACCTCATCAAAATGGTGTTGATGAGAGGAAAAATAGGTCCTCACTTAAAAATGGCACGATGTATGGTCAAAAGTCGAGCTTTGACACATTCTTTTTGGCTTGAGGCCATCATGTGTGCCACTTATATGTACTAAACAGGTGTCCCACAAAAGCTTTGCAGTCTACTACTCCATATGAAGCAGGGCATGATAGAAAGCCTTCTATTGAGCACATGCTTGTTTTTGGTTGTTTGGCATATGCTTTGGTGCCACAAACACAGCGCAAAAAATTGGATGATAAGGCTGTCAAATGTATTTTTGTTGGTTATAGTGCTGAAAGCAAAGGTTACAGGTTGTATCATCCGCAAACAAAACGTATTCTGGTTTCACGGGATGTAGTGTTTGTGGAATATTTTTTTCAGCCCTTGCTGTCATGTACTAGAGACAGTAATGTAAGCTCACTGGACATTTATGACACTTTGTTGCCTCTTTTCAGTGCTAGAAATACGAATGTAAGCTCCAATGAGGCAAATGTACATCCTATGGGGGTTTCTGAAAATGTTACAGATCAGCCTATTACTGATGCAGATGTACATGATGTACTTGATGAGGAAAGGGATGAAAATGAGCAGGCTAGAGGTATGAAAAAATGGCTGGTGCATACTTTGCGTGACAGTAAATTGGATGCACCTTTGTCTAGTCGTACTCGTTCAGGCTCTCGCCATGCATCTTATGCATCATATTGTTATGCTTTGGCTGTGTCTAGCTTACATGATGTTGAGGAGCCTCAATCTTTTGATGAAGCACAGAATTCAGAAAATTGGATGGGTGCCATGCAATCATAATATGATGCACTTATAGAAAATGACACATGGACTTTAGGTGATTTGTCTCCTGGCAAAAAGGCCACTGGTACGAAGTGGGTTTACAAGTTGAAACGCAAGCCGGATGGTGAGATCGATCGCCATAAGGCTCGACTTGTTGCAAAGGGTTATGCACAACAAAAGGCATAGATTACGAAGAGAATTTTTCTCCCACTTGTCGTATGACTACTTTGCGTTTTCTATGTGCATTGGCAGCTCATTTTGGTTGGGATGTACATCAATTAGACACTGTTACAGCTTTCTTGAATGGTGACATATTTGAGGAAGTTTATGTAACGCAGCCTCGCAGTTTTGTCATAAAAGGACAAGAGCACAAAGTGTGCAGATGTAAGAAGGCTTTGTATGGGTTGAAGCAATCTCCTCATGCTTGGTATGAGAAAGATGACACTCATTTGGTCAAATGAGGCTTTCGTAACTGTCCAACAGAAAGCACATTATATGTAAAGCGTGAGGAGTCTTACTGTAACCCGAGCAAGATTTGTTGAGCAATGAGAAACCCAAGCGAGTAGCAAAGTTATTATACAAGTATGAAAACCATGTCATGATCCACAACAACAATCAACACTACAATTTTAACGCACAATTTGTCGAGCAATGAGAAACCTGAGTGAGTAGCAAAGTTAGTTTACAAGTATGCAAACCATGTCATGATCCACTAGAGCAATCAACACTATAATTTTAACTTTAAATTTAATGATCAATCTTATGCAATTCAACAATGCTCATACACCTACAAAGTTTCTAAGTTCTATATCAAGAGACAATTGTCATATCCTATATCCAACAAAGAGAATTTTTTTTACAAATTGTAAGATAAAAAGTGGAATATTGATGCAAAATAGAGAGTATCATGTTGTGCATTTTCAACAACAACAACAAAAAAATGTTATGGTTTTCTCTAGTGACTATGAAGAGCCACACTCATCATCAATAAAGACATTGCACCTCTAACACTTCTCGTGGATGTCAAAATTGTATCGTACATTAGTCACGATGGTTTTTGTAATCCCCTAGGCATAAACCGGCAACACACTTTTGATCTTTCTCTAGAAGCCTCGTCACATAGGCTTCATGATCAACTGCACAAATATGGTAGTACTTGACAGTCTCATCCCTAAGATGAGTGACAACTAGGGCATGTGTGTTCATGCTATTCCAAGTTTATATAGAGCTCACACCAAGTCAGAAAAACATAAAAGACATTGTGTTCTTGAATATATAGAAAGTCATGAAACTCACAAATTCATTCTTTGCAAGCTACTCAGTAGAGCTACCTATGGAAGTTGTGTAGGATCAATAATTGTACAAAGCACACTGCAATGTTTCTCTCGATCAGAGGAGAATCTCTCTTTAATAGTAGCCATCCAAGCGACTATTCTGTGGTTGCCCTCCCACACATAAAACATTTTATCAAAGAGAACTTGAAGATTAGGTCTTTTAGAAAGCTCTATCTCAAACTCTTTGTGTATATCAACCCATATTCGATCCCATGATGAAAGAAGGTCCTCTACAAAATACATAAGCACACATAAAAAAGAACACTTAGCAACTATTTATGACAACAAGAAAGAGCACTTAGCAACCAAAGAAGGACCGAGTAGAAAAATGAAATACATGTCACATAAGCTCCTCCTTACAATTCCAAATTGAAACGATGAAAGATCCTTTTTCTTGCATATATCCCTCTTTTGCAAAAGCAGCTTTCAATCCACTAACATCATCCCTTAAACCTCTCACCCTTGCATAGGGAATCAATTGACATAAAGGAATTGGTGGACAATCAAAACAATTGAAATGCGCGTAGATTGAAGAATATCCTATCCTCGATGCATATAGAGATTTTGCTCATCCTCCGACTCTGTGTCTAGTACTACTTCATCTCTTACGACATACGGGGACATACGGCACTATTTGTAAGCATGCCTCTTGTGGAGCAAGAGAGCCCCAAGTATTGACTTTGCATCTCCTCCTCTTGTGTCTCCAAGCCTTCAGTCATATCAGTGATAGAGACCGCACTTATTTGATCACTACTTTCTAAAATACTTGAAGCTTGATTTGAAGAAGGTGGTCTTCCTGTCCGACCTCGTCCACAAGTAGAAGGACTAGCATAACACAACAAAAACCAATTTTCTTACTTCACTGCAATATCAAATCAACTTCACTGCAATTAAATAAAAATAAAAAACTAACTCAGAAACTCCTTCTAGCCTACCATGTCGACAATATCTATGCTTCCTTGGATGGCTTGAAGAAGCTAACAAATTCAAGCAAGTGATGACCAAGTTTAAAAACAATCTCGTATGTTATAAGAGTGGTCTGTTTTGATTTTCAGCAATGATTCAAAAACCTTTGAGAACTATGGCCAATCAATAGCTTTAATTTTAGTGATTTTATCGTTCTTAAAAACTCAGGCAAAAAAAACCTCATGTAGCCATCCACGCCGGCGTGGATGGCTATAGATAGTTGCAAAGGTAACCTAATGATTTAGCAGGAATACCACTCACATGATAATGGTGCCTCTTCTTATTTTCGACTAAGAAACCAGCTCTCATTATCATACTCAGCTAATACGAAAGCAACAGTAGTAGCTCGGCCATCATTGATCAGTCACAACCCGCCATGTACTATTGCAAAAGTATCATGAGATTGACCCCATTTGCAGTAGCTGTGCGAACTAGAGCACTATTAGCAGCAAAGATTAGCACTATCAAGGTGAGTATCGCTCAATTTTAGCACTTCAAACTCTTGTAAACATGTGAAAAGAAGCCACAAAAGCTGTTTCTAGCTTGACTTGCCAAGGGTGCCATTGAGGATTCAGAATACCTCAAAGAGATGATCAGACCCATCTAGAATCCCAGCTGTGGCTTGGCGTTCTCCAAATGGGATGTTTGGTCTAGTTCTTTTCTTTGGACTTCTCCTCACAGGATTAAGGAGCAGACTAGCTCACACGTGGCGCCACGGAGTAGGCATGCATATGTACTATTTGTGTTTTGGCTTCCTTCATGTAAATTGAAAGATGGCTATTTGTCATGAAAATTGCAAGCTTATACTAAGGGGCAAAGGGATATTGTTAATGATAAGCTTGGTCTGCCAATCATGGTATTTGTCTGGACTGGAATATCATATGCACCCATAGAGCATGTGCCTACTGGCTCTACTGTTTCTCTACTGGCTCTATTGGCTCGTTTCGCATTTTATTGGGTGGAATCTTTGGAGATTCCTCCTCTAGTCAGTTGTACATCAGCAAAACTGTAGGCTGCACTGTCTGAGAATCGAACTCGTAGCCTTCCAAGGACTAGCTATGCACGCTAACCAACCAAGCACGACCGCCTTGCTGTTGTGATCACTAAAGTTAAGTTTAAACAAAAACAATCTCTGCCTCTCCCCCCAACCCACGAGATCTATGACCTCGTGTCTGCATCCTTTTTCTCTCCTGCCTGCGCAATACTGCTTTGACCGCACCTCCTCTCCTGCGCCCTCGTCCAAGCCTGCAAGCTCGTTACTCCTTGCTCAACGATGTCTGCCCCTGACGCTTTACCATCTGGCAATTTCTTGCTTACATTCAGAATCGCATCTAGCTTTATTCTCCTTTTTTTTTCCAATTTCCTCCAGCTGGGGAGCCCTACTAGCATCTCTTAACGCCTTTTCAGCCCAAACCCATGGTCCCCTGGTGCATCCCGAAACTGGATGGTAATCAAGGTAGAAGTATATATGGAGGCGCCTAGTGTATCTATATATACCATTAGGTTAAAAGGTATTCCTAATGGCTTAAAAAAAAAAAAACCTTGAAGATTCCTTCATGCACGTCCCTTTGAAGCCGACATTGCTTGCTCTGCATATGCATAGCTTCGCAGGTGTGCATGGCCTACATCCTTGTAACAAGAATGTAGCTCAGTTCGCATGTGCACCTGTAGGCAATGCCATTCCTTACACACCAAGCTCATCATCGCAGAGCGACTTAGCCAATCGGAGGCTATGCTTGAATCGGTCCCTTGCAACAAGAGCAACGATGTTTTTATGTCTAAGCCTCTTTACGCGGCTGTCCGGCAATTGTCCAAGCAACACTACGTAGCATCTTTAGCTCACAACAAGCGATAGCTCCTCTAAGGGCCCTCCTCTACCTTGTTGCGCATCAGGGGGACACTTCTGCCTGCATTTTTCTTTCCCTTCGGTGGCTCAGTTTGGTGCGACAACCCTCGTGCGACTCTCTCAAATTAATCAAGTGTCACACTTCTGAAACAAGCACTCCTTGCAAATGCTCTCTGTCAAGGGAAGCTTATAAACACTGCTGGATGCTTTGCCTTGTCATAGGCTCTCGATTCTCCCATGATCAACATCAACCAGTGCAGCTATATTCCACCACTCCAAGCGGTAGCTCATGTAGATGACATTATTGTAATTCCCACATTGTAGACTACTACATCATCACATGAGCTATGGAGAGGGCATACCTAGATTGGTGCGGTTGGGAGCAGCGGAGTGCCAGCTCGAGGTACTGCACCTAGCTAGGCATGCTCTCCACAGCTCATGTGATGATGTCGTAGTCCACAATATGTGGGAATTATAGTGAGAATTTGTCTAAAACTTATTGTGCTATTCAAGGTCTATAGGGCAGATGATCACGAATATTGTGGTGCACATGCGAATAGACATGGATGAGAGAGAGTGCCCCCTCGTGATAGTTGGGCACCTTGTTTATTACCAGGCATAACCTTAATCGTGGCAAGCATGCACACCATATTAAATCTCAAGCATGCATTCCTGATCCAACCGTGGAGTTGTAGACATTTTCTCCATATTAATCAAAGCCCAGGATTCACAAATTTGATTGAAGCTACTGCTTATATCATAAGATGATGTCATGAGATGGCGTCGGAAAACAACACAATTCAAAACCCACACTTAACTAGTAGCTGAAGTTCCATTGTCAACACATTTGCTAATGAAAAGCAGCCATACACAATAGTAGCCTTAAATTGATTAGAGAACCGATTAAATAGAAGCGGGGCACCATGGGCGAGTTAACTGGCCAACTTGCACGCCCATGCTCCACATTAATACAAAGCTCATTAATTACAAATTGCACAGATTTGCGTTTCCATTGCCAATGAGCCTACTAGCGTCAAGTATATGAGTGCTGACAGTATGTTATCTTGTTGTGATAGGAAGAAGCCAGTGCTGCATGCGATCATGGAACTCCCAGAACTGGGTGGGGATGTTGTGGAGGGTGAAACTGGAGCGGATCGCATGGCAAATGGGGTCGTCTGAGTTGGCAGCAATGGTCGCACCTTTCACCATATAGTAGACACAGGCTCCGGCCTCACATGGATGCAATGCCATCCCTAGGCTGCCTCCTAACGCATGCTCTGCCACATCAGCACCGGTCAACTCCCTCTTCCCCGCTGTGGCCGGTGTTATGAGGAGGCTTGCACGCTTTGGTAAAATAACTTCCTGTAGCCATCCACGCCGACGTGGATTGCTACAGGTAGTTTGAAAAGCTATCGAGACTAGAATTTTGGTGCTCAGTGTCCAGGCTATGCTGACCTCACCCACCCTGCAAGTCCATTTTTTGGTTCCCAACCACCAAGAGGCATGCCATCTGGCTCTCGCTCTCCACCACTCTCTGCCATGCTATTGAAGCAGCCAGCTCTCGCTCGCCACCACTCTCCACCAAATGAGGTTTGGACCATGCATAAAACCTGTACCAGGTGGGCAAATGAAATGAAGGGCAGAAATCTTTGACGAGCTTCCACCACCATTGTTATCTCTGTTGGCACGACCACCAAGATATTTTAGCTCATAAACTATGTAAAACAAACTGACTGTAGCCATCCACGCCGGCGTGGATGACTACAGCTATTTTTCAAAGGTATCTCGGCCGGGAGGTTTCCGTGCAAATGACAACTCCCGCCTTCCCATGAAGAATCTTAAAGGATGCCATTAGAGACAGCCGAGCTCTTGGTAGACTGCAAATCGTAGGATCCTGTGAGTTTGAGACAAGGCAAGCATAGAAGGCTTGTACCAATGCAATCATCAAAGAACAAACACAGGGCTAGGAAAGGATGCATGAGCAAATGAGTTAGCCTGAGAAGCAAGATGTTCCACAAATTTAGGTAATCAAAAGTTTCTTCTGCAGATTTGTATAGGAGAAATGCAGGGCAAACGGTTGGGTTTCATGAGGGTAGGTGAAAATTGCCATTATTGTACAATAATGGCAGGGCACATTTTTGTTTGGACAGTTCAGGAAAGCAGTTGTTAAATATTTGATCTTAGTTTGTAAATTTTTTTCTATAGTGAGAATGAGAATCATTCTTTCATAATATACTAAAGAAAGCCATGTTTTGTGAGTATGGATACATGAACGTGCAAAACTCCTCAAGCGGCTTGTAGCTATGACTAGAATTTCAAGTTTAAAAATCCAGAAGAAATTTAAAACTTTGATTGAACCCATTGACGTAGCAGTCTGTACACTACCACTGCTTCCTTGTCGTTTGCATCAATATTTCTAAAATTTTGCTTGTCACATTATCAACCCATGGGGAGATGCGCTATAGCTTTTGGGCCGCGACGTTGACATAAGCTAGTGCTAATTTTTGAAAGTAGAATTGATTTGATAGAAGTTTCTTCTGTGCAAGAACATTTTGAGCTTCGTGATGCCAATTTCTATCTTTGACCGCTGCTAACATTATCTGGACCGCAAGTAAAGCTGGAGGCTACAATATCAGGTGATGGTGAGCAATCTTTATGCTTGATCATAAGCTGCATCCGTTCTACAAGGTAGATGCTAGAAGTGAAAATCTAATTGGTTCAGGCATCAACAAAGTTTCTCAAGACAAGGAAGACAGCAATGGAGATCATTTAAATGATGATCTACACAAAGTAGATCACTCAAAGATTAATGCGAGTGTGATTGACGTACATGATTAATTGCATGCCACTGCAAAGCAATTTATATATTGAACTCCATCAAGCCAAGAAGGTGGTCCAGACTAATGAGCTCCCAGCTAAATATGATAAGTACATTGCGTTTGAATTGCCACCAGCTGGTGATTCTTCAGGTATGAGTGGTATGGAGCAAATACATGATAGTCACATGTAGACAGAGTATGTCACTTGTAGTAGTAATAGTTTTAATGGGATTGTTAGATTTAGCAGACGCTCTGGGCATTTTCATTGCATTAACATTGATTGTCCATTTTATTTGCGCTCAAATATGTCCAATGAGTCTCAGTGGCAAGGTTGGCTTGTTAAATCATGTCCTAAAGGATTGGTCTCCTCTCAGTATGGCACACTGGCATGTACTCACTGTGGACAAATGCCAGAATGTGTCTCTACATGTCCTTCAGCTATTTACTATTGTTTTCCTAGAATGAATAGAACTATACCCCAAGAAAAGAGTATTAGAAGAAAGAGACCAGTTTTTGCTGATGCAAATATTATCTTAGAGGACGATAACCACCGACCTAAATATGTTACAGTGATAACTTCAATTGGTGGGCTCCAACACACAAAAAATCCTTCAAGGAATGTCCCATATCCAGAGGTAGCTGTAGCAAAATCAATTTGGGCAATAAGAAGAATAGAATCCGGGCAAAAGATGACTTGTTTTGATGTGGTTTCAAAAGATGAATATCGTTGTGGGTGGATTTTATTAATGATTGTTCCATGGACTCCCAAAATGGTGTGCCAGCTCCTTGTTGCTGGGGTCGCAGGAAATATCCTCAATCTATTTCAAACCTAGAAGGGATCAAGAAGGGTTTATTTGGTTTTGTAACTCCAATAACATGCACACTTGGAAGGTTCACAACATAGTTGAAGGGCCACCAGGACCAACTCCCGGTGTTTGGGTGGTCGCAAAGGGAACAAATTTGCAACCTCAAGAGGTAGCTCAATTGCAAGCCAACGGTTTTGTTTTGCAAGGAGGAGTGTCTTTAGAAACAAGAATTCATGAAACAGTTTCATTGAACCAAAGAGTTGCTAGCGGCATCCACCCCAAATTTAGAGATGGCAAGATTATGAAGTGGAGATCACGATCAACAAAGGAATTTCATGGCAAGATTGAACTGGGTAGAACCATGGTAGTAGAGTTTGTGTGAGAGGTCACTGTGGTCTGCAATGAAACACATGTTTTCTATGTTAAAACTGCGTGGTCAAGTGCAAATGGAGTGACATACTCTGTGACAATATCAGATTTTCCAAGATGTACTTGCAAGGATTTTCAAAATCAAGAAAGAGACCACCTTGTATATATGCGAAACTATGATGGGATTGTTTCTAACCAACCAAAATCAAATATATATAAAAAAAAAATATATTGCACAAGGGTGTCACATAAAGTGGAATGATTGCGGGATATGCCCAACAATGTCAAGGCCAAAAGCTTGTTTGAGCTATTTTTGGCGGATGCGAAACGAGGGTGTCTCTTCAGATGCAATCACATACGCTTGCATCTTGAAGCTCTAGGCTGTTTTGGGCGGATGCAAAGCGAGGGACTCTCTGCAGTTGCAATGACATATGCTTGCATCTTGAAGCTCTGGGCTGTGTCTAGCGGATGCAAAGTGAGGGCGTGTGGCACTGCCTTGGTCCGCATGTGTGCCAGATGTGGTGCACTTCATAAAGCATAGAACGTGCTTGAGGAGCTTCCTGTCCGGGATGTCGTCTCTTGGAATGCACTGATTGCGGGATATGCCCAAGTTGGACAGGGCTAAGAATCTCTAGGCTTTTTTCGGCGGATGCGAAGCGAGGGTGTCTCTCCAAATGCAGTCACATACACTTGCACCGTCAAGGCAAGTGTTAGAAAGATTGCAGGATATGTCCATACGGTATTGATGATTTTGTAATCCACTGATTGCAGGAGATGCCCAACTTGGTTAGGGCCAAGGAGCTCTGGGCATTTTTCAGTGGATGTGAAGGGATGGTGTCTCTCTAGATGTAGTCACATACAATCTAGGCTGTTTTCAGCTGATGGGTAGCGAAGGTGTCTCTCCAGATGCATGTTGTCTCATGAATTGCATTGATTGTGGGATATGCCCAACACGGTTAGGGCCAAGAAGGTCTGAGCTTTTTTTAGCAGATGCGAAGCAAGGGTGTCTCTTCAGATGCAATCACATACACTTGCATCTTGAAGCTCTCGGCTGTTTCGGCCGGATGCAAAGTGAGGGTGTCTCTGCAGATGCAATGCCATATGATTGCATCTTGAAGCGAAGGGAGGGTGTCTCTCAAGATGCAATCACATAGCATAGGAAGTGCTTGAGGAGCTTCCTGTCCAAGATGTCGTCTCTTGGTATGCAGTGATTGCGGGATATGCCCAAGTTGGGCTGGGCCAAGAAGCTCTAGGCTGTTTTCAGGGGATGCGAAGCGAGGGTGTCTCTCCAAATGTAGTCACATACACTTGCACCTTGAAGGCAAGGGTTAGAAAGATTGCAGAATATGTCCATAGGCTATTCATGATTTTGTAATGCACTGATTGCAGGAGATGCCCAATTTGGTTAGGGCCAAGGACCTCTGGCCATTTTTCAATGGATGCAAAGGGAGGGTGTCTCTCTAGATGCAATCACATACAATCAAGGCTGTTTTCAGCTGATGTGAAGCGAATCTTCAGATGCATGTTGTCTCATGAAGTGCAATGATTGCGTGATATGCCCAACACGCTCAGGGCGAAGAAGGTCTGAGCTGGTTTTCGTGGATATGAAACGAGGGTGTCTCTTCAGATGCAATCACATATTTTTGCATCTTGAAGCTCTTGGCCAAATCGGGCGGATGCAAAGAGAGAGTGTCTCTGTAGATGCAATGACATATACTTGCATCTTGAAGCTCTAGGCTGTGCTTAGCGGATGCAACGTGAGGATGTGTGGCCTTGGTGTTGCACTTCATAAAGCACAAAAAGTGCTTAAGGAGCTTCCTGTCCGGGATGTTGTCTCTTGGAATGCACTGATTGCGGGATATGCCCAAGTTGGGCAGGGCCAAGAATCTCTAGGCTGTTTTCGGCGGATGCGAAGCGAGGGTGTCTCTTCAAATGCAATCACATACACTTGCACCTTGAAGGCAAGGGCTAGGAAGATTGCAGGATATGTCCATAGGGTATTCATCATTTTGTAATGCAGTGATTGCAGGAGATGCCCAACTTGGTTAGGGCCAAGGAGCTCTGGGAATTTTTCAGTGGATGCGGACGGAGGGTGTCTCTCTAGATGCAATCCACATACAATCTAGGCTGTTTTCAGCTGATGCGAAGCGAAGGTGTCTCTTCAGATGCATCTTGTCTCATGAAGTGCAGTGATTGCGGGATTTAACCAACAGGGTCAGGGCCAAGAAGGTCTCAGCAGTTTTTGGCGGTTGCGAAGCGAGGGTGTCTCTTCAAATGCAATCACGTACGCTTGCATCTTGAAGCTCTCGGCTATTTCGGGCGGATGCAAAGCGAGGGTGTCTCTGCGGATGCAATCACATATGCTTGCATCTTGAAGCTGTGGGCTGTGTTTAGCGGCTGTAAAGTGAGGACATGTGGCACTGCCTTGTCCGCATGTATGCCAAATGGGGTGCACTTCATAAAGCATAGAAAGTGCTTGAGGAGCTTCCGGTCCGGGATGTCGTCTCTTGGAATGCACTGATTGCGGGATATGCCCAAGTTGGGCAGGGCCAAGAATCTCTAGGCTATTTTCGGCGGATGCGAAGCGAGGGTGTCTCTCCAAATGCAGTCACATACACTTGCACCTTGAAGGCAAGGGGTTAGGAAGATTGCAAGATATGTCCATAGGGTATTCATGATTTTGTAAAGCAGTGATTGCAGGAGATGCCCAACTTGGTTAGGGCCAAGGAGCTCCGGGAATTTTTCAGTGGATGCGAAGGGAGGGTGTCTCTTAAGATGCAATCACATAGCATAGAAAGTGCTACTATCCGTTTAATGACCGCTCGCACCCACTTTCTCACCCTCAAATTTAAGAAACCTGCCATCACAAATTGCCCTGCATATGTTCCAGTCATCGTACTACTTTGCCCAGCAGCGAGAAGCCCAACTGCCTAGATGTAAAGTATCGGAAAGAAACCAGCCCCATACTATTGCGCTTGAAGATACTCTCCTACATTGGCAAGGCCAATTGATTCGGCAACATCGGTCCCGAAGAAGGCCTTAGCAAATACTGATACAACGAATACATTTATAATGGAAGAGATAAATATAGCAGAAGCCGACTCGATTGGCAAGTATCGAAGAGCTTCTTTCACATTGGAGCTACTGGAAATATCAATAGCTCTCGACTGGACTAGAGATGAGTGAAGAAAAATGTTGTGTGGCATTATGAGTGCACCTACTACGCAACAGCCTGACTTGTAGTGCCTGATGGAATCCTTGGAATCAGAAGACCTGCCAAAAGGAAACATGGCCCAAGTTGGAAATTTTTAGCAATCAGGGAAAGGAAGACTACATGAGTGGGTTAAACATCCACGTGAACGATACGGACATAATTGATACTAAGGCCCCAAAAAGAGCTTCCAAGTTTCTGATTCCATAATTTTCCAAGAAAAGAAAAATAAACCTGCCAAAAAAATTCTTCTCAGCAACTACAGGTATTCTAGGTACTGCAAGTGATGCATTCGGACTAAAGACCTGGCCTGGTTAAAAATTGCGTAAATTAACTTCATTAAATCTACACATGCTAGTCAAAAGTACCCTTACAGCAGTAATGAAATTTTTATTCACAACACAGAAGACATAGTAAATCCAACAAGAATATAGGATATTCTAAGTAGGTACGGGACCTTCTTGTGAGAAAATCCGAGGCAACAGAGGGCTCCAGGAAGCAGCAAGAAAGTGAGGCAACACTTGCAGTTGCCCGAAGTCAAATGCAGGATAAGCATGGCCATTCTAAGGCTTATAGCTCAGTCATAGAAGCATCCACAAGTCAAATTGGCAAGGGGTCGATAAAATAGCAAATTCATCAAACATCATAGAGTGGTTGACCAGCTATCCTGAAAGGGAGATGCCAGAAGGTGAGAAGTATTGGAGTTATATATGGCTCACTCTACTCAACTTGGTCTCACTTATATATGTATCTTGTCTTCAGTATGAACCAGTCTTTGGGAGTGTACATGATGTGTCTCTTGTCTCGTCTCTCTCCCTCTCTCTCTCTCTCTCTCTCTCTCTCTCTCTCTCTCTCTCTCTCTCTCTCTCTCTCTCTCTCTTTCTCTGTACATCAAACATCATAGAGTGGTTGACCAGCTATCCTGAAAGGGAGATGCCAGAAGGTGAGAAGTATTGGAGTTATATATGGCTCACTCTACTCAACTTGGTCTCACTTATATATGTATCTTGTCTTCAGTATGAACCAGTCTTTGGGAGTGTACATGATGTGTCTCTTGTCTCGTCTCTCTCCCTCTCTCTCTCTCTCTCTCTCTCTCTCTCTCTCTCTCTCTCTCTCTCTCTCTCTCTCTCTCTCTCTTTCTCTGTACATCTCAACATGGTATCAGAGCGGGAACGATCATGCGACGATTCATTTCATGGTGACAAAACAGACTAGTGCGGTTCGTGTGTAAGTTTCAGAATTGCTACAAATTTTATTTTTGAGGATCGATTTTTATTAAATGTGATTGTTTTATGTTAAGAAGAATATAATTGGTGTTTTGTGTAGCATTTATTGCTAATCGATATGGTGAATCATTGATTATATTTACTTGTTGATTTGTCTTTTGACTCCCTCAACTTCAACTCAATTTTTTAGGGTCTTCTGCTCAAAATTGGGAGAAACGAGAAAAACGCAATGAAGCGAAGCGCAATGGTATTTTTGGTATGAAGCTTGTTCGTCTCCTCACACTCTTCGATTTGAGTCATGGGTTTGTAACAATTGGAGTTCGTAACAAAAAGTTATGTTGTTTTTATTTCAATCAAGCTTGATGCAGGTTTCGTCTTCGTGAAGCATCTGCGATCTTTTTTCTACTTTTAAAGTCAGCTTTTGCGAACAAATTTAGTGTTTTACTATTCATATTGCGGTTATCAATCTTGAATCTTATGTCGCGTCTCACATCACTCTATTTTGAGGACTGTTTTATTATTGACGTATTCTTTTTCTTGCTTTTTTGGGTGCCGTCCCTCATCATCTTTGGACGCTCGTTGAGCATCCTTCTTGCGTTTATTATTGATAGAGTATAATCGTGATATTTCTATCTCGTCCTCAGTTACTTCCTGCACCATGTATGGTGTGCAGATTCTACGATCTTATCTTATTCGTCTTTTCATTATAACCAGATATGGCTATGACTATTCTCATCAACGGTTTTCCTTCTGGCCAGCGTTCTGTTCCTCTTTTCCAAGGTCAAGGATTTCTTGGTTGGAAAGGAAGATGTCACATTAATTCTTGAAGGCGATGACTCTCTAATGTTGTCCTTGAAAATCATGTATGTTCGTCTCAACCTGTTGATCCAGACCATGACAATGTGCTCATCATTGAAGGACCTATATTTGAAGACCAGGATATTGTGTATATGGATTGACAATGCCGTGATAAAGTAGCTCGTCGGTATATATTCTTTCTGCTCTCACTGCTTCTCTGATGCTTGATATGTATGAACTTCCTACTTCCCAGACGTATGAAATTACCTTATTGCAAACTTTCAAAGGAAATCTATTACAGAAATACTTTATTTGAGAGGTTTGCTTACCAAGTTACAATATGAAGTTGGTACTGCCATGACGGAACATATTGAGTCTTTCAAATCTATTATTAATGAACTTGTTGTTATCGATGATCCCGTTCCATGAAAACAATTGATTACGCTTCTCCTTGACACGGTGAAGGAATCTTGTTATAATAACACTGTTACCATTTTTTCTAATAAAGACGGTTTAAATATTGATGAAGCGTGCATGTCATTGATTGAATACTCTCAACGTCAAGAACAATGTAATGCTGGTCATGATACAACTATGATTTCACTAGAGGAGACTGAGTCACAACAAATGAAACATGCTTTTTATGCTCGAAGGCATTCATTTCAACAAGGAAACCGCCGGTGGTTGGCGCGATAATAGTTTCTCTCGTCTCAAATTTTCTAACAAACACTATTCTTACTACAACAGAAATGGCTATACTGAAGATGATTTTTGGGCACGTCAATATGATGAAGAACACAATATTACAACTAAACAACCACGCTTATCTAGATCTTGTTCTTCTTCTTGTGGTTATTGTGGACGATTTTATCATCCCCCTGACATGTGCTAAGTTGATTTGACATAGATCATGACAGAGTACTTCATGTACGTGATGGTTCACTTTTTATTATCCACTCTGGAGCTACAAGAAACATGACGTATCAGTTTAAGTGGGTACATAACTATTATCCACCACTCGTTCAACGTGTTGTTTATCTTGTTGATGATACTACTTGTCAAGTAAAGGGTATTGGAGATTTATATCTTGGTACTTTATCTTATTCTACGGGAGTTTTGTGAGGGATGCTACATATTCCATATCTTCAATGTAATCTTCTTTCAGTTGCCAAACTTGTTGATCTTGGCTTGTTTGTTGGATTTGATCATACCAAATGCCATATTGAGAAAGATGGACAGACTATTGCGATTGCTTCTCGAAACGGTAATCTATTTGAACTCTCTCTCTCTCAATGATGGTGTAGCAAATGTTGTCACTGTTCTAGGTGATCATGACTGCAAGGTATGGCATCACCCTTTTGTTCATGCATGTTGATTTCTCAAAACTCCTTGATCTTCATCGTTGTGATCTTATTCATGGCATGGATCTTAAAGCACATCCTTATATGGGAATCTGTGATTTTTGTGCTCTTGGAAAACACAATCGCAAACCCGTTCCTCTCTCAAATACAGCTCATTCTCATGATATATTGGATCTTGTTCATACTGATATATATGGATCTCTCCCTTCATCGAGATCACAACATTGTTACTTCATTACGTTTATTGATGATTACTCACGATATACCACTGTTTTCCTTCTTGGACAAAAATCTAAGGCCTTATCTATTTTCAAACAATTTCACAAGGCTGCAAAACTTCAAACTGGTCATCGCCTCATGAAACTTCGCAGTGACAATGGATACAAATATGTCTCTTGAGAGTTTGCAAGTTATTGTGTTGACAATGGTATTCATCATGAATATACTATTCCATATTCACCTCAATAGAACGGGGTTGCCGAACGAAAGAATTGCACTATCACTACAAGCCACCCTTCACAGTAGCGACGCTCATAGTGCGACGCTCAAATGGGAAAATCCCCGGAGTCACTATAAGCGTCGCTATAGGTGTTACTATAGTCTCTTCTGCATAGCGACACTTATAGCGACGACGACCCTGTTAAAATAATCCGAGAGCGCCAAAAAACTCAGATCTACACAGATCTGAGTTTTCGACGCTCTCGACTACGAATAGGTATACCCGTCCCTTTGTCATACACACACACACACACCAAAACACACACAAGGAGAGGAGGGAGAGCCAGGTATTCTCCCTCCGTCTCCTCTCTCTCATGTTCCCTTCCCCTCTTTCTTTCTCCTTCTCCCCCACCCACCCACACACACACACACACACACACACACACACACAAAAACACAAGGAGAGGAGGGAGAGTCAGGTATGCTCCCTCCCTCTCCTCTCATTCATGTTCCCTTCCCCTCTTTCTCCCTCCCTCACACAAAACACACACATTGAGAGATAGAGAGAGAGAGAGAGAAATGTACACACACATGCATAAATAAAGAACACACACATACGCAGACATTGAGAGGAAAAGAGAGAGAGAGAGAGAGAGAGAGAGAGAAATGAAATGAAATGTTATGTTAAATGTCTTCAAAACGCCAAAATGACTTATAAGACCAATACGATAAACTTTTTGTGGATCTAATCCAATGTCTGGGTACAAACATAAAAGCGAAGTAAAGTGAAAGATTAAAATCATCATTATCATCATTAATTTCCAACATTGGGTGTTGCACGAGAAAGTAGTGCATCGATCGATAAAGAGCTTCGTCAATGTCCGCGATTGTAAATTAAATAGACGTACTGGATATCTCCCATATCGCGCTAGAGTAGTCCTGATCCTCTGATGGAGCCTTCGTTGAGGTCGTGGTCGTCCTCATAAAAGTGGAGAGAGAGAGAAATGAAATGAAATGTTATATTAAACGTCTTCAAAAAGCCAAAATTGAAGAGTGTGTGTGTGTGTGGATACGTGCGTGCGAGAAGGAGAGAGAGAGAGAGAGAGAGAGAGAGAGAGAGAGAGAGAGAGAGAGAGAGAGAGAGAGAGAGAGGAGAGAGAGCACGACACAAGGATGTGGGATGGAGCTCCCAAATCTCACTATATGAGCACAATGTGAGAATGAGTGAGAGCTCCTTATTCTTTGTATGTATAAAGAATAAGGAGATAAAGAATGTGGGTGGTCGGACACGGCAAAGGCACACAGGCCTTTACCTAACATTCTCCCACTAAAGGTTGTGTGCCGATAAGTGGTGAGAAAACTAAATTAAACTAGTATGTACAATAGGTGAGAGAAGACGGCTCTCAACCTATGTCCACTGGCTCACTCCAAGTACGTGAGTGCATCTATAACCGCTCTAGAGTAAACGCAACGCGCATACCATTGGGGCTAGAGCCACGATGACACTCGTGATGCATGTATCGAGTGATGAGTTAAAAGGCTCCATTATGCACAATGCCAGTGTCAATCATCGCATGACTAACAACTCCTACTGCAAATGCACCAACCGCATAAGCAAGATCAGGTCTCGAGACCAAAAGGTCAGACATGAGAGACCCGAAAGCCGACGAAACATGCACTATCTATGCCAACCTATCCCTGTCAGCAACCTCAATGCCATATGCATCTCATCAGGAACCACCTGACTATGCATCACCATGTCAGAATCGTCTGGCAAAGGCATATCAAATGAGAAAGACTGCAAAACCAAAAAATCAGCACCACTGCAATCGATCTCAAACGTGTCAGACGCATCGTAAAACAATGCATCGATCTCTGGCTCAAACTCACCAAGTTGTGCATCCCCAAAGATACCACTGTCTCCACAAGACAAATGCACAACCGGCTGGACATGTAGCACATCCGCAAAAGAGACACATATAGTCTCTCGCTCCAAATATGGCTGCAAATATACAGAGACTACACCACCTCGTGTGTCAAAGATGTGCAAAGGATATACAAGGGTATACAAGACCACTCCTAGCACCTCTAGCTAGCGCCAATGATCCCCTATGCATCTAAAAACACCGCTCTCTAAGCAGTACACAATGCACCGCTAGATAAAGACATGTATACATCTCCAACACCCTCTATGTCATATGCTGAAACATTAGCAAACTGCACACAACCAAGTCTTCCACTAGAGAAAGAGCAAAAAAAATCACGACGTGGTGTCACGTGAAAAATTGCATGCTTGTCTAAGAGAAAACACGTAGAAAATGTGCTATCCCTAGACACAAAGTAGTCTGAAGGCAAGCTAGACTCAAAAGTGACATGCCCGTCACATGCATCTCTAGCATCTATCACACTAGAACCATGCATCCACCTCTTTTGTTGCCTCATACGCCTGAAGCAATGGCGCCTAATATGCCCCTTGTGGCCACAATACCAACATGTCAGTCGCCGTGAACGAAAATCGCCTCTCATGGTCATGCCAAACAATGCTTGAGATCACAAAACTCTTCCACCTGAGCAAAAACCACTATCTCAAGTAAACAAAGTGAGCAAACTGTTAAGCTCACAAGCCTCTACAATAGGCAAAAAAATTTGGCAAAATTTTGACAGTCTCCCTTGTAACTGGAGCAAAAACTCAACAGTAAACCGCAAATGGAGACAACACAAAATGCTCAAATGGCCAAATCCGGGAATGTAGTCGTCCGGAATCACCCCACAAAGTCATACAAAGAGCAAGCACACTCTAATCGGAGTACCACTCAACAAAATATTGACAAAACCTGTCAACATGTTTGCATAAACAAGCTTCAATGGATGCGCATAAACAAGTGCTCAACTGCGAGCATCAACCATGCATCCAAAATACTTAGCCATGATGGCTCCACATCAATTCCCACATAAAGTATACATCATCACAAAACCATGTGCCGGGAAACTGCATTTGGATGTGCCTTAGTCTAAGAACCACATCCCAAATCAGCACTTGTATATACAATTGCAAGTTAAATCAACACCCAATGGACTCCACAATGTGACGTACAAATCCCCAAAAGAAATCTACACAATGATTTGCAGTATACAAACTCTTAACTGTCAAATATTTTGTGTCTCAAAAAACTGTAGGTTGCTGCAGAAAACTCAGAGATCAGAATTTTGAAATTTTGATATCAGGGTGAAAAAAAGCATGTATAGGTGGACCGCTTTTGCCACTATATAGTATATGGTTTTTGGGATTGAGAAAATGGGTGGTTTAGGCGTTTGAAACAATGGGATTAAATTCAAAATTTATGGAAAAAAAGGGTTAAAATTTGACGTGTACTAAGTAAAAGCGCTTACTCATTAATGATCACCTCAAGGTACGTTCAAGCACTTAATGGAAATATTCTCTCGAGTCTCATCCCTCCCACTCTGTCTCGCTCATTCCTCCCCCCTCTCTCTGTCTCGCCAACGCCATTCAGGTTTATGATTCCCTCTTTCCTCCCTCCTTTGAGTTTCTCTGCTAGCCGAAGCAACAAGCAGCAACATCACAACAACAGCAAACAAATTCAGGAGGAGTACTTTTTTCTAGGTTGGTCATCAACTTCAGTAAAAATCCCATGCAACAGCAAAAGGTATGTGTCATCATGTAGCTCGAAGAATTCTATCTCGAATGTTGGTTGAATTTGAATGTGGTTGGTTTTCCTAGGTAGCATTTTGAGGTAGCATTGATCCATGTTTTAACATGCTTCATGAAGATGTAGAAGCGTTGTATGCTTGTCTCTGAATGTGTGGCAAGATAACCAAAGGGGGATTGGCCTAGTGGTTAAAGTGAATGGGTGGGTTTGTAAGGACCTAGGTTCAACCCCTGGCGATATGGTCTGCACTCTGTTGGGTGGCAAGATAATCATGGATTGTAACTATTAATGATGCATGTGTAAGTTTAGAATTTATTTCTGGAATGTATATGCATTGTGCACATCTAATTGATCACCCTTGTGAATGCTTTATAAAAATGCAGCATGCAGCTTGAAGCATGAATGAAAATTTTATCAACTGTGTGTGCATGCTTATATGAATGCATCATGCAGGTTCAAGCATGAATGCATTTTACTATTGATCTTGTATCTATGTGGCATTTGTGATTTTTTCAGGATGAAGAACCAGGCTACAAAAGGACCTTCAGACTCTAACAAGGGTACACCTAGGAAGGGAAAGAGCTCTACGCAGGAGTCGCCTATCAAAACAGGTTAGATGCATCATGCATGCATTTCTAAAATTGGTTTTATGTCTTGTAAAATTTTTAAATTTTTTGCACATGCATGCTACAAAAAGAACTTCTGAATCCCCCAAGGGTACACCTAAGAAGAAAAATGTTCAGCAGGTTAGATGCAGGTATTTTCTCCATGGATTCAATTAAAGTGTTGCTTTATTAGGAAAAAGTAGTATGCACCTGCAGCACCCTTTAAAGTTGGGCAGAAACCATGGTTGCATCACTACATAGTTATGCTGATATGGTGCACCATCTCTTAAAAGTGATACTGGACCACTTTAAAGTGCTGGGCAACACTAAAAAGAGGTAAGGTTCTAGTAAAAACTGGCGATACAATGGGTGCATCACTTTCCAGTGGAAAACCTTAACTATTTTGTGGTGAAGCATCACTTTTAAGCGAAGCATCACGATGGTGCACCACTTTTCAGTCGTTTCACACACTTTTAAGGTACCGAATAACGTTCTAGTTAAGAAGCACTACTTTCTAGTGGTAAACACAACTATAAAGTGGTGCTTCTTAACTAGAACGTTATTCGGTACCTTAAAAGTGTGTAAAACGACTGAAAAGTGGTGCTTTTTAACCTGAACGTTATTTGGTTTAAAGTGGTAAACACCAATAAAGTGGTGCTTACTACTTTTTGTGGTTCAAATCACATTTAAGTGGTGTTTATAGTGGTGAATACCACTATAAAGTGGTGAACATCACTATAAAGTGGTGCTTCTTAACTAGAACGTTATTCGGTACCTTAAAAGTGTGTAGGACCACTGAAAAGTAGTGCTTCTTAACCTGAACGTTATTTGGTATAAAGTGGTAAACACCAATAAAGTGGTGGTCACCACTTTTTGTGGTTCAAATCACATTTAAGTGGTGGTGCGTGATGGTCAACCACTTTCAGTGCTGTAGAACCACTTTTTAGTGATGCTTTACAAAAGTGCAATAATCGTTAGTTCTGCATCTTTGCTAAAAGTGGTGGTTAAGTGCTTTTAAGTGATGAAGCTTTACAAGGAGATACCACATTCTATTGGTGTAGCACCACTTTTTAGGAGTGTAGAACCAGTTTTAAGTTGTGTACAACAATTCACATCGGTGTAGCACAACTGAACAGTGGTTCAACCCACTTTTATGTGCTGGAGCACCACTTTAAAGTGGTGAAGAAACACCAAAAGGGGATGTATCACTAGAAAATAGTGGTGTAGCAGGACTTTTTAGTGTTACCTAACCAGTTTTAAGTGGTTGAGAACCATTTAGTGGTACACCACCACTTAAAAATTTTGCAGTACCACTAAGAATGGTGTAGAAATAATTTCAACCACTTCTTATTGTTGATCAAACAAGTTTAATTATGGCTCATTACATACTAATATGCATTCTTATATGTTTTTAAAGGGAGGTGGACAGTACCACGAGTGGCCTTACGCACTCAAACAAAATTTTGCTTCACCAAGGAAGATTTTCATACCGAATATGGGCTATTCTTGGTTGGCCAGGATCCGAAGCTCCTATGTGATGATGATTTCTCAGATGAGGAGTGGCTTAGTGTATGGATTTACAAGCGCCACCAAAAGGAGAAGATGCATTTAAAGGGACTGAGGCCTGAAATGTATGAAGAATGTCTCCTGCTATACCACAAAGTATATCAGGGAGCTCCCCCAAAAAACGAGGTAGGCGTGCATTTTGCACATGGATTTACTTGGCAGAAGTGCAAGGCCACTGAAGATTCTGAAGGTTTAGTTGCATGGGCTGTGTATGCTGAAGGTGTTATCAAAATGTTACGCCAACAGAAAACTTTAAATAGGAAATTGGAGAAATGGAGGTCCACAAACGGTCCATGTCTTGGAAGCGAGTGGAAATTTAATGTAGAAAATATGCCTAATTACACTGACAGTACTTGCACAGGATTTGACTGGCAGACATACTCAAGTGGACATCAATTTTCAGGGCAGGCTAAGGAGGAATTTCTAAAGAAGAGGGCCTTTGGCTCGATGGGAACATTTGGAATGTCAAATGTTTCCTCGACTACATTTTCTGCGTCAACGGCTGATGTAGCAGCTATTTCTAACATGAAGGCTAATGCTACTGAAAAGTTAAAAGAGAAGCAGCAATGTCTCAAAGCAATAAAAATTGCTTTAGATCAATCAAAGACAAAGAGAGATGAGCAGGTTGGTTTGATGCGAGGCGCCACCAAGATCGTAGAGAGACTGAACAAGGATATGGAGGAACTCAAGTTGCATAAGGCTGGGCTTGTACCAAACGAGGAAGCAATGGCAAATCTTGAGACCTTGATTCAAATCAGAAAGGAGGCTCTCAAAGACATGGGACTTGATATTGAAGTGCACAATCTCGATAACCTAGGTGAAGAGGCAGCACAGTTACAGGTATGTAAGCTTGATTGATTCACCTAGTAGTAGTCGATATTACTTTAAAGTGGTTAAACTCTAATTAGAAAAAAATGGTTAGAGACCATTTTATATGGTAAAAGACCACTTAAATGTGTTTATATAACACTCTTAAGTGGTACCACATAAAGTGATGAAGACTCTTGAAAGTAATGCACAAACACTTATACTCTTTTATAAAGTACGTAGTGCTATTTTTTTGCAGGGTCAGCATGACACTTTGTTATGGGAAGTAGAAGTGGCGATAGGGCATCTTCGATTTGTGGAAACGATTATTAATTTGTTCAAGTCAAGAATGCCTATCCTTCCTATCAGGTCCCCTGTTCATTTGGGATCGGACAATAACTGTGTGCAGATAGGTGATTGTGTTGCTTGTGGGATGTCTATCATGCAGACTGTTGTTACCGGTGTCTACATGCTCCGGTGTCAACATCCGTATCACCCACTTTGTTTTGTAACTGCCTGTAAGTCTGCCGGCAAGTGTCTATTTCATGGATGTGAGGAACCTTTAAAAGATGCTTCGAAGCTGCTGGCACCTGGAGAGGCAAACATGGATGAGCATGTTGGTACAGGTAATCGATGTTTTTATAACTTATGATATGAAGCTGATTGTAGATTCATTTCTTGACCATTTTGTTTCTTTTCTCCATGCAATTGCAAAGAAAGATCCAATGGAAGGCATCTTTGGATCTCCTGTTGATGGAATTGGTAATATTCTGTGGAACATTCTTCTCTTTGAATGTTCACATGACTTAATATTGAGTATTATTACATTGTCTTTTATGTAGCACACTCCCAAGCTGGGTCATCACGCAAGCCCAATATTGATAGCATGTGTGGTGGGTGCGGGGATAAGAATGCATCCCAGAAACAAGCAGGTGAAGACACTCCGGACCAACAAAAGGCTGAAAAAAGGGCTGAAAAAAGAGCAGATGCAGTGGGAGCTCAAGGTGACGCATCCAAGGAGTCAGCCGAGGTGCCTCTGAAGCCAGAACCTGCAATGAACAAGGACGTAGAGGACGCTGAAAAATCATCTGAGAAGCCAATTGAAAAGGATACAACAGTGACCTTGTGTGATGAGGACTCAGAACTTCTTATTTCAGAGGTTTGTGCAGAGATTTTGGGGCGTAGGAAAAAGAGGAGCAACACTGAAGAGCGCGCCACACCAAAGAAAAAAGCTAAGGTTGCATCCGAGCCTCCAGAGCCTACCCTAGGAGGTAAAAAATCCAAGGAGCCTTCATCTGCTCGGAAAAAGACTAACCTCCACGCACCCAACCTTAAACCTCCCAAACCAAAGTCCCGCAAGAAACTTTTGTAGCCCATATTAACCTTTTGTGCTTTGTAGCCTCTTTTTAATTTTGTCTTTGTACCCTCATTTTGATGATAATGAAACGACGGCTTTATTTTTTGTTCACTAGTTGTTTATTGCTCATTGATTGTCTATTTATTGTACTCATATTGTTCATTGACTATCTATTTACTGTATTCGTATTGTTCTTTCCGACATCATCATGAGCATCTTCATCTTCAAGTAGAGCTTATTTTTTCTCTCTAGTATCTCCTGCCAAGTGGACTGTTGCCATAGAAGTTCAGGAAATTAATGAAATGGAAATCAATAGCTTAGAAGGTATACTTTTCAAGTGTATTTTGAAAAGGTTAATATGTCAGTCTGATTGAGGTTTTTAAGGCATGGTACTTGTCTATGGCAGAACTTAGCTGGATTGGAGATGTTCAAGAACCAGATGAGAAGATTGAAGACATAGCAGCTAAGCAGGATGCAAAGCAGGATGCAGATGTAACACCTGATAAAGTAGAGGAAGACTAGGAACCAGCAGTTTGCCCCGAAATTGAGGAGATTTTGCCAAACTACCCTGGATGGGGATATCTTGTTTCGAATTTTTGCAAGATCAAAAATCTCATCATCCTTGATCTTGATGGACTATTCGTGAAACGAGATGTAACCAAATGTGATCCAAAGACTGGACAGCTTAAACACCCTCCACGTCCAGCTTCCGACAGAGTTAAACTAAAAAGAGCGGACGAGAAGTTGTGGATCTACTACCGTAGAGATGTTGAGAAATTTGTTTGGGATTTGAGGCAAATAGCAGATGCAATGATTTGGAGCACTTGTACTGCTGCTAACATTGAGCATATCCTCAGTACATGTTGGCCAGACATATGGGAACATAGGGCTTATTACTTTAGGGATCTCTTCTCAAACTCGCAATGTGAAAAGTGGTCGTATTTTGAAGAGATTGCTAGAGCTCCAAGAGACCTTGTAGGTGAATTTGTGTCTTTCAAGCCCCTTTACCATGTTTGGAACAAGTTTTCAGAATACGACTCCTCTCGGACATTGCTGGTAGATGACTCAAGATATAAAAATTTGCGCAATGTCTGGGACAACTGTATATGTCCACCCACCTTTGATCCTCTTGATGAAGAATAAGACCCTGATTACCTCACACGCACACTGTTGCCATGGCTGTGCAGATGGACACTAACCCCCAATACCATGGAGTATACAAAGGCAAACCCCATCAGCAATCCCAAAGATGAACTTTCGAGTCTAGTCTTTGAGCACTTTGTTATAAATGGAGATGAATGAGATTGTACATCTGGAAGTGCCAGAAACGTTATATATTGTACATTCTTGGTGGATATATGTAGACGTTTTTGGATAATTGTTGTAATATACTTTTTGTAATATACAGAAGTTCTGGCACTTTACTGTCTCTGCACTATACATGTCTCTACACTTCTGAATGTCTCAGAACCACTTTTTAGTGGTGATAAACCCCTAAAACGTAGTTAAATGTTTATTATGTTATTACAACAGTTTTTCTTGAACTGCAACACCATTTAATGGTGATGTTTGGGGGGAGTGGTGAAGCATTCTCAACCACTTTTTAGTGGGGCTAAACCACATTTTAGTGGTGCTAAACCACTTTAGTACCACTAAAAAGTGGTAAATTTTTATTGAGTTTTTCTGAAACTGCAACACTTTTTAGTGGTGATGTTTGGGGGGGGGAGGGGGGAGTGGTGAAGCATTCTAAAAAACCAACATGTCAATTCCATCGTACGTTTACACCAATTCCATCTTGTTCAATCTTTCACTAGATGATATAAAATCAGATTTGATTTACAATTCAAAGGGCATGCTATTGTATATTGCCTCATGGTTTTCATTGGAAAGTTCGAACACTTCTCCTATGCCATCGAGCACTACAGGCTCCATAGGGAACTTTATTGCCCTTATCAAGTGGGAATATATGAAAACTACTGGCTTGTTATCCCACAACTCATACAAGTTTGCTTGTAGGGATTTATACCAATGGCCCGTGACCATATAAGTATGCTTCTCTATCTTGTTGCCCCATGCATCAATTTGCTCGTTAGTTGCTAGGCCCTTAGCTACTACACACTTCAAAATGTAGAAGTCAACAGCCTCCTCATTATTCTCTTCAAAAGTGACAACAAAATTGTCTCCAGGTGTGAGAGCATTGCTTAAGGAGTCATAATGACCTGCATAAGTGGCACCATGGAACTCCTCATCGTCTGAGTCTCCGTATGACTGGGAATCATTAGCAAGTGGCTCCATAGTGTGATATTGCCACGTCTCCACATGTGATCTGTTCATACACTTTCTCCAATGGCCAAGCCTGCAAGGAAAACAAAAGCATGACAACCATTTTGATCGCAATGCACAAGTGTTGTTCTCAGAATACCCATTCACACAGTGCATTTCTCTTGAGCGCTTCAACGGTTTGTAGTCTTATTGATGGGATCGCTGACCATCGCCTAGCTTGACCTCCCAGAACACCCTACTGACCTCCCTCTTTTGCTTGTCATACATAGTAGTTGCTCCTGTACTGAGATGCATTCTCAAAAAAGAGACAACTTCAACTGCACAAGTCAACCGCACGTTATTTTGCTTCAATTGCTCATGAGTTAGAGCCCTTTTAATGACAGCCCCAGCCCCATCATGTTCCCCCTTTCCATGTCCTGAGCAAAAAAAATTCCAATTCATTTCCATGCCAGTAAGGCTCCAATATCTAGCAACAAAGTAAAACGGTCGCTTTGCTTTAAATTGTGAAGCTGTGCCATCTGACCAAACCCAATGTTTTTTAAAGCTTAGCCCTTGATCTCTCAACCATTGAGCATGTAAGAGAAAAGCATGTTGCACAAATAAGGTGTCATGTTGTTTATCATCTGAGACAAAAAAGTGCATGGTCTTCTTTATTGCACCTGATGCGATGCGTAAATAAGTAATCAGGACAAAGATAGTGACCTGCTTAGTGTACCAATGCATTGACTGGATCTCATTTTGCTCCTTGAAGGAGTAGTTCTCTGCAAAGTCAACGACGGAGACAACCACATCATCTGGAAACAAAGAAATGTAGTCCTTGAACTGTTGTGCTTGCCACCTAAATATAAAATTATGAGTGACATACTTCTTCAAGTGGTCTTGGTACACTCGCAAAAGTTCTCTAGGCAGCATTTTCTTGTGGACAATGTCTTTCACAGTGCTCTTTCTAGCTTCATTGTTTAATCCAGTAGCACCGACTATATTTTCAAAAAACTTCACAGATACTTGCTTACTCTGCTCAACTTCTTCTCTTGGACAGATCTGAATATTACCTACACTGCATGCATTGCATGTTCCCATTAAGCATTGGTAGCTATGGAAACTATGTTCTGCAAGTATAGGGCAGAGTATAGACTCCAACAGTGAAGTGGTACTCATTATACTTGCATTTTTGTATGCAAGACATCCATGGTTGACAACTTCATCATGATGAAGGCATATAGGGCAGTTGCACATGCAACAAGAACCATGAAGATCAAAACTTCGAGTCCGCATGTGATTTACTGCCTCTTCAAGGAAAATCATTTGTACATGCACAATACAACAACAGGTGTAGTGATCCCTCAATTTTCGGACAAAGAACGGTTTCATAGACTCGAAGCAACGTCGCAAAATCTGAATATCTGCATACTTTGTCTTGAATCTTAAATAAAGCTCCACCTGCAATATACATGTATACAAATGTTAAAAATAAACTTAGCATTCAAAACTGGTTAAATTGTTTCAAAACATTAAAAAGTGATTCTATATCACTAAAAACTGGTGTGCACCACTAAAAACTAGTAATGATACATTCAATAGTATTGTTTTACCTGTGAAAATAATGCACCACAAATACAAATTAGTGTAGAAACTAGTAACCATACAAAAAGGTAGAATATTAAGAGGTTGTGTGAGGACAACTTAATAGTGGTGAGAAACCGCATTCAACGTAACTAAAAAGTGGTTTGGCACGACTTAAAAGTGAATTCAAACCACTTGACGGTGATGAACTGCCAATAAAAAATGGTGTGCACTACTTGAATATGGTGGGCAATGATTAAAAAGTGGTGAGTAAAGACATGAAAGTTCTGGGGAAGTTCAAAACTAGCACTTAAAAAGTAGCTGGGAGGGACAAAATACTAGGCGACAGACCAACATTAGCACTAGATAGTAGTCCAACACAACTTGAAAGTGGAGGAGCTCTTGTGAAAAGTGTTTGATGACCACTTTAGAGTGGTGAGCGACTAGTTCAAAGTGGACAGTCACCAATTAAAATCTAGCACTTAAAAAGTAGCTGGGAGGGACAAAATACTAGGCGACAGACCAGCATCAGAACTAGATAGTGGTCCAACACAACTTGGAAGTGGAGGAGCTCTTGTGAAAAGTGCTTCATGACCACTTGAGAGTGGTGAGAAACTACTTCAAAGTGGGCAGTCACCACTTGAACGCGGATTCTGGTCACTTGAATGCGGTTTCTGGCCACTTGAAAGCGGGAACTTGCCGCTTGATTGCAGTGACAAGGTTTTAGCTACCACTTGAAAGTGGTGTCTTGCCACTTGGGAGTGGTGCCTCATCACTTGCATGGAGTGTTGACTGACGTAGTGACTTAGCACATGAAAGTGGTGTCTCACCACTTGATGACCACTTGAAATTAGTGAGCAACTACTTCAAAGTGGGCAGTCACCACTTGAATGCTGATTCTGGTCACTTGAATGCGGTGTCTGGCCACTTGAAATCGGGAGCTTGCCGCTTGATTGCAGTGACCATGTTTAAGCTATCACTTGAAAGTGGTATCTCACCACTTGATGACCACTTGAGAATGGTGAGAAACTAGTTCAAAGTGGGCAGTCACCACTTGAACGCGGATTCAAGTCATTGGAATGCGGTGTTCGGCCACTTGAAAGTGGTGTCTCACCACTTGCATGGCGTGATGACTAACGTAGTACTTTGCACATGAAAGTGGTATCTCACCACTTGATGACCACTTGAGAGTGGTGAGAAACCAGTTCAAAGTGGGCAGTCACCACTTTAAAGCGTTTTCTTGTAACTTGAATGCGGTGTCTGGCCACTTGAAAGCGGGAACTTTCCGCTTGATGGTAGTCATAAGGTTTTAGTTACTACTTGAAAGTGGTGTCACACCACTTGGGAGTGGTGCCTCACCACTTGCATGGAGTGATGGACTGACGCAGTGACTTAGCACATGAAAGTGGCTTCTCACCACTTGAATGCGGTTAGACACCACGTGAAAGTAGTTTTTATACGTGTAAGTGTTGTGTGCACCTTTTCATTGTGGTGTGACAACACTTGTAAGTGTTTACTAACAAAATGTGTTCAAAATCCACTAATATGGTTTTGGTTAACATCATAAGGTGGTGGGCACCAGTCGTGCAGCAGTAGTAAAAAGTCTATGGCACGACTATAACTGTTGCACCATGACTAAAAGCTGCTACATCACTTGGAAAAAGTGAGCTGCACCACCAAAAACGTTTGCACCTGTAACACCCCTACAAGTTTGTAAAACACATCTGTTAGCATTGGGTAAACAAGACTTTTTAGTGTGTGAACACCACTTTTTGTAGGGTTTACGGTGAAGCGTTGGTGCATTTCTAGTAAAAAATGTTTCTTAAATATTAAAACTTGCTGCAAAACATTAAAAACTGGTTCAAACACACTAAAAAGTGGTGTGGAAACACAAGTAAAAGTGCTTCAAAAACATTTAGAACTATTGATCAAATTTTAGAAGTGGTTCAGATACAATTAGAGACCAATATAGTAATCTTTCACCACTTTTTAATGTTGCAGCACCACTAGAAAGTGGTGCAAAACACCAAAACAAGTTGTAGCACTAATAAAAAGAAGTATAGAAACATAATGTTGTGGCAGTAATGAGTTGTAGCACCAATAAAAAGTGGTATAGAAACATAATGTTGTAGCAAGAATATGAGTTGTAGAACCAAAAAAAAGTGCTAAAAAAATATATCAATTACCTGAGGCTCCTCAAGAAGGTGGATTGGATGCTTTACATATGAACATCTAGCTAGTCTCTTACTGCAAACATCTTTCTTGTTGGGGGACACCCTCGTCTCATCCGTCCAAAATTGAAAGACTATGTCTTTAACAGTTTGAGTGATGTGAGTTCTCCGTGCATCATCTCTATGACACGCAGATGCAGGGACGAACCATCGGTATATATAAGTTTCTTTTGTGGATCCCCATAGGCGTGGCAGCTTGCGTTATGCTCATGTCAGTGTTTTGCTCCTTGCTTCCACCATTCACCAACATCATCATTGGCTGATTTCTTCACAAAAAACTCGTCTGAAGATCTTGGGACCTTCACATGATTCAAAGTGTTGCGGATGTTTCTCAACATAATTGCTTCCAACTCTTTGGATTTACTCTGCATAGTAAGGAAGCAAGGATGTTGAATAAGTTCATCAAAGATTTCCTTCCTACCACTTGCATCCATTCCCACGGTTAATGTATCAAAGTGTTGTACCATAGATTGACATATCCTTCGTTTCTTTCTTTCATCGATCTCCCCTGTATTACTTTCCGTCACAAAGTTGACCGTTGCCTTACACTGCTTTCGTTTCTGAGCAGCCCAATATTCCCTCATTAATTTTATGCGCTAAATTTGAGCTTCTCTACTCAATGACGATGAGCTGATAGACAGTTCTTCACTGTGCTCCATTGTTGCAGTACTTTCAAAGGATTGTACAAACTAACAAAAAGCTTACACACATACTACACGCTATACTTTTAATTAATACATGGCACTTCTTGCACTAATTAGCAAGATACTAACAAAGCATAATAAGTGTTTACATACCTCAAGAATCATCAAGTAGAAGAGGAACCTATAGAGATAGAGTTCGTGAGAGAGAGAGAAAGAGTGCTAAGAGAGAGAGAGAGAGATGAGCGCGAGATCAAACACAAGAGGAGCCATTCTTAGAGAGAGAGAAAGAGAGAGAGAGAGAGAGAGGGGGGGCTGAGCGATACAGAAAGCTCAGCAAGAGCTCTGTGAGAGAGAGACAGAGAGTTCAGCTAGATAGAGCTCCAAGAGAGATCTCAGAGACAAAGAAAGCTCAGACAGGTTGTAGCGGGAAAGAAGCGGTGGACAATAACCTAGCGTTCAGTAGTAAATTACATTTAGTCTCATTAATTGTGGTACGTTAGGAGACTTAATTGGCGTACCTTAGGAGAGTGATATTCTTTTTGAGATTTGAAGCACTTTTAAAACACCCACTTTTAAGCGCAAAAAAGCAATGTCCTTGACATTATTTTCCAGGCCACCTATACATGATTTCACCCATTACCATTGCGTCCGGAACGTCGACAAACCCTGAGGTAGATCCCTAGATCATATAGATCTGAATCCGAGTGTGCAAGATATGCCAAAAAACATTGTTTTCGGCCAAAAAACGCAGCAAAAACTTTTTACTGTTGTAGAAATTTCAGAGGTAAAAATCAGCTCAAATGGACATCACCATTGAGTCCGGAGCGTGCCAAAACCCTAGGTTACACCCTAACGTTGCATAACTTGCATTCCGTATGCAAAAGTTATGCAAAATACACTGTTTTGGAGCCCGAAAAATGACCTGCCGAAATATAAATTTGCATTCTTCCTACAAATATGGCTGCAAAAAAGCATCACACTTGCAATACACTCTTTCCTAAAGCTTGGGAATGTCCCTCAAGCTTCCATGATCACAGATCTGGTGGTTGCTCAAAAAACTCAAGCTCCCACCGAAAGCGAGCTTACCATAGCCGAAAGCTCACTTCTCTATAGCACTCCATCTGTCGCGAAGCCAAAGCCTTGATACCAGTTTAAGAGTGTGTGTGTGTGTGTGTGTGTGTGTGTGTGAGAGAGAGAGAGAGAGAGAGAGCACGACACAATGATGTGGGATGGAGCTCCCAAATCTTACTATATGAGCACAATATGAGAATGAGTGAGAGCTCCTTATTCTTTGTATGTATAAAGAATAAGGAGATAAAGAATGTGGGCGGCCGGACACGGCAAAGGTACACAGACCTTTACCTAACAAAAATGACTTATGAGACCAATCCGATAAACTCCTTGTGGAACTAATCCAAGTTTTGGGGACAAACATATAACCGAAGTAAAGTGAAAGGTTAAAATCATTATTATCATCATCAATCTCCGACATTGGGCGTTGCACGGGAAAGTAGTGCATCGATCGATGAAGAGCTTCGTCAATGTCCGCGTTTGTAAATTAAATAGACATACTGAGCGTCTCCCATATCGCGCTAGAGTAGTCTTGATCCTTTGATGGAGCCTTCGTCGAGGTCGTGGTCATCCTCGTAAATGTGGACATCTAACTCTCCTGAGCTCAATGACTGTCAACTAATATACCTCTAGTATGAGAGAGAGAGAGAGAGAGAGAGGGAGAGAGAGGGAGAGAGAGAGAGAGAGAGAGAGAGAGAGACATACACACACACACAAGGAGAGGAGGGAGAGTCAGATGTGCTCCCTCCCTCTTCTCTCTCTCTCATGTTCCCTTCCCTCTTTCTTTCTCCCTCCATACACACACACACAGACATTGAGAGAGAGAGAGAGAGATAGAGAGAGAGAGAGAGAGAAAGACTGAGAGAGAGGAAAAATGTACACACACATGCATAAACAAAGAATACACACACATATACATTGACTCTTGAGAGAGAAAGAGAGAGAGAGAGAGAGACAAATGAAATGAAATGTTATATTAAACGTCTTCAAAATGCCAAAATGACTTATGATACCAATCCGATAAACTCCTTGTGGATCTAATCCAATGTCTGGGTGCAAACATAAAACCGAAGTAAAGTGAAAGATTAAAATCATCATTATCATCATCAATCTCCGACATTGGGCGTTGCACGAGAAAGTAGTTCATTGATTGATAAAGAGCTTCGTCAATGATAGAAATGCTGCAATTTCAGTTCATGCACTCATGAAAGAGCACAAATCATTCAAGTTCTTGGAATTCCCATATCATAAAGTCGTTCAACAGAATACGGTCAGCACATTAGTATCCCTGAAACCTAAAGGGGATGATCAGTGACTTTATTCGTCCCAGACAACCTGTTGACAAAGGAGCGAGCGAACTCCCCTCTTGTGCAATCCCTCTGCAATGGATTCAGCCTTGCTGATTCATGGAATCAGTCAGAGTAGACATAGCTAAACTGAACGCTTCAAAGTAAAGTTCCACAATCTCAGGAGTATCTTCTAAGTCCTCCTCCATCCACTTCGCATCCAATACTAGATAGTTCTTGAATTTAACAAGGAACCACTGAATCACTTTATCTTTCACTTTCCTTTCCTTGTGGACTAAAATTTGTTCAGGAACGGATATCTCCTCGCTCTCTTCTACTTTGGGTTGCTCATCAGGCTCCCATTCAATTGACACCTCACCCTTGAAAGGTTTCAAGAGACTCACATGAAAAGCATTGTGAATCTTCCAAGTATCTGGCAGCTTCAGTCTAAAGGAGACATCGTTAATCTTTTCTTTAAATAGGAATGGGCCATAGTATCTCATGCTAAGCTTTGGAAAAAGCCGCTCCTTTTCCTTTTGTTTTTGTAGGTGTGCCTTCTCAAAGCATAAGAGCACCCAATCGTCTTCCTTCAATTTCAAGTCGTATCGATGTCGATCAGCCGCCTTCTTATGTCGTTCTTGAGACTTCACAAGAGCCTCGCGGACCTTGGAAAAAGCAGTGTCGAGATCGAGATCATTCTGATCTGCTTCAAAAATCTTATCTTGGGTCTGGGGAATGTTCTGATCTACCAGTTGATTCCCTTTGACCTTTCTTTTCTGGTGCCCTGGGACCTGTGTGTAACCGGCCCGTGGGGGGGCGGTGGACTTTGGCTTTGGCTTTCACCCGATTCTTTACTTTAAATTTAAACTTTACGACACAGAGTAACTTCACAAATAAACCTGTGACTCGAATTCAACACTTCAAGACATTTCATGGCTTGGCAGCTAGAGCTCTACCAAGCAGATAGCGACACCTATTGGCCCCAAAGCTTGGCATCCCTTTCGGTATTTCTTTATTCTTATTATACTTGAGAAAAACCTGTAAACTTCTACAAGCTGTCTCACTTTTATCGGGATAAAACTCCCCTACTCTAACCTGAGTTCAGTAGCATAACCACAGTAGAAGCCTCCACGGACAAAATCCCAAGTAGACATTGACTTTGCACGCCCCTTAGAGCACTTTGCAAAACCTAGCGAGAAATTACAGCATGCTGAAATCTCTGTTTTTGGGCCCCCAATTTGCGCCACAACACCTACTCGGTGATTCCCTAGCTTCCCCGAAGCTCCTGGGACTTGTAGGCACCAAAATTGGCCAAAACCCTAAACTTTGCAATAAATTACAACAAGCTGTAATTCTTTGTTTTGCACTCCGATTCACGTGCCAATCACTTTAATGGGTAGCTCTCGAGCTCTCGCATCTCTAGGGTCACTTGCCCCTTGAATTAAACGAGATTCCTCAAGGGAAATCTGTCTAAATTGTCATGTACAAGCACCCTGTGCCTTCCTCGATAGTATCCCTACGCAAGAAGTGACTTTCTCGACGCATATGGACACTTTAAAAAACCTGGCGAGAAAACGCAACACATTGAATTCTCTGTTTTCTGCCCTGAAAATGCGCCAGATCACCTGCACAACGGTCCCCTCGTGTCCCCGGACCTCCTGGGGGTATTGGACCGTTTAGGGCCAAAACCTTCAACCTGCAAAAATACACAACAGGCTGTAATTTCCTGTTTTGCATCATTTTCAGCGGAGCAAACACGTCTACGCATGTGTCAAGAGCTCCTGCATGCAATGGGACAGTTCCCTTTCAAATCGAACGAGTTTTCATGTAAGAAAACTCTCCGTTTTCTCATTCCTTCGCGATAGAACTGTGCATCCCTGTAGAGGATTAGCAATTAGCTAATCCGATACCTGATCAAAAGGCTCTTGCCTTGGCAAACGCGCATAAAACCCCAATAACTGTACATGGTCATCTGAGAAGCCCAACTAGAGGGGCATTACCATATGTGCAAAGGGGAGAGAGAGATGCACGAGAGAAAATCATCGCGCTACATGAGACAAGGGAGAAGGCAAGCTTCCATTAAAGCTGTGACCACCTTCATCCACTCAGTGTGTAGCACACAATGTACAAAAATTAGCCTCAACTTCATTTTTGGGCTCCCCCTTTTGAATGAGCCTTCTGGAAGGCGTGTGTTGGTATGCATGCGGCTCCCCAACTGCCATGTGTCTAGTGACTCACTTTTGTTTAAGTTCCTAATACCCACCAACTTATGAAGTGTAGCAAGGGGCCTAAAAGACTTTGAACTGAGCCTAGCCAACCTTTTACTACTCCGATTTCAGTGCCGATTGGCCCGATTAACTCTGGTGACCTGTCCTTTCCAACTACAGGTGAAACTCTCTGCTGTTGGCCGTTTCACAATGGCCATGCAATGTCCGAGCATTTGTGATTTCAAAAAGAAGCTCCCAAAAAATCAAGTAAAAATCAAGGGAAAGAAACCAACAAATATACGTAGTGGTAGTCACAATCTCCTGACACTGTGGGTAGCGTCTTTGCTGGCCCTGTCCATTGGCACATCAGTCTCAATCATCGGAACCCTAAGACACACTATCATCTGGTTCCTCTTTCGTTGGAATCCTTTGATGAACTTGCATCTGGTTCCCTTAGTTTGTCGGAACCCTCTGATTCTCCAGAATCCTGTGATGAGTTGTCATCCGGTTCCCTTGATTCATTCTCTTTACTGGAAGACTCTTGCCTTTTTGAGGTGGATACTATCCTGTCCGTCGCATAAGTGAAAGAGCCAGCATGCATTTTAAATTTTTGCTTAGTCTTGTCCCATAAGTCTCTAAATGGAGTCAGACTTTTAGTTTAAAGCATAGTCTCGAATCTCTTTTGAAGAGTGCATGTGCGCGGATGCGTGCGTGCGTGGTGCGGTGTGCATACGAAAAGAGAGAAGGAGAGAGTACACAGTGTGTGGGTGGAGCAAGACTCTCATTATGAGCTACCCCTTATTCTTTGTATATGTACACAAGAATAAGGTGTCAGTGGGCGATCGGACAAGGCACATGCGCCTATACCCCAACAACCTCCCACTTAAAGGCGAATGTGCCGAAAAGTGGGTCCTACTAGCTAAACTACTAGTATGTACAATAAAATAGGTGAGAGACTCTCTCAACCTACGCCCAGTGGCTCGCTCAATTGATCTACATGCATCCGTATCGGCTCTGGTGGTAGGTGAGCGTGCGTACCCACGCTAGAGCCTGCATGTAAATCCCGCAGACTACTCTTTATGGTCTGCAAAACTCCACTATGCATCATGCTAGTGTCAGCCATTGTACGACTGACAATCCCTGCTGCAAATGCTCCCACTGCAGCTGCTAAGTCGGGCCTCGACACTAGTAGGTCGAACATGAGACACCCGAACGCTGTACTCGCCTCCTCTGCGCTATCTGCATGCACTATAGTCATCATCAGGACTATTCATCGCGTATGGATGTGTCAACGCCGACACTAGGATGGCTATGTCCCTCTCACCCATAGGCGGAACCGTGTGTCCTAGAATCAACTCATCAGCCTCCAGCATGAGCATATCAAAGAACTTCATGTCCGTCATCTCTGTCTATGTCTCTAGGGAGCAGACCTGCTCTACCTCTATGTGCACAAACTCTGACAACACCTGCTGTGTCTCACTAGAGAACTGCTGCTCTATCTCTGTCTCTACAGAGTCTACTAGCACGTCTTGCACAGTTAAATGCTCTGTCTCGTGAGCATGGTGGAGCTCACCCGCGAAGGAGACACGTCTCGTCTCTCACTCAAAGCATGCCGGCAACAAAACTGAGACTACACCATCTTGAACCTCAGACACATGCATAGGATATACCAAGCCACTGCTAGCTCCTCTAGCAATCACTAATGAACCGCAATGCATCTGGAAATACTGCTCTCTAAGCCATACCTGACAACGAAAATCTGCTAACTGTGTTACTGAGATCAAGCTCTGTCTCAGCTGAGAAACATAGTGCACATGTTGTAGCGTGTATGGCGCATCGCTAGGCAAAGACAAACAAACATCTCCTGCACCCTCTATGTCATATGCTGAACCATCAGCAAGTCGCACGCAACCAAGTCTCCCACTAGAAAATTTGTTGAACCAATCATGATGTGGCGTGACGTGGAATGCAACGTCGCTATCTAGTAACCACTGTGGAGAAAGTGTGCTATCCATAGACAAAACTGCAAGAGGTACACTCGAGGCAAGCATGACATCGGCGTCACTGGCATAAACTACCACTGGAACTACCTCTCTATCATGTGTCAAAGCCGTATATGCACTACGCATACATCTCCGTTGTTGTCTCATACAATCTGAAACAATGGCATCTAATGTGCCCTGTGTGACCGCAATGCCAACAACGCAAGTATCGGCAAGAACGAGACCGTCGTCTCTCAAGAGTCATCGTTGTGGACTCTAAAATATCACACATATCTGCTACTATAAGTGAATGGCTAAGAACCAAAGTATGGTGAGAAATCTGGGAAAATTTTGCAGAATCTCCCCTATAAACTGAGCAAAACCTCAAGTACAATCTCAACCATAAACCATGCCAAATGGGCAACAAGGTGGGAGATCACTCGACCACTACACAATCATCAAAAGCATGATCAAACGCATCAAAACTGATGCTCAAATATGCCTAAAAGAAAGTCTACAATCTGCAAACTCTACAAGAAAAACAACGTGGGACAAACTGCTCAACCGAGCGTAAAGCGCATAATCGTATACGCAAGTAGAGAGCAAACTAGCTCAAAACACATCCCACAAGATAATTGCCTGCAAAAATCTGAGAAAATTTGTGACTGCCTATCTGTAGCCACACAAGCATATGCAATCCTCACTCCTGCGAGAGTGGGTACAAAGAACACTAAACCTGTGTCCAGACTAACAAAACCTGTCAAAGTGAGAGTGAACACTCGATCACTGTCAAAGTGGGAATATATCGACCACTGTAGAAGATGGCAAAACACTGCAAACTTTTATGGCGAGAAGACGGGAAAAACGAACAGAATTTCCTTTGCAAAATGAATCAAAACTCATTGCAAATTGCAAGCCAAAAAACTACGGATAACTACTAGAGTGGGAGTAAACTCGACCACTAAACCATCAACCATAACACTACTCAATGCCAATGATTAGAAATGCCATAATGGCACCACAATTTCACATACAATGGCAATCCACACTCAATGTACATCCATGGAGTGACCGCGCATAAACAAGCGCTAAAAGAGTTGCAATCGGGAAACTTGATCAATGCGAAAATAATGCTCTCAAGAGAGCTCACCGGCACTTGAACGTGCTCGCCAAAATGCATGTACAATGGGAATCAACCATGCTCCACCTGTGTGCTTGAAAAACCGTGTCTTTCAAGAGATCGCTTCAATGGTGTGTAAAGGCCTCCGTGATTCTTTGCCCAAATCTACCCAAAAAACCCTCAAACCATAAGCTCTGCACAAGCTAAAATTTCATCTTCAGCTCAAAATTTATGAACCCAACTTCAAGCACGGTGCCATGCTCCCAAAAGTGCATCAAAATCGCACACTATGCGAAAACAGAAAACCTGCAATTTTTTGCATAGAGTCAGTCTGAGTTGAATATCAGCAAAACGGTGAGGAATTTGCAGAAAGTTTCTTCTGCAAAATTGTATACACATCGAAATGGAGGGGCTGAGCGGGCAAAATATTCAGATCTGCACTCTACAAGGAGAAAAACAAATCTGACAACAGTGCTGCTGCGCACAGTTTTTAGGGCAGCACCTTCACTTACACACTATCTTCCACACTCTTTTTTGAGCTTCCACAAGAGCATACATAACTCTTAGCTTAGCTCTCAAGCTTCCATTACACTCTCACAAAGCTTTCAAGCTTTTTTTTAATCTATCCACTGCCGCCAAGCTCAAGCCGCCATAGCCGAGCTCTATCGCTTCCGTCTCGCTGGGAAGCCGTCGCGCACGCGTCGCAGAGCTCTGATACCAGTTGAAGAGTGCGTTTGCGCGGATGCACGCGTGCACGGTGCGGTGTGCATACGAAAAGGAGAGAGTACACAGTGTGTGGGTGGAGCAAGACTCGCATTATGAGCTGCCCCTTATTCTTTGTATATGTACACAAGAATAAGGTGTTAGTGGGCGGGCGCCCATGGCGTGGGAGATCGGACAAGGCACATGCGCCTATACCCCAACATCTTTAGCAAACCATAGCAAAACCACTCAATCTGGTCTTTGAAATAATCTTCCGAAACAAAGACAGTGGCAGTAATCATCCAATGCATCTTTCTCAGTCATTTTCAAGTGATGCCAAGTCGTGATGACAACGAAAGGCCGTCTTGTAGACATCTCCGTAAGCAATGCGGATGTGATGATATCCGCTCTATCAGTACTGTCAGAAGAGGAAGAGGAACTAGATGGTTCCTAGAACGTACATGCTTCTGCTTCTGCTTTCGAGCTTTTGCAAAAGAAGATTGACTGCCCATGAAACCGGGGTAGTCATTCTTCTTATGCTTTCTTTGTTGATTCTTCGATGAGTTATCCGTGCCCAGGAACTCGCTGATCTGGGTCTAGATGACTTCCTGGAGTTCATGTACTTTGTACATCCCATATCCGTGCCTAGAGAGATTGGCCCCAAAGTCAAGCGTCCCTTTCGGTATTTATTTTGTATTAATCTTTAAGCAAAGTACAACTCTCGGGGGTACTCGCTCTCAGAATCTGCGTCCAGATGCTCTGAGAAGTGAGTCCCTTGGGTTCAATTTAAAGGTTACAAGGGTTGCACTTAGAGTTTTCAGTCCATAGTGCTTAGCATTTTCCAGATCCCATATCAACCTAGCGTTCTCATTTTCTAGCAGTCAGACCAGCAGATCAGGTTGGCGTTTTCAGTTTCCAACCCTTAGCCATTGTAGACTTACCCTTCAGCCTCGCAGATCTCATCTTCCGCAGCCGATCCACGTCGTATCCGTCAGGTCAGCAAGAGTTTTCAGATTCAGCTCATTGTTTTCAGATTTTAGCATCACTGTTGTCAGCGCATCGTCGTCGAGTCGTCGTCCTCGTGGACACGGTATCAGACATCGTCAACAGATCAACGTTTTCAGATTTCAACACATCAGTCCTAACGTTTTCAGTTTTCAATCCATCCTCGTCGTCGTCATCATTGTCATCGACATCGTTGGCAAGTCCACAACATCTAAACCATTGTACCAGATTTGTGCAATCTAAAGCAAATACCTCTCTAGCAATACAGAGGGGGGTCTTTGGAGGGGGGTTTGGGACCCCATCTGGTGTCGTACCTTCTCTCTCTTTTCTCTCTCTCTCTCTCTCTCTCTCTCTCTCTCTCCACTTTCAGTCATAGTAGCATTCACTTTGTTTTGGTCATTGCACTCTCACTCTCTCTCTCTAAGAAGAGGGAAGGCTCTCCCTTCCGTAAGTTAGGTTATGGTTATGTTTGGAATAGTTTGTATGGCTCACGGACAAGCGGTTCCTGAAGTCTGTTGCGTTTTTTGTTATAAAAACGTTGCGGACTTCGAAAACGGCGTGTCTGCGAGCCGTTTGCGCATGTGAGCTTGCAAACAACTACATACCTAAACTCATGTGAGTTACATGTAAACTAAAATCATCATCATTATCATTATCAATCTCTCTACATTCTCTATATTTCTCTCAATCTTTGTGTCTATCTCTCTCTTTCTCTCCACAGACGCGGCATTAGCTTGGAAAGCTTTCAACGATAGGCTACCTCATAAAGAAGACATGCATATAATGTGCACAGTAATCCCTCGAACAAAGAGCTGTTGTGAAGAGATTGGAGCTTTAAATGATACTACCCTTGGTTTTTGTAATGGGTCAATCTTGAGTAAATAAATGTAGACATGTAGTAAACTAGGGTGTGTTTAATGAATCTCGGTTGTCAGTAAATAAATGTAGACATGTAGTAAACTAGGGTGTGTTTAATGAATCTTTGTAATCAATTTTGAAATACAGACATGATGCTGCAACATTTATATTAAGATAGATAAACGAGCTAAATAGCATGTGACATATCTCTAGTTCTGATACGTTCTAATGCTGTAGCTTCTCATTGGTGAAGCTTCTACAAGGCCTTGTGAGATCAAAACTCCTAGGCACAATCCAATAATGTAAATTTGTTGCATCAATTCACTTCTATCTCTGTATTCTCTTCTCTTCTCGAGAATTCCCAACATGCTATTACATTTTTTATTCTTATCTATCTAAAGCTCGCTGGAAGACAGCCGAAGTTCTATCTATTATAATCTACTCTATGATTTCTCAAGATGCTTGCAAGACGGTATCAAGTTAAAGCTAGTATTGTGATTGTGCAATCATGGTCATGTTTCTCGTTATGTACTCAATTTTGTTAAAATACACAAGACTCTTGTTCAAATTTACACTTTAAAAAAATTGAGAGAAAGGAAGTTAAAATCAATCATCAATTACTTTGTGATAAGTGAGGTGCATAGCCTAAACTTGGTATGCATCTAGTATTAGGGATACATGCATGTCTATATGTCACGTGCAGCAGAAGTGTTTAAGGATTTAGCTCGGATCTAGTACTCCGCACAAACACAAGGTTATTTTAATTCACCTGAAAGAACTGAACAAAATTGAATGAAAGACGCAGAGAGAGAGAGAGAGAGAGAGAGAGAGAGAGAGAGAGAGAGAGAAACCGCATGTCAGTCCCAACCACCCTCAAGGGCCCCCTTGCTTTGTTGCGAGAGCAAGTAATGGCTTTATTACTCTTGCAAAAAATGCCGATACAATGACTAAATGCTGAGAGCTCTACAAGCTCTACGCAACTTCTTTCCCGCTACTTCCATTATCTCTCTCTCTCTCTCTCTCTCTCTCTCTCTCTCTCTCTCTCTCTCTCTCTCTCTCTCTCTCTCTCTCTCTCTCTCTTTTCCTTTGTTTTTCACATTGAAAAATCCCTTTGAACCCCATTGGGCAGCCACTTCCAAGGGCTTTTGGGCAGCCAATAACTAGTACACCACACTTAGTTTGCATATCGACCAAAGCATTGCTAAGCACATGTTTCTCCAAAACTTCATCGCCTTTGCCTTGGGCACATCCCACAATCAAGGCTTTCCAAGTAATGACATCCCACATCAAAAGAACATCAAGAACTTCTCGTCCTTTTTAGACGGAACCACCTTTCTTATACACACTACTCTTTGCTAGAACTACGCCTTTCTTATCAGAAACCTTTGAGATCTTGCTCGAGCATTATGGGCCCCCCTTGCTTGATCACTAGCGATAATGATGACCAACACCAACTATCGGCTATAAAAGTGGATCGACCAATAGCCAGTTCACGACCTACGCACGGACAAGGTGCTAAGGAAGCCGTCAATTTGTTTGGCTTGGGATTGTGAAGCCAAAATCAAATGCACGAGTTCGCTACAGAATAGAGGCAAGGGAAATCTTGACAAGGACAACAATACCAGTACTTAGTCAACTGCCTCAGTACCCACAA
This sequence comes from Adiantum capillus-veneris, assembly GCF_014529385.1. Classification (NCBI taxonomy): domain Eukaryota; kingdom Viridiplantae; phylum Streptophyta; class Polypodiopsida; order Polypodiales; family Pteridaceae; genus Adiantum; species Adiantum capillus-veneris. The sequence goes on from NC_140952.1 coordinate 149,465,482, forward strand.
GGTACGATAACCGTTGTTATAAATGTGACACAACGCTTTGTTTCGCTTAGGAATGCAAAGCCGAAGGCAAAAGCAAGAACTCACAGGAAGACAAAGGCAAAGGCAAGCTGGATAGAGATAACAACGATGAAGAGTTGACAGAGGAGATCAACATGGCACATGTGGTGGCGGCCATAGTGGCCACGATGCCAAATTTCTAGTCAGGTGGCACTTGTTGCAATTAGGTTCTGAGCCAGAGAAAGGCTTCTGAGCAGCTATCAGGTGCATAGAAGCAAAAACATTGAGGCTGGTTGCTCCTGCAGGAAATGCCAAGCTGATGTGAATCGAAAACACTAGGCTGATTTCTCCTGGCTGCTAATGCTAGTCAATCTAGGATAAAATGCGGGCAGATGGGTTCCCTTTATAGGCAAGGGTAAGGCCTTATAAATCTACTAAGAGCTAGGTAGTGCAAAATGTGCACCAAAACCCCACAAATAAATCATAAAAATGATTTATTAATAAATTTGACTAGGGGGTCAGTTTTTGGGTGAACCTATCGCCATATGTCCACCCAAGAATCCGATCAATGGGGGGAATGGCTCGTTGGATTCCTCTAACCTAGAACTATATGCACGTCATGTTAGATGGCAATCATAGTGTAACAACATCTGTCAAAACACATGTACAAACCATTTATGCAAAAGGGTTCCAAAACTACAAAGCCTAAACTAATGGACTCGTCCGTATTCTAGACACTCCTATACAAGAATAAGGGGAGATTGGCTCTAGAAGTCAATGAAGCATGTCCACGTGGCACACAGAGCCATGTTTAGTGTGCACCTGACATCCCCTCCTGCTTAAGGTGAGGTATGGGTGCCAATTTGCATGGCCTCCTTATATGAGGCCAACAAATTTGGATAGTCGATGAAAATTCCTCATCCACCCAAGCCGCTTTATGTGTCCTTCAATCCTTAAACTTCAGGAAGTATTGTGTTGCTTGCTTCTTTGTTCTTTGCTTGAATTGATGCAAAAGGTTTATTTCTGGCTCCATAATTCGGCTTCGTCAATTATCTTTGGGGTTGCTTCTCGTATGGGACACTCCATGGAGGTTCATCCTGAAACAGTTAAAGCCAAGAAACATGGAAAACATTACGCATTTTCCAAGAAGGTGGCAAACTTAATTGTAGAGAAACACCATTTACCTTTTTGATGATCAGAAACGGACCATACATACGAAATAAGAGTTTAGGACACCTCTTACCAACTTGCTTGAGACGTTGCTTCATGATCCTTAAAAACATTGAGTCACCCTCCTTGAATGAGACATCTTGTTGATGCTTATTCTTGGCATGCTTATTAGCATGCCAAGAATAGGACTCCTGGGCCGTGCTAAGCCAAAGCTTATCGCTCTTAAGTACCTCTGCATAGATTTGACTAACACAAGGGTTTTTTTTCCAAGAAAAAGATCCTTCCATTAGTTGATGAAATTGCCCAAAGGGCTACAACCAGCCTCATGTGGAGAGGGCTACATCAGAAAAAGGGGGGAGATTCTCCCAATGAAAAGAAAAGATATGTACAATGAGGGCTAAATCACGAGATGGGAGGAAGAAACAACCACACATGTGGCCAATAATGCCATCTAGGCACGCCCTGAACTATGGTGAAGAAGGGCCTTGGACACCAAAGTCATACGAAAGCCTCCCGGTGCTCCCGCATGCAGTCAGAACTACCCTGAAGTCTCTCAAACTGACCCCTGAGTGTATGGATCAACTTGAGCGAAAATGTTCAGAACAATCTTTTCCAATGAGACACGATGAACCTCGAAGATGCGAGAACAGCGGGCCCACTAGATGAACCGGAGTGTCAATCCGCATATGAGCTCCCAACTCCACTCTCTATCACTATACCACTCCCCAGGGATGAGCTCCATGGCAGGCTAGAGCGTAGGCTGGCCCCCCTAAATCAGAATCATCCTACTGATGGAGTCATCTCAAATTGGACTGTTGAGCCCGTGGGTGTGGACCAGCTTGCAATACCCCAAGTGTACAGGCTAGCTGTGGAAAGTGTTGGCTTCAGTCAAAGAATCCAAAGCCAAACTTGTTGTTCCATGGGAAAATCCCACTGACAGTGACTTTGAGTCTCCAATGGGTGGCCACAAGTTGCACATGCTGTCGAGAGGCCGTTGTGTACTAACCTGCAACTCCCAAATACTGTAGCTCTATGCACAACTAGCCACTGAAACATGGTAACTCTCCTCAGTTGTTTGATGGCTCACATCGCTCCCAAAAACATGACAAGAACTCAATTGTGAGATCCTCCTTCTGCCAGTGGAGTGTTGTGGCAGGGAGAGCCTTGCTCCGTGTTGCCAGTATATGACACCCCAAGCGAGCTATGTACTAGAAAAAAGGGGTCCTTGGGTGCTCGATTGAAGAGAAAGGATCTCGCCAAAACCACTCTCCTGTTACATTGAAAATCGGCATTTTGGAGCCAAGCTCTTTTAGAAAAAAGGGAGAAAATAATATTTTTGTTCTTCAAATTATACAATTTCACACTTTTAAAGCATAAATGCAAGTCGTACTAAGTCTGTACCGACGAATTTCAGAACTTTCATTGAAGACTTTAGTATCTATGTTCCCGCCCAAATATTTCTTTAAGTAGCTCTACGTTGTCAAGAAGTGCGGAGTGCGGCTAGGAAAGCGTCGGGCCTCTGATTGCATTAGGGAAAATTTGACTCAGAAAGGGGCCTTATAAGGATTTTGACTTCCTCTCTCATGTCCAAAACGGGTCTGCGGTAAAATTTTTGCAAATCAACTCTAAACTTGGCGAAGATTTGGTAGTTAGAATCTACTCTTCAAGCTCTTTCTATTATATATAGCACGCCACGAGATTCCTCATATTTTGAAAGATTCTATTTTATATATCAATAGAAAGAGCTTGAAGAGTAGATTCTAACTGTCAAATTTCCGCCAAGGTTAGATTTGATTTGCAAAAAAATTACTGCACGCCCGTTTTGGACATGAGAGAGAAAGTCAAACTCCTTATAAGGCCCCTTTGTGAGTCCGAATTTTCCCTAATGTGAGAGTTCGTAGAAAAATCAAGTAAGGCGTAGATGATTTGAAGCCAAAAACACACTCAAAAAGAACAAAAATCCAGCCATGAAATCTTCTCTTTGAAAAATAACCAAGATCAACTCAAAACGCTTGTGTGTGTGATGATTTGGTGTAGCCTCACTACCAATTACACAGTTGCAGTGCTCTTTCGGCTTGATAAGAACCCTACACAAATGCTTCAATTCTTTGTCGTAGCCATTTCAGGGAAGCTTCAGAACTTCATTATTCATTCCCAAGTGGTTATTTTAAGAGGGGAAACCCTAATTGGTGGCCTCACAGCCTCGAATACAGGGTTGGAATAGCACGGGACTGCACTAGCATACCTTAGGTGCAGGCTTTGTATCCCTTCATAGAGAAGCTTGTAGTGTTGATATTGATGTTCTAAAATGATCCCTCCCTTCTCATAGTCACGGCACTGTGAGTGATATGGCATTTTGAGACACATTTTACCATTTTTGGGTCATTTTTAGCCCAAAAAATACCCCTTTCTGCCTGTAAAAAGCCCAAACGAGTTGGAAAAAATCCCAAAAATTGTGGAAAAATCCCATTGGGCTTAAAATTAATCTTGAACCTCATTTTACCACTTGATAAGCACTCTAGATGCATCTCTTCTGCGTGCGCATGAAACCTGCTATTTTTGGCCGAGATCGCCCGCATTGAACTTTCTAGGCAAAACGAGCGTGCCACTTCGATACGCTTGACATTTGTACATTTTTAAAGAAAAATAGGCATATATTTATGTGAAAAATCATGCCATAGTGCCACGTTGAAGGCCTCGCTGTCCCCGCAAGGATAATACAGAGCTGCAACCGTGGCATCTATTTTCGCATATATCACACTATGTTCATCATAGCATTTGGTCCCACATAGCAAAAGCATTGAGAGTGAGGTAGATAATTTAGTTTCACATTATGCACGTACCACGGCACGACATCCACCCCCTCTAAACTTGCACATCCTTCGGCATGTGCCACACATAGCTTTTGCAGGTTCAATCCTCATTTAAGTGAACATACATATCGATTTCATCATCACTTGTAGCGAATTCCAGTGCATCATCATCTCTTTCTTCATCCTCATTCATAACATGTTAATCAGAGCCTTCATTTTGACTTTCTTGTGAAACAAAGGGATCTGTATCGCCTCTTCTTTTGAACAATTTAATTCTTTTCCCAGTAATGGGAATCTTCATTTCTATACCATCCAACTCATGCAAGGTATAAGTTGCATTTCCATATACATGCTTAGCCACATAAGGGCCGAACCATCTCTTTGAAAGCTTTCTTATCGCAGAATATTGGTTATCAAGACTACTGTCATACACCAACACCCAATCACCTTCCTCAATAGTTCTAGGTCTGAGCTCGTGCCTTTTATCAAATTTGTCCTTATTCTTCAACCTTGCATCTTTTAATCATGCTATTTCAATCTCAATATCTTGAGGCCTTCTTTCTAATTGTTGTATGCACAAAGCAAGAAGGTCTTCCCTACTCATTCCATCTTCCCAATGCAATACATTCCATGTGGGAATTACATCCTCAATTGGCATTATAGGTTTCTGACCATACATCAACTCAAAAGGCATATAACCAGTAACTGAGCTATGAGTTGTACGATCAGACCATAAAGCATAAGGCAATAACCTAGGCCACTCTCCTATTTTACCTTTGCAAGCCTTATCCAAAGCTTTAATGATAGGAGGATGCCCACGTTCTGATTTACCATTCCCTTCATGATTGTATGCAGTAGTAAAGCGAGTTTAATGCCCAATCTAGGGAAAAAATCCCTTGCTTTGTCAACATCCAACTCACCCCTATCCGATGTTATCTTCCCAACATAGCCATAACGGCTAATTACATCATCCAAGAGGAACTTACATATCCCTTCTGTGCTTTTTGTTCTTAGAGCACGACCTTCAACCTGATTAGTTAAGTCTTCTCGTGCAAGCACTATGTATCTCATTTGCCATAAACCCAATGGCATTGTAACCAGATCTACTACCCACTTATAATGCATGGCCAGTGGGTAAGTAGGGTGCAATCCATCACGATGATGTACATTTGAATACATTTGACAGATTTCACAAGATTCCACAAAGTGAGATACATCTTTATACATACCTTTCCACCAATACCTCTCTTTCATTTTAGTAAAGGTGGCCCATACACCTCTATGTCCAGCATAAAGACTCTTATGAAACTTTTTCATAAGCTCATTTTGAGCATCCTTATCATTTACAACTCTCAACGGCATCCCATTTCTTTGTTTTGGATGTTTCCACAAGTATCCATCTTTCAAAAAGTATCCACAGGCTTTTCTGCATATTCTTTTGAACTCTTGATCTGTCCACCCTTCTTGCCTTGTCAAAGTGCTCAAATAGCGTTGTGAGCGGGATAGAAACACACAGAATGCCTCTATAACGACCCGACACACACTCTTGGAAAGATACACACACACACACACACACACTATGGGGCACCACTCGGCTTACACAACCCGCCTGGCCGAGACAGGGAACACACCGATGGAGTGAGAGGAGAGAGTCTACCCGTTTACCCACTCCACATAGAGACCACCCCCCCCCCCCCCCCCCCCCCCAAAAAAATCTCAGCTCAAAAGAGGAGAATTTTTTATGTTTAGATTCAATATAGCTTGGGCCAACACCAATGGGGCAAATAGCTCACACAATATGGGTAAAAGATACTAGATACAATCACAAATTGTAGCAGAAGCTTCACTCATTGGAGAAACTTACACAACCAAAACAACAAAAAAAGAGTGAGGAATTTGGCAATATGGACAGCGCCATTGCGTACAGAACGGCCCAAAACCCTAGTTTACAATGTCAAAGTGCTCAAATCCGACCTCGGATGAGGAGTTTACGGCCAAAACAGGCTCCAAAAACCCCAAAAAACATAGTTGCGGCTGTTCCTCCTCTTCTCTCCACATTTTTTCTGGTCTTCTCTCTGTTTTTTCAGTTCCAACACTTCACTTTATTACTTGGGCACCCTTGGCCTTTTAGATGACCTCAAACGGACCCTGAACAGGCCAAAAACTGACCTCGTAGTGCATAGTTGTCACCTTTTTGAGTCATCCGCACACCTGGCACTCAGCTTTTTCCAATAATGCGTCTTGCAACCACATGAAGTGGCCCCTAAATATGGTCCTCATGATGACCTTTCTACATAATTATCACAAGAAAACATCCACGTTGTGTCCGTACTTCTCCGCGTGCAAGTATTGACCCCATTCGACCTCCTGACGCCACTAGATTCCATCTGACGCACCTGCTTACCTCATGTCCTTGGCCCGCGGATAACTTCCTTGAGAAGTTTTACGCGCTGGAAACTCCTCATTATTATAGAAAAAACACACTGGTACTGGTGATAGTGAAAATCGATGCACTATGTACATGGTGTCCTACCTGTACACATGTGGGCCCCACGTAAGCACCTGGCTCTGGAAAATGGGCAATCCTTTATTTGATGCACCATGCATGGGTATATACATATGCGCAATCCATTGCTCCAAAAAACTCCTAACATAATTTGCCCATCCCCTAGCCTGCTAGATCATTCATGCTCAGTAGCAACAACACTAGTAGATGCTCATTCCACCTGGATCCCACACAAAAACGCTTGGCATTCCTTGCATCAAAAGCTTAATCAAGCTTCCACCTGGTTCCCAAGGAAAACATGTAGAGATTCCATATATCAACCTTGCATCAAGAAAACCGTCAATTACTTTGGCATAGACTGGCATGTGCAAATATATCTCCTTCTCCATAGCTGAGAGGTCTCCACTGATCATTTGTGTCATTAATTCCTGCTTCTTTGACAACTCAACCTTGGTTTGCATCATCCCTTCAATCACTTCATAACGCCCTTCACTTTCATCTTCAACCTCATTTATAAATGCAACTAAACCACACTCATGGGTTCCTTTGTCCATCAAAAGAAATGCAACATCAGCATCGTCATCATTGCTGGTAGTACTATCACTGTCCTCATCAGTCACTGTGGAATAGTCTTCATCACTAGACTCATCTTCATCTTCATAAAGCTCCTCCAATTGTTTCCTTGTGTCCATATTTTATAGCTTCTTGGCACCTGTCTTTCCATAGAGGCTAATCGTACCACGTTGCCAATCTTGAACAGCTCCCACTGCACGTAACCTTGGTCTGCCCAGTATAATAGGATATGCTCTCAACCCCGCTGGCATCACATGAAAATCAACCACCGCCTTTGCATCATACGCCTCCACTTCTAAGCTCTTTACAACAGCCAAACATTTTACTTTTTGATGGTTTGCCAATCTGATCCGGAAGCCTGACACCCCAGTCACTGTAAGATCCATCTTCTCAACGCATGAGTGTGTTATGACACATATGTGGGCTCCACCATCCACATAACCTTGTCCTAGATTTCTTCTTTTGTGCCACACATCTACTATTGGACAAATGTCTAGTAGCTCATCCATCGCCAACACCTTCACTGAACCTCTCTCTGGCTCTTTCTCCATTGGGTTAACCATCCTCTTCCACTATCGCTTTAGCTTAGGCACCATCTCTCAAGCTGCCCAAAAGTAACATCGGCTTTCCTGCTCGTCAGATCCTCCTTCAAGTCATAGCTTAATTGCCCATCCCCTAGTGGAAAGTATGAAACATGAAACTTTCGATGAGCCCTTCTTTTCCTCTTGGCCTTGACATCCTCGCCTTCATGGCTCTTTCCCTTCTTCTTACTAGGACCTGGAGCACTTCTTCCTGGGTGAAAGCATGTTAACCTGTCATGCTTTTTCATGTCCCGGACAATGCTAACTAGCACAATTTTGACATATGCTAACTAGTGCAATAACTTGAGCTACATCTCCAAGATCTATGACATATGATATATCAATAGAAAGCACTTGAAACAAGGATTCCAAATGTACAACCTCTGACAAATTTTGATATTATTTGTAAAAAATTTACCGGACGCCCAACTTTTTGAAGTTGTGCTAACTTGAAACTGGTAACTAGCACAAAAAGCGCGACAGGTTAACATGCTTTCACCCTCCTTCCTTGTCCTCTGTGGTCCTCTTCCCAATAGGCATCACTAATGTATGCTCGAGCTTTGATGCCTTCTCCAAGGTGACTACACTTATCACTTTTGTCTTTCCCTTTTCCTCCTGGGTTAATCCACTGGTTCCTTCATCTCCCTTAATTTTGATGCCATAATCATTGGATCTAGTAGCACCTGTCTTGGCAATGGATACATATCTCCCCCCATCCTTGGTGGCTTATCACATTGTGGTTTGATGTGGCCCAACTCTCCGCAGTTATAACATGTGGGCGTCTGCATCCAGAACCTACCATTGCTTTGTCCAACACCATTCCTAGGCCAAGAAGACTCTAAAGAAAAGAAGAAGGATGCAACAAAAGCCAAAGCAAAGTGTCCGGCCTACAAGCTCCAATCTGACATAGAGGCGGAATTAGACCTCAAAAAGGTTTTGGAAGAGAGGATTTTTAACAGTAAGGTGGAATTTAAGTTGGGTGAGGTCCTTGGAATAGCAAAGAGGGAATGGACAATGGGTCAGCTTATGCCAGGATAAGGAGCAAGGATGGGAAGCGTACAGTACAATTCCTTATTGTTTGTGTGGATCATGAAAGGAACCGTGAAAGTCTTAGAGAGCAACCCTTGCAAAAGACAAACAAAGAATTCAAGGACTATAGGGATATGAGGGGTTTTGGCCATGTACCATTGTAGAGCGGGATTGCAGTGGTACAAGAAGAGAAAAGTTCTCACATGATGTATATGCAAAGGAAACGTTTTCTACAGGTTTTGTAGGATTAACAAACTATGGATCTATTGCTTTTACGAAGTGTGAAGACTTAAAGCTGTCGGTTCATCCTCGGGACTGCTAGAAGGAACCACCACTCGGGATGCCATCCCTGAGGTAGAGATTACCCACTTCTCCTCCATTGTGGTGGGTGGGGAGGAGTTTGTGTTTATGCACGATCTGGAGAAATCATTTGAGCTTCGCATGGATGAGTGTTTCGCCATCCTCGATGCCCATGAAAAGTTGGAGGTTGATACCACCACCTCCCATGACGATGATCTCCTACTGTCCATGGGGAATACTTTGGCGGACATAGTGGCGATCGCACAAGCCGAGGTGGCAGCGGCCGAGCAGGCCAAGGTCTCTAAGGAGGAGTTTGTGGCCGTGCAAGCCATGTGTTTGGCTAAACGCGCAAGAGTGGATTCACCACCACCTGTCGCAACACCTGTTTTGCTTGATCCAAAGGGGAAGTTAAGTGTGGATCTTTACTTGCACCCGTATGCTGATGAGGAGGATCGTAGACAAGAGGTATAGATGCTCACTTACATTTGATTGTTACAAATGATTTTGTTAATGTTGTATCATAATTCTGTGCCATATCTCAGAAAACCTATGTTTTGCAGGATGTCGTGGAGGTTGACGCCTGGGCGCAACTGTCAGGGGGGGGGAGGACGCTGTTCGGACCTCAAGCGGCACTTGCTCACTACCTCGGCACACTTCCGACTGGTGTCATGGTGTTTGTCTATGCCGACTACTCTCCCAATGGTCGCTACAACATTTTTGCTCTCCGTTCACTCTCCAAGGCGTTGTGTTTAACAACACTTGCCCAATCGGCCAACCTTGTAGTGCTTGTTAAGAAATATTTTTCAATATCCACTTTCGGTGTTAACTTTCGCGGGCACCTTATTGCCCATGTCGGCATGAACCAAGCTGTAGGGGTTAATGACACCCAAGAAATCACAACCACTTTACTTAACAGGGAGCCACCCCAAAAGGCCAAGCGCTAGAAAATTGTAATTCGAAAGATCCTAAAGCAAAAGCCGGATATCATGTAAAGCATTGATTTCTTTAATGAAACTACTTTTTGGTGTCTACGACTCTCTTACTTGCAAGGTTTTGAATTTCTTATATGTTGGGCTTCCATTGTGTATGAGAAGCACCATAATTTTTGATATGACTACTAAAGGGTTTGGTAGGCATTAAAATTAATAAAATGCATACTTTGTTATATCTAGGCTTCCAAAGTGGATGTGCCTACTGAAGGGCTTGGAAGTCCCTAAAATGGGCTGCCTCAAGGGCGTGCATTGGGGCCTTCCATCAGCAAATGAACTGGGCAAATGTGCGCCCTTGTGGTAGATGATTTTGGATCCATCTAGGAGCATACAAAGGTGCAAAACAGAAAGACAAGACATTAATATCCAGTTGCAAAACAGAAAGACAAGCATACCCAGGTAACCTTAAGCACATCTTGCCCCAGATACTTACAGTTGTATTAACAAACCACAAGAGAAAACTATGTGGCAATATCTAGCCCATTTTGGAGTATAGCACTGACTTCACAGATGCAATAACCATCCTTCAAAATTTCTATGCTACATGGACTAAGGGGGGATGATTTCCAGAAGCATCTATGCTAATTGAAGCATTGAATCAAGCAAAATATACTTATTGCTTGTGAAAATTACCTGGAAACCATTGGAGAGTGTTTGGAATGCACTAGAAAAGGCTGCCACAAGGGCGTGCATTGTGTCCATCCATATGCCTCTAGAAGCCCCAAATGCGCGCCCTTGTGGTAGCCAGTTTGGGGGCATTCCAAGCCATTTTCAACACTTTGTAGATGCTTTTGCCATGAAATAGTGAGTCACATAGCATGGATGCATCAGTAAGTGCATGCCCCACTTAGCCAAGGTGCTTAACATAGGCAAGTTTTGACAATAACAAGCTAATGGCTACATACATACAATAGAAGGTAGACAAAACTTGGACCAGTGCTACATCGCATGGTACAGAATTAAAACAATACAATGTGCAGTGGGGTATACAATAAAAGACGCTTATATTCAAATTCTTCCCAATACAATGCACAGAGTGGGGTATACAATCAGAAGACGCTTGTATTCAAATTCTTCCCAATCTTGGAAGTTCCATAATACAAAAAGGTTTGATGCCTAATTACAAGCTACTCCTCATGGCACAAACGGCGAGCAAGCTGCATATCCTTGGGCATAATGGTTACACGCTTTTCATGGATGGCACATAGGTTCGAATCCTCGAATATGCTAGTTAGATATTGCTCTGCTGTCTCTTGGACTGCCTCTATGGCCACGTCGCCCATGCAAAACTGAGTGTTGCACAATTGCAAAACCTCCCTGCATAGCCTTGCAAAAGGGGCCCTCCGAATCAAGAGCTCGGTGCTCTTTTGATAGTGTCGAATCTCCGCAAAAGCACGGCTGCGCTTTCGTACCTTCTGAGGTCAATGTGGAGGTGCATTTTTGGCATGAGTTGGGGCAGCTCGCTTCCTCTTCTTGTAGACAATGCTCTTTCTCTTTTTTTTCTGCACAGGCACTTCCAACACATCATAATCTGATTCCACCAACTCTCAATCTGATTCGTGCTCTTCACTATTGAGCAGATGTGATGGTGTAGGTCCACTCCCGTTAGGAAGTGTCTTACCCCCAATAGACATGTGAGACTGATAAGTTTGTATTTTGATGCCAACCCATGGGGCATCTTCATCCGTTTGAGTCTCTTCGCAGCCTTCTGACGGCTGCTTTTGGCTGTTTGTTTGTTTGCCTTGGTCGCTCTCATCCTCCCTGTTGCCATCAAAATCATTGGAGTCCGATGAATAGACAACAAGGCGATGCTTCCTTCTCTCTTTTGCTGCTGTAGAGGACTGGCCATGCTGATTTGAAGCTCCAGCTTCTTCTGTGTGGACTTCACCTTGAGCTTGTGAAGTTCCAACTTCTGTTGCTGTACCTTTGAGTCGTTGGCCATCCGGCCCCGCTGGATATGCAATCCTTGCCGTTTGTTTTGTTCTTGCCATGGTAGCACCTAGTAGGGAAAATGACAAAATGAGCGCCTTCAACCTTTAAATAGGTTTTTTTGAGATTTGGGCCCTTTCACACTATGCGACCAATTGAGTGAAACTCAAATAAACCAATTGAATTTAACAACTAAACCTGGATCGTGCAGATGGCTGACGCGATGCCCAAATGCTACCTTTTTGATACTTAGTTGCAGGCCAAGCTTCATGGCCCAGGGACACTCGCAAGCATTTCTACTTCTCAGATGCTGCAGTATGGGAGGCATTGCGTAACTGCTTTGCTAACATCGACTCTCTTGCTTTCTCAATAGTGCGAGTTCTCCCAAAGGTGTGCCTAAAAAACCAACTAAACATCTCTTGGAGGTAGTTGGAGTGTGAACTACCACCACCATGCCGAGTATTCTTGAAGTAGACTCCTTTTGCTCGATAGTGGGACTTCTCCATGCCTTGTGTACTCCATATATCAAGCGAACCATAGCGGTCCATGAAGTATGCACCATGCGCATAGAGAATGTGCTAACACAACCAAAAAGGAGATAAGACAATAGAAAAGTTGCATTTTCAAACATTGCATATGTATTATGTCCGTTAAAACAAACCATGTAGTGTGTAATCTTGCTTTCAGACCGTCCGTCCTTAGCGGCCTTTGTGAATTCATAAAGCACCTTCTTGAACTCCTCTCGCTGCTCAACGGTGGTGCTTGAAAGATTCATCAATTGCACAACCTTTTGAAAGGATGACTATACTAGCTTGCATTGGTTAGCAACCTCCACATTGGGATCTTTGTCCGTCGTGCATGAACACAAATCTTTCCAAAACACCCACCGCTTCTCACTTGCTGGATCGACACTTGCCTTGGATACCTGCATTGGAGACTTTGACATCTTCTTGAAAAATCGACGTGCCTTGGCTCCATTCATGGAAACCTTCTGTGCCACCTCATATGTCTTCTCCCTACAAGTCTCTGCTACAATTTTCACCCTTGATCGGTGACATCCAATCTCATTAAGGAGCGTCTCCACCCCCTGCAAGGAGTCTTTTGACCGCTGAAGGGGCTTCATTGTGAAATCATAATCAATGTGATGCTTTAGGATTCTATCAAATATTCGCATAAACGCATGCAATGTACAAAAGTGAACATTGTTGAGGGAGAAGGGAATTATGGGGTTCCACCCAGGATCTTTGCTATCCCTATTGGGCACCTGTAGCATATCACATGAAAGAACCGAAGTTTGCCACTCCCTATTTATATGGTCATCATTATCTTCGTCCTGACCTTCCACTTGAGTTGCTCGACTTGTCTTGTGCCCTTTCACATAGAATGGACTAAGAAGTAAAGAATTTGCACCTTGTTTGCATCCAAGCATGCACTTTATGGTCTTTAGATCACCACCTAAATGCCATTCAACATCGAACTCCCCACGTCCTAGAACCATGAGCTTCTCACTGTTTATTTGAGCTTTAATGACCTCTGTGACCCATGGGATTCTATTGAAAATCCATGCAAGGACTTCATGTGTCTCTTTCGGAACTTCAATTGCACCAAGCCACCATATATCCTTCTCTGATTGCACACTAAAAGAGGGCTTTGTCGCTTCACTCGAACTGCAAGATTGTTGGGCATAAGCTAGGGCTTCATTCATAAGCGTGATGCTCATTCTCTCCAACTTTCTCCCTTTAACAATTACACACTCATCCAACTTCAGCACGAACACAAGCTTGCCTTCAAGAACTGCCAACGATATAAAGCCTCAGAATGCATGTTATGACACATCATAGAGCATGTAGGCAACCCTAAACTAACCTGCATCACTCAAATTGTAGAAAACAACCATGGACTGCTGCAATTGTATCAAGTCCACAAAGATATTGTTGAATTTGGTGTCAACAAACCCTTCGGTCCGCAACACACTGTTAGAAACAACAGCGCTTCCCTTCCCGCGGCCCTTCCTTCCTTGTGATTTGCTACGGAGCGGCTGAAGAGGCATCGTGTCCTCAATATACAAGTAGTCCCCTAATCGGTGAACAACATCTTCATTTGACACCTTCTTGGCAATCGCCACTCTGTGAGGAAGTGGGAATAGGTTTTCCGTGACTCCTCGACTTCTTAATGCATCTTTTAACACTTGATGTATTGCTTGATAGCCCTTCGTACTAATCCCAACAGCATGAAAAATATCCTGAACATCTAGATCAGTGACAATATTAGAAAAATCACTAAGAACTCTCTTAGTGATTGCGTCTTTCAAGTGTTTTGCCTCTGGAGCATCAAGCATCCCAATAAAGTCCTCTTTGTTGAAACAAGAACGAAGTAAAGAAGCCCTAGCTGACGCATTCTCACCGCCGCACGTTTCTTGGACGAAGTTCCTATTACCCAAAACAACAATGATGAGCGGTATTAGACTTAAACAACATGAGGGACAGAACATCTTACCTCATAGTTGTCACCCTTCATTTTCTTGCACCTCCACGTGGTGCAAGAGTCTGAATTTCGGAAAACTCTCGTTTCCTCACCCTACCTCCCATGGCGGTACTCTTCATGTGTGAAAGAGTATCCTCAAGCTTTTTAATTACATTTTCCTTGGTTGTGATGGTGCTCTTTGCCTCCTCAAGCGCACTAGTAGTAGATGTTTGCATCTGATCTTGAAGATTGAGGAAACTCCCATTCAGCAACTGCCAATGACGCAAGTAGATCTCGGACCGCGCAATCTTGTGTTTGTTGAGTCTCTTGCATTAGCCCAACAAACCTTGCTCTCCATTTCCAACGTATTGCAATAGTGATGGAATGTTTGTAAAAGGCGGATGAACATTGAGAGAAGGATCCTTTGGGTACAAGCATCCGTATGTCCAGAGATCCACATTCTTCTCCCCTTGAGCGCGACGTTTGTTGGCTGAAGGTAATGTACCCAAGCATGTTTTCTTTGTCGGAACATACTCTTGAGGTAGGCGTAGGAAAAGCCCTGGAGACCTACCACCTGAACAGCTTGCTGGGACATTGGTCACGTCGTCAAGAGGCATTGTAGGATGGAGAGATGGAGCTTGAAGGATGGAGAGATAGATCTTGTAGGATGGAGAGATGGAGCTTGGAGGATGGAGAGATGGGTGTAGGAGAGGAGCTTAGATTAGGAGGGAAAGTTTTCAATTTTGGGGGGAATTTCCTAAAAGTTTTGGAGGGAGTCAAAAAATGTTGAATTATGAGTAATTTAACTTAGAAATCTTTTTTTAATATATATATAATATATATATGTTGGGGGTACTTTTTAGGGGAGAATAGAGTTTTTTTGAAAGTTTTGAAAAAAGTCATCTTTTTGACCTCTTTGATCCACGGATTTGATTAGGTGGCATGGGAGAGTTAAGAGGCCACTTACAAGTTGGCCAAAAAGCTAGAGAGAGAAGACCCCCTATCCCCCTACTTTTCAAATGGTTTACCCCCCCCTTCCCTACTTTTTAAATGGTTACCCCCCCCCCCCCCCCCCTCCCCCTATCTTTTTAGGGGTCAAAGGTGGAGGAGACCCTACCAAAATAGCCACATTCAAAGCCTTTGTCCCCCTTAATCTTGGCAAGCTTCCTTGAAATTAGGGATTCTTACAAGGCCCATGGAGAGTCCATTTTTTTCCTAATGAATGGTTAGTTTCATGAAAAAGAGCAGGGCCAGTGCCAGAGACACGAATGAGAGCACTAGCGACCTGGATTACTGTGGTCTGGTGTCAGATATCCTGAAAGTCAGCTTCAGGCGGTTTGAGATGTTTTTGTTGGATGTGAAGTGGTTCAAGGTGATTACATCTGGTCGCAATGCAACGGTACGTGGAGATGGAAACAAGCTTGTGCAAATAGATTCTACAAAGGTTTGGACAGATGCGAGCGACACATTTGCTCTCCCCGAACATTGCGAGCAAGTGGTCTTTGTACCGGACCCTTGAGAGCAACAATGGTGGTTTGTGGTTCAGGTTGCTCCAAGAAATAAACAAGTACTTGAAGGGAAAGAGCTCCTCGAGGAAAGTCGGTCAGACGACGCCCATACTATTGTGACATTAGATGAGGAGGATGAAGGTATGGCAGGGAAAGATGACAGATATACAAGGGATGACGCAGACGAGGCAGAATTGACACTTGTAGATGAAGATGCAATGGATGAAAACAATTTGCCAAAACGAGTTGGGGCAGAGTTATGTATGCAATTAGAGATAGATGATGATACGGTGCAAGATCTTATCGATGATGCCTCACTCGTCGAGGCCTAGGCCTGTAAGTGTTTGTGTGAAGACGTTGATTTAAAATTAAGCTTAAAGTTAATTTAAACAAAGGTGTTCTAACACTTTTATTTTACTTTCTTTGTACAGGACTTAGTATGGCAGACCAGTTTCCAGATCCTGCTTCTATGAGCGCAGATGCATTCATGGGCTTCGTCACACGGATGGCGCCCAGTCAGATGGCAGAGGCTTCTCAGTACTGGATAGCCAGAGCCACGGGTACTACGCCTCCGGGCTTCACACCCAAGGGTCTGACGCCTATGGGGGGGACACCTATGGGGGGGACGCCTACAGGTACGACGCCTACGAGGTCTCCTATCATGGCCGCTTCGACACCTAGGGGTGCGGAAAATGCGGGTACATCCTCATCTCCGTAGCACAGGCGCACTCGCCGATCTCGGTTATCGTCAGGTGGAGGTGGTGGCTGCTATGGAGGAGGGTCCACAGATGCTTCAACCCCTCCTCGCTCACGACCCCCGTCCTACCCAGGCACACCTCTCGACACACCTCTTGGCACACCTCAGACACCTTGGGGGGCACACAATTTTAGTGCCTCCAAGCTCTATACTATACGGACAGATGGTTCTGTTGACATGGATAAAGTCGGGACTGAGATGAGACAGCGGATTCGCCAGCTCACGAAGCTGCAGTTGTTGACCAGCATTCTGACGTCTTGGCTTAAGCAGGATGAGGACAAAGTCAGTTACATAGTGGAGACCATCCTTAGAGAGTACCAGCCTGCTCCGGGTTCAAACGTTGTTCTGAGGAGGTGGATCAAGGGTGTTGCACGGGACACCGTGAAACATTGACGAGATGCAGCTCGACAGGCTTTCAGGACCGGCTCGTCGAAGCCTTCGAGCATCCCACAGGAGACGTGGCAGTAGATCAGGGAGGATAAGCAGAGAGCGGATATGCGGTTTAGACAGCAGCACCAGGCTGCGCAGATACGACAGATGACCAGGGAGACATCTTATCTTGGCAGCGGAGGCTTCGACACCTTTCGCTATGAGTTTGTGAGTTTCTAATCCAATCCTAGCTATGGCGTTTTTTAAAACGTGATGAATCATGTATTCTTATTACTTTGATTTTTGTATAAACGTAGAATCTTGCGATGCATCGAGCCCCGACACGCCAGGAGGAGTCAAATGGATATCGCAGAGGTATCTATGAAGTATTGAATGATCTTGATGCTTCAGGAGAGCCTAAAGACTAGGAGGCCTTAGAGTCTCGCTGATCGCTTGAGGTGAGACGTTAATATGTGTGAGTTGATGTAATTAAATAAGTATATGTGAAGTAATATCAATACTAATTTTGTGACTTGTCCTATGTGCAATTTGTGATGCCTAGTCATCAGTGGATTTCATATATATGCTTTGTGAGACACAGACACACTTCTGTGTCTCTTTTTTGTATAGATATATATGGTTATGGTTATTGTTCAGACAGTCATTGTTTTCCTTATGGTTATGGTTATTGTCATCATTGTATAGACATGGTTATTTCTCCTATTCTTGTATAGACATGGTTATGGTTCTTGTTTTATTTATGGTTATGTTTAACTTTCCGTTTATGCTTATGATTATTGTTAATTTTGTTTATGGTTATGGTTATCTGCATTATGTTTTTGATCAAAGTGGTTATGGCCGGTTATGGTTTTAATTTGGTTATGGTTTTGCACAAATTAAGTTCGTTATGGTTATGTTTTTAAGTTGGTACGGTTATGGTTTTGCACAAAGTTCATTTCATTTCCTTCATTGGCCTTAAATCTCATGTGAGATCCTACATGGATAGCATGTAGGAGGTGTATATATGATATGGTTTTTTTTTTAATTTTATGTAAAAACGAAGGGAACTCAGCCGAAATTTTTGCGAGAGCATGGTTGATTTTGGTACTGCTCGCTTTCTTGGGCAGAGGATAGGCACTTTGGCTGTGGCTGTGTCCATCTTTTCACTGGGCACAGGCTAGGTTGCCTGTCCTCTGTCCAAGAATTTTTTTTTTGTTATGGTCGTCACTATATGCGTCGCTAAGCCCGTCGAAATATGCGTCGATAATATTACCTTTGAACGCTTATATCGATGCATATAGCGACGTTTTTGTAGGGACGCGTATATCGCTGGCTTTTCGACGGGATGCGTCGAAACCTGCGTCGAAGGTCCCCTTTTTTGTTGTAGTGACTCTTGCACAACTCAGGGTAGATCTTACATGTAAAGAACTTCCACTTTTACCAGAAGTGTATGCATTCAGTCTCAACAATATAAAGGTGCTTACTAAAATGGATGAATTTCAATTGTCTTTAATGCATTGAGACATAGAATCTAACTCTTTCTTCTTCTCAAATTCCAAGACGCAAGGAGAAAACAACATTGTGGAAGGAGTCCCTCTCAAATAAACTTCACTTGATTGCTTCCATCGGAAGCTAGGTCACATACATTGTGCACGCAATGAGCTGTAATGCCATGCAATCCATGATGTACTCTTCAAAATGACTAATAAAGAGAAATTTTGTGCCTCTCAAACAATGTTTAAAAAATATACACTTTTCATTGTCTCAAAACTTTACAAATTGTGTTGTTTCTTTCAAAATGTATACAAAGAGTGATAGTTACTGCTCCCTTTCCCTACTACTGCTCCCCTGTCCTCTCCCCGGTTGGTGTCATTGCTCCCCTGCTCTCTCCCCCGGTTGCTTCTTCTTCTCCCTAAGGGGATGCTGGTCTCGGGCATCCTTTTGCATCATTCGAATTCATGGGCCTCCTCCATGGCTTCCCATGCATCTTGCACATGTGAAGCTTCCCTCTGTTCTCGCTCTTGTCGCTAACGTGTAACTCATTCCTCTTCTTCTGTGGCATCCGCATAATATTGATTGATTGCTTCTTGCATGTTTAAAACCTCATCTTGAGTCTGCTGGTAGCGCTGCGTCATTTCATCAATGCGGGTCTGTTTGAATTCCTTAGCTCTCACGCTTTCCTCTTGACCGTTTGTATACCGAGATTATAATATGCTGGATGGCCATTACAAAAAAATTTCACACATCGTTAGGGGTATAGTTATGTAATTGAAGTTCCTGTAGAAGCGTGATAGTAAAAAAGCAAGTAAAGATGTTGTTTCTTTTAATTAATACAAACATTGCAGTAAACAAACAATGAAACAACACGCGTACTTACGTTTGGTACATCCAAAATTTGACTGAGGAGGAGCAAAGCATTCATACAGGTTCACCAGCCACATTTGTAGTCATCAACCTGTGTGGGCACGCTGACCTGTTGGTGTCGAGTGGTAGTCCCTAGATCATGTTCTAACAAAACATGCTCTACACAGCATACAAAATTTTTCGCAGCACTACATACGTAACCACTTGTGTCAGTACAACGTTACAAAGAGATACTACTGGCAAATGTATACAGATGTGCATTACGTATTTACACATCCACGGAACCGCGTGCTTTGCTCGCAGTTTATGTAGTAGACAATCTTATCTTCAATATCAAATAACAACAGACTCCAATGATCACTACACCAAAACCATCAAGGATGAGGAGAAAGAAGATCCTAAATCCAACATGGTTTTTACAAGGCAAGACGAAACTCATGATTGATTGTATGCAGTGACTAGAAAGCGCGTTAGATCCCAATTTCTTCTGCTAAAACAGCCTAACAACGCCGAAAAGGAAACTCCGTTGTTCTGAAGTATAGGCGAGATCAGCGGATCTATTATGTATATTTTGTTCTGAACATCTGCGGGTGGAAGCGAGATAGCGTGCCTAACTTGAATCAATGGCAGAGATTAGACTTTTCAACTGGTTGTCACTTCCACAAAGACATGGGTCAAGACCAAGCGATTGGGGCATCTATCAAATTCCATAAGCCACTGACTTGCTTGGTATTGACCCATATCTTAGCAGTAGTGAGCAATCTGATGAACCAAGCGTGACTTATAAAGAGCTTGAGACGTACCACATAGCAATGTTGACGATTGCCACAAAGACATGGATCAATACCGAGCGAGTGGTGTATCTATCAAATTCCATAAGCCACTGACTCGCTTGGTATTGACCTATGTCTTAGCGGTAGTGAGCCATCTAATGAACCAAGCGTGACTCATAAAGAGCTTGAGACATACCACATAGCAATGTTGACGACTTCCACAAAGACATGGATCAATACCGAGTGAGTGGTGTACCTATTGAATTCCATAAGCCACTGACTCGCTTGGTATTGACCCATGTCTTAGCGGTAGTGAGCCATCTTATGAAACAAGTGTGACTTATAAAGTGCTTGAGACATACCACATAGCAATGTTGACGACTGCATTCGTTGCATTGGCATTGGAGAAGTGCTATGCTCCCGTACTTAGCGCCTACATACATGCATAGATAAGTATATACATGCATAGATAAGTACATGCTCTCTTCCTCTTTCTATATCCCCTCTTTCTTCTCCATCTCTCTATCTTTATCTCACTATTTCTCGCACATTAGCACATGAAACCATCAATTTGTACATTCAATTCCAAAAAAAATCGACATTACGACATGAAAATGCACAAAATCAAAAGTTCCAAATCACAAATTGACAACCATACGACACAAGATTTGAGTCCAATAGCACCATTTCTTTCCCTCTCTCTCTCTCTCTCTCTCTCTCTCTCTCTCTCTCCTCTATATATATATATATATATATATATATATATATATATATATATATATATATATATATATATCTTCCCCTATCTCTCTCTCTCTCTCTCTCTCTCTCTCTCCTCTCTCTTTCTCTCTCTCTCTTTTTCTTCCCTATCTCTCTCTTCCTAATTGCATTTGACTATACAAGCATGCAATTAGGCAAATTAACATTGCACATCAGAACATGAAACCATCAATTTGTACATTCAATTCCAAAAAAATTTGACATTACGACATCATGCAAATGCACAAAATCAAAAGTTTCAAATCACAAATTGACAATCATACGACACAAGATTTGAGTCCAATAGCACCATCTAACCTCCGATTACACAATGTGTAGGCCACTCTCTCTCTCCCTCTCTACCTCTCTCTTCCTCCCTCTCTCTCTCTCTCTCTCTCTTTCTTTCCCTCTCTCTCTCTCTCTCTCTCCATATTTCTCTATTTAACTTAAACTACTTTAACTTACCCCTTCCTTCTCTCTCTATCTTTCTCTTTTTTCCTCTCTTTCCTCTCTATTTAACTTAAACCATGTTACCTCTCCATATTTCTCTCTCTATCTCTCTCCATTTCTCTATTTAACTCACATGACTTCTCCCTCTATCTTCTAATCAAACATTGTTTCTTTCTCTCTCTATTAATCAAACATTAAACATCTCTCTATCTCTCTCTCTTTTACTCTCCATACTACATTATTATAACATACATTCTAATTCTAATGATTAGAACTTGATTAACAAACACCTACGATCTAATTGTGCATCGACATCAAGTTTTGGACGGCCTTACTTTGTACAAAAATTGTCAACCCTACAAATGGAAGAGTTATTCTTTTTTTCTCGTTTCATTATTGTGTGTATGCATATGTGTGTGAGCACGCTAAGAGGTGTTGTGTGTGTGTGTGTGTGTGTTTAATGATTTCAAACAATAGGGAAAGGGGGAGGAAATAGTGTGTTTACCGTTCGTTGAAGATAGGTTACCGGTTTAGGTTGAGCGTCCCAAACCGTTCGCGGATTAAACCCCCACTTCTCATAGACCTTCCGCAATCGATTAGTATTGAGTGTATACGTGTGCGTATGTGTGTGTGTATGCTTCCATCCTAGTGTGTGTTTGTGTGTGTGTGTGAGGAGGGGGAGGGGAGAAGGAGGGGAGAGATGGACAAGAGAGAGTGAGGTAGAGGGTGGGGGAGGTAGATTAGAGAGGGATAGCAAGAGAGGGAGTTGTAGGTGCGATGGCGGATAAGGAATGGGTAGAGTATGCTGCAAATACGCGACATACTTTGCTCCCCTTTCTTTTTTTAGGCGCCAGATATTACCGCGACTATTATCGTGGATATTACTGTGCTTACTACCGCGCATATTACCACGGATATTATCGCAAAACGTCATTTCAAACGGATACAAAGGTATCCGAGATAGCCATTGAAGGGGGGGTGGGGGGAGGGGTACAAACCACACCCCTCTATCCTCAGCTCAACATAAATTGTCTCGTAGCTTTTTTTTAAAAATATTTTTTAAAAAATTAATTGATGGTGTTGTGTATTCTATACTAGCATATATATTAATAATTAGCTCCCTTTCTATCTGTAGTACTTCTTTTGATTTTTTATATGATGGTACTTATTACAATTTATTCTTTTCATATTTTAGCCATTTTTAGGACACATGATTATTGTTTATTATTTAGAATTTTAGTTCCTAATTCACACGTGTGCAGGACGATTGGGATGATCGTGGCTCCCCGAACGGTCTTGAATGTGATCGATGGCTCAAGGGCAAACTCCCATGTCCTTGCACCAAGTGCAAAAGGGCAATCCCTCGCTTGAGGCAAGTTGCTTTGGAGCATGTGAAAAAAGAAGGGCTTTCGCATCCTCGAAAAAGCGCTCGGAGAGATGAGAGCATCCCTCACCTCTTACTTGAGGAGGTGCCCCATTGTTCTGTGTTCGGTGGTGGTGCACCGGTGCGCAAGGCCGAATGACAGAGACGAGAGCTACTGGACGATTTAAGTATGGCGCATGGTGACCCTCCCACTGGCTCTACTTCGACGCACCATCCTCTGCCGTCTCAGTTCCACTTTGAGCTAGAGGAAGAGCATATGTTCGATATGTGTGATAAGTTACTGGCTCATGAACGCGATATGTGTGAGGTGGATTGTCATCCATGCTCTTGACGGACTGCAACAATGGAGGACAGATTGCTGACAAGTGCCCGAACACCTTTGTACGTGATGGTGCACATTACTCGGTGCTCCGGGCATCGTTGGAAGTCCTCAA
The DNA here is from genome assembly GCF_014529385.1 of Adiantum capillus-veneris. Taxonomy (NCBI): domain Eukaryota; kingdom Viridiplantae; phylum Streptophyta; class Polypodiopsida; order Polypodiales; family Pteridaceae; genus Adiantum; species Adiantum capillus-veneris. The sequence goes on from NC_140952.1 coordinate 149,488,630, forward strand.
CTTGCAAGAAAAATTCGGTTGGAGCAATGCAAGTGTAGATACACTCCTTGGGTAAGTTCATATATGAATTTTTAGACAGCTCTCTCGCTTCGTGTAGTAATATAGCTTGCAACTGTATTAATACGCTTTTTTATTATAGTTTGATGGACAAAATGTTGCCAAGAGATCACCACATGCCTTCGGATTTTCCACGAGCTAGATCCTATGTCACTGCACTTGGCATGGAGTATGAACGCATCCACGTGTGCATTAACGATTGCATACTATATCTCAATGAGCACACACATGCTACCTCATGTCCCATGTGTAGAGAAGCACTCTACAAGACTAGAGTAAGCGGGGTGCACCTACCTCACAAGGTATTGAGACAATTTCCATTAATCCCTCGCATTCAACACATGTTTAAAAGCAGGTCTACCGTGGAGCTCCTCACGTGGCACGCCAACCATTTCTCAAATGATGGAATGATGCGTGTCCCTACCGACTCACCTACATGGAGGCACATTGAAACTCAATGGCCAAAGTTTGGGTTGGAGCCTCGACACTTGAATCTTGGGTTAGCAAGTGATGGTGTCAACCCCTTTGGCACTAAGTCTACTTCGTGGAGCACTTGGCCTGTGGTGATCTTCAACTACAATATTCCACCATGGGAGACAACCAAGAAGGAAAATATACTTCTTTCCTTGCTAGTGCTAGCGAAGTACAAAGTGGCAAATATTGATGTCTACCTCGAGCCCCCTCATCGAGGAGTTGGAGGAGTTGTGGAGATGAATCCCTATTGTAGATGTTTCACTTCCAAAGGGGGGGAGAGAAGCCATTGTGCAGGGAATCCTTATGTGGACCATGCACGACTATCCTGGGCTTGGATATATTTATGGTATCTCCCTCTCTCTCATCTCTCTATTTCTATCTCCCTCTAGTTTGAAGCTTCTCTCTAACGTTGTGTAATGTATGCAGGGTTGTCCACATCGGTCCATCATTGGTGACGGAAAGACCGGATGCCTTGCGCAAGGTAATCTATCCAAACAACCATCGTTTCTTACCCCAAGGTCATAGCAAGTACAAGGCTCCAACGAATGGGAAGACACCTTTAAAGCTTACGATGGCAGATTGGGAAACTATTTGGGAAGAGCACTTCAACAACGATCCGGCTCCAAGTACTCCACCAAAAGGTATATCAAGGTATTCCATATTTTTAAGGCTTTCATATCGGAAGGACTTAAAAATACAACACCTCTTGGATCGTCGGCATAGGGTCAGTTTTCAGCACAACAGATCAAAATTTTAGATTTTCAACAGATCAGTCGTAGCGTTTTTCAATTTTCAGCCCATCCTCATTGTCGTCGACATCGTCGGCAAGTTCACCGCATTTAGACCATTGTACCAGATTTGTGCAATCTAAAGCAAATACCTTGGAGGGGGGTCCTTGGAGGGGGGTTTGGGACCCCATATGGGGTCGTATCTTCTCTCTTTTCCTTCTCTCTCTCTCAGTACCTTCAGTCATAGCACCTTGCACTTTGTTTTTGTCATAGCACATTGCTAGAGAGAGGGTTCCTTGGAGGGGGGTTTGGGACCCCATATGGGGTCGTATCTTCTCTCTTTTCCTTCTCTCTCTCCCAGTACCTTCAATCATAGCACCTTGCACTTTGTTTTGGTCATTTCACATTCACTCTCTCTCTAAGAAGACAGAAGGCTCTCCCTTCCGCAAGTAAAAGGAACCTTGAGCACACTATTGAGCACTCATCATGAGCATTACCATCATTTTTCTTCCGATGTACCTTACACATCTTTTACAATTGTCATCATTCTTGCCACATACTTTTTGAGCCTGTATCCATTAACTCTAGATGAGTGTAAGGTTCCATCCAAGTCTGCAAGCTGATAAGTGCCATTCTTGTATTTCTTTGCTACCATGAATAGTCCCTCCCATTTGATTTTGAAATGTGTTATCCAATCTGCTATTGTATCGTAATACTATTTCACCTTCCTCTATCTATTTTTCTTTCACAGTCTCATTGAACCTCCTTTGCTAATCATGTTGATTCTTCTCATAGTGCTCAAGAGCAAGAGTACGATTAAACATTGCAAATGCAAAAGTCTTTCTTCGAGCATTTTCTTTGCCTCTTCATTTAACTTCATGAGCATCTTAATAGAACGAATCTCAGCTTCAATGGGCAATAGTGCTTCCTTCCCAAACACCAAATGAAATGGAGAAAACTCCGTTTCTGATTTCACAGATGTTCTATAAGCCCACAAAGCACATGAAAGTTCAAGATCCCATGTTTTACTACGACTTTGAGTCATTTTGGTAAGTATCATTATAAGCTCCCCATTAAATCTCTCGTTCATTCCATTGCATTGCGGATAATACGGAGTGGTGTACCTATGTTGTACCTTCAACTTCTCACATAAATAGTCAATCAACTCTCCACGGAAGCCAGGACCATTATCAGAGAGCAACTCCAATGGTACACCAAATTTACAACATAAATCCTCATACACAAGTTTTTCAACATCTTTGCTAATGATCTTCTTTACTGCCTTTGCCTTAGCCCATCTTGACAAGTAGTCAACTGCAGTAAGAATATAACATTTTCCTCTACCAGTCATAGGCAATGGCCCTATTGCATTAAGGCCCCATTTCCCAAACACATCATAAGCCAGCATAATGTTGCGAAATTCAGCTTTGAGTACTCTCTTACCCATATGTTGGCATGGTAAACATGATTTACACCAATGGTACACATCTCTTTGTATGCTTGGCCACACATACCTTTCTTGTAAGATCTTTTGTAAAGTTACTTTCATTGCAAAGTGTCCACCACAGGATCCCTCATGGTTCTCTTCTAAAATTCTATATATCTCTTCCTTCCAAGGGACACGACATATCACCAAATCACTTCATTTCATGAAAAAAACATCATCATGAAGCACATATTTTCCAACTTTTCTCATGAACGCATACTTCTTTGATGTTAGAATGTCTTGTGGTAGAAGGCATATCTGCAAAAACTCCTCTTCTTTTGACAAAGTTTCTCTTCCATGATACATAGACTCATCAACTTTAATGACAAACACTTCAGTGATCATTTTCTGTGCAGCATTATGAGCTTCTTCATTTTGGGACCTATCAATATTCATAATGCTCCAAGCCTCAAATTGTTTCAATAATTGCTTCACTTGCAAACAAAGGCTCTTCAATTTTGGATTTTTGTTTTCCAAATTCCCAAAACTTTCTTAACCACTAGCAAGGCATCACCCCTTATTCGTAAACGATAGATTCCAAGTTGCAAACACATATGTAAACCACTTTGAAGATCAATATATTCAGCCTCATTGTTGCTTTTTGCATCAAGCTTTACACCTTGCTTCCTAATCAAAACTCCTTTGGGATCATTGATTACAATGACTCCAGATGCCGCATCATGACTTTTCCTGTACGAGCCATCAAAATAAATTAAACATGCATTTTCAAGCTCTTGTATTTTCACCCTTTCTTGATTCACAGATTCCTCCTTGATCAAGAGTGGACTTTCTTTATATGTAAGGAGGTCTGCCAAAGTAGCCCTAGTGCTTTCCTCAACCATAAATGAGAATTGAAACTCTTGAAGCTCAAGATCCACTTCATCACAGTCTTTGACATGTTTGAGTTATTGAACAATTGAGGGAGACTGGAGTAGACAATAGCTCGTAAGGAAGGTAAAAGGCCATGGTAGTAGATAATGCTTGAATCTCCTACAAGCATATACAACACTGACCATAACAAGATCCACTTCAGAATAGCCTCTCTCAGTAGCATTCTTAACTCGGTTGGCACAATATATGGGCCTCATATACTGTGATCCTTTTTCTTTTTGTAAAAGCATAGCACCAATAACATCTTCTTCCACTGATGGATTCACATAAAACTCTTTTTCCAAATCTAGAGCTTGCATAGTGGGAAGAGAACCAAAAATCTCCTTGACATTCTCAAAAACCTCTTCACATTTAGGGGTCCAAACCAAGGGATCAGGCTTTGCTGCTTGCTATAAAGGATAGAGAATCTGTGACGATAAGGACATGAACCTACTCATATACTTGACTTTCTGGATAAAAGTTGCCAATTGCTTTGTATCCTTTGAGATGGTAGAGACATTAATGCCTTGACCTTCTCAGGATCTGGATCTATTCCGTTCTCTGAAATCACATGTCCCAGAAGCTTGACTCTAGGCTGTGCCAAATGAAATTTCTATGTATTTAATTGTTCTCCACACTCATCATATCTTCTAAATTCCATCTGAAGCTTCATACAATGATCTAGTCGAGTACTATACATCTATGAAGCCTTTCACAAAATTTCCCAAATAGTCCATTGGTAAGCCCAAATGGTAGGACACAATAACAAAAGCACCCCCATGGAGTGTTAGGAAATAAGACGTAGCTAAATAGATAATTGAGTAGATTACTTAATGGAGAGAGACAGATTTACATACACGAGATTATAGAGTAGAGAGAGAGAGAGAGAGAGAGAGAGAGAGAGAGAGTACACACGATATATGTGGTTCACCCAATGTGTGCTACGTCCACGGGAAAGCAGCCACTCAATGGCTTTAGTACTTCAAAACAAGAAGTAGTTTACAAAGGGATTATACCCTTAATGGAGCTCCTGCCTTGCTTCACTCTCACCACCTCACACTCACCTTGTTGCATCAACTTCACACTATGAAATGTGTGTAGAAATGGCCTCCTTTTATAGTCCAAAAGGGATGCCCTCTCTCATGAGAGGCAGCCATGTGTAGCTGCCCTTGTGTAGATAAGTCCAAATCGGACCCTCCAATCCGCCCATGTGTGGCCGCCCTTGAGAAGACAAGTCCGCTTTTGAATTCGACCACCGGCCACCGGCCAACCGACGGTTTTTATCCGACCACTTTTCGGCCCCCGTCTGGTCATAATATTCCGACGAAAAGGAATATTCCGACGAGGGGGAAAAAAAGTCTCAGGGGGCTTTCTACCCCCGAGGCCCCTAAAGATGTCCCTGATTTTTGGCTGTGAAAATTTTGGTTTCCGGCGAGTGATTTTCCTTCACTCACAATGGCTTCTCCTCATAATGGGGGCCTTACAAATGTGCGCTTTTACCACAGAAAATTACAAGGGTAAATCAGGCTCCATACTTAACATGGAGTTATGAAAGTAGTCTTCTTTTTATCTTCAAGAGCAATAAACATTTGGAAGTAGCCTAAAAAACCATTGCATACACTATATTGTTCATACCTTGCGACTGAGTCAAGAAATTCATCAATGAAAGGCAAGGGATATTGATTCTTCTTTGTGGTTGCATTTAATGGCTTAAAATCAACACACATTCAATGTGTGTTGCATTCAATGGCTTAAAATCAACACACATTCTCCATCTTCCATCCTTTTTGAGGGTCACCACAACAAGACTTACCCATTCTGCATTATGAACGGGTTGTATGAAACCTGCATCCAAAAGCTTATTCACCTCTTCTTTTAAGGCTGTCATTTTCTCATGTCCAAGCCTTCTAAGCTTTTGCCTGACGGGTATTGCCTCATCCTTAAGTTCAATCAGCACATCCTTCCCTTTAAAACCCCTTATTTCTTGGTAGGAGGTGATAAAAAGATTTGGAAACTTATGTAACACTCTTAAGAACTCATTTCTTTCACCTTCAAAAAGATCCGGACATAGCATCTTTTGTAACATATCTTCTTTGACCAAAGGATCCACTGTTGGTTGCATAAGATCTTCTAGTTTCTCATAACGTCTTGACATACCTCCATCATCCAACACTTAAAGACATGAGAATACTCATCCTTTTCCTCTTTAAGGAGCAAATAAGACACATCAACTTCACTCTCAGAGCTAGAATTAGTAGTACTATCCTCGTCAGCTGATTGCTCTCCACTTGAAGTTGAATATATTCTTCATCCTCATCCTTTTCTTCAATTTCTATTGGAAACTTGCTAGCCATATCAAACTTCTTCTTACTTCCTTTCTTGTTGTAGATAGTAATGGTTCCATGACACCCAATCTTGGATAGCTCCCACTGCTCTTAACCAAGGTCTCCCAAGAATAAGAGGAAAAGCTCCAAGGCCTGCAGGCATGACATGAAAATTGACAAGTGTCTTGACATCAAATGCCTCTACTTCAAGATTTTTGACAACTCCCAAACATTTGACCTTAGCATGATTGGCAAGCCGTATTCTAAACTTTGAGCCACTTGAAATAATAAGTCCCAGATTCTCCACACAGGATTGTGTGATAACACATATTTGGGCCCCTAAAGTTGTCCCTAATTTTTGGCCGTGAAAATTTTGGTTTCCGGCGAGTGATTTTTCTTCACGCACGATGGCTTCTCCTGATAATGGGGGCCTTACAAATGTGCGCTTTTACCACAGAAAATTACAAGGGTAAATCATTCTCCATACGTAACAATCTCCCACTTGGAGACTGATCTCCAAACCAAACCTGTGACTGCTTTCCATTCTGGCTTGTTATCCTTGAATGCCGATTGAAGATGAGCAAAAGCTCAACTTCTCCTTGTTGATCACCTTTTTAAACATGTCTGTGCAAGATTTTCACTTGTATGCACCTTTCCTAGCTTTAGTTATCCCTCTTCCAAAAGAGTGCGTATGAAGTGATATCTCACCTCAATGTGCTTTGTCCTTGAATGAAAGGCTGAGTTCTTTGCAAGATGGATAGTGCTTTGGCTATCACTATACAAGACACAATTGTCTTGTTTGAATCCAAGATCTTCTAAGAATCTGTGAAGCCACAGAATTTCTTTGCTTGCCTCTGTCATTGCTACATACTCTGCTTCCGTGGTAGAGAGTGAAACCACTTTCTGCAGCTTTGAAGCCCAGCTTACTGCTCTGCCTCCAACTGTGAACACATAGCCAGTAGTGCTCCTTCGAGTATCTTTGTCACCTGCCATATCTGCATCAGCATACCCTTCTAGAAAAATATCAGTTCCTCCAAAATACAAATCATTTGTTGTTGTCCCTTTTAGATACCTAAGTATCCACTTCACAGCTTACCAATGCTCTTTACCTGGGTTGTCCATGAACCTACTCACAACTCCCACTGCATGTGCAATGTCTGGCCTTGTCCAGACCATAGCATACATTAGAGAACCTACCGCTACAGCATATGGAACTTTAGACATATAGCTATCTCCTCTTGTGTCTTTGGACACATATCCTTCGTTAGTTTAAAATGACCATCCAAAGGTGTGGAAACTGGTTTTGCATTTTGCATTGCAAACCTTTCTAGTACCTTCTTGATGTAATCTTCTTGAGATAGCTTTATTGTCTTCTTCGTCCTGTCCCTTGATATTTTCATACCAAGTATCCTCTTTGCAGCACCGAAATCTTTCATTGAAAAAGATTTAGACAGCTCCTCTTTTAGGTCTTTGATGTCCTGCATGTTAGCACTTGCAATCAACATGTCATCAACATACAACATCAGGATGATGAATTTCCCATCTCCCAAATTCTTCGTGTAGACGCAGTGATCCGAGTTGCATCTTGTGAATCCATGATCCAACATCCATCGATCAAACTTCAAGTATCATTGTCTTGATGCTTTCTTTAAACTATACAAGCTCTTCTTTAATCTGCAAACCATTTTCTCCTTACCTTTTACTTCATACCTCTTTGGTTGAAGCATGTAGATTTCCTCCTCTAAGTCACCGTGAGGGAATGCCGTATTTACATCCATTTGCTCGAGATTTAGATCATGAGCAGCCACAAGGCTTAAGACAAGCCTAATTGAGTTCATTTTTACAACAGGAGAAAATATTTTATTGAAGTCAATACCTTTCTTTTGAGAAAAACCTTTTACCACAAGCCTAGACTTGTACCTTTTCTTCCCACCTTCTTCTTCCTTCAGCTTGTACAACCATTTGTTTTGAAGTACCCCCTTACCTTTAGGCAACTCAACCAACTCCCATGTTTGGTTGCGATGTAGTGAGTCCATCTCCACTTGCATGCTCTTCGTCCATTCTTCTTTGGATTCATGTTGCATAGCTTCTTCGTATGATTCTGGCTCTCCAGAATCTGAGATCAAGAGATGGTTGAAGGAAGGAACAAACCTTTCTGGAGGTCTACTTGCTCTTGTAGATCTTCGGGGAATAGGTTGAGGCTCCTCATTTGGTTAACGTTGTTGCACATTGTCACCGTTTGCAGTCCTTGAGTCTTCACCATCCTCAAGCTCCATGTACTCATCACCTGTTTCTTTTGTTTGTTTTCTTTCCAAGTAATCTTTGTACATATTTTGTTCGTAAAAGACTACATCCCTACTCCTTAAGATTTTACCATCTTCAGGATTCCATAGGCGATATCCAAAGTCACCTGTCCATGCCTCTTCTGGAACTCCCCCATCTAATGCCGTTGAGGGTGACCGATTGATTAAGTACACAGACTTACTTACAGCTTCTGCCCAAAGCTCAAGCGGTAGGCCCGCATGCAACCACATCTTCGTGCTCGCTCCATGATTGTCCTATTCATCCTTTCCGAAATCCCATTTTGTTGAGGTGTCCTTGGGGTTGTCCTTTTCCTCCGAATGCCATTGCTAGCACAAAAGCTTGGCTGCAATATTCGCCTCCATTGTCGAATCTGAGGCATTTAACCTTGGTACATGTTTCACTCTCCACAAAGGCTTTCCACCTTTGAAATATGGAAAATACATTGGATTTATTCTTCATGACATAAACCCATGTTTTTCTAGTCGCATCGTCTATGAATGTTACATAGCACAATGAGCCACCAAGTGATGGTGTACTTGCAGGACCCCAAACATCAGAATGAACCAACTCAAGTTTTTTATTTTTTCTTTCATTTCCTGATTTTTGACATTTTACCCTCTTTTGTTTACCATAAACACAATCTTCACAGAACTCTAAGTCCACTTCTTTCAAACCTGGTAGAAGCTTCTTTGTTTGAAGGATTTGCATTCCTTTGGCACTCATATGCCCAAGTCGGTAGTGCCACAACGCACTGTCAACTTCTGTAGTTGCTGCACAAGCTGAAGGTTGCGTTCTAACAGCACACAAGTAAAGTGTACTGACTTTTTCTCCCTTGGCAACCACCAAAGATCCCTTTGAGATCTTCCACCATTTGTTTCCGAATGCAATGTTGTGACCTTCATCGTCCAATTGTCCTGTAGAGATCAATTTTTTCGCGAAGAGAAGGAACATGCCTAACATCTTTAAGCTTCCATTCATTTCCGTTAGTAGTATTGACAGAAACTATACCTTTGCCGACAATCTCACAAGCTTCATCATCTCCCAAGTATACATACCCAAAATTACCTTTGGTGTAGTCTTTGAAATGTTGCTTGTGTGGTGTCGCATGGAATGAAGCCCCAAAATCTACTATCCAAGAATTAGACACATTGTCTAATGAGAGAATTAGAGAATCTTGCTCTACTTTACCTGCCACATTGGCCTCCGATGTTGGCTTGTTGTCTTGAGACTCAGTCTCCTTCTTCTTCTTGGACCAGCAATCCTTCTTGACGTGGCCCTTCTTGCCGCAGTTCCAACATTCAAGAACTGACTTTGTGCGTGACTTGCTCCGTCTTGAGCGATCACGACCCTTTTGGTTTTTAAACCTTTCCTTAGGCCTTCCTTTTGTTTCCACTGATAGTGCAACATTTGATGATTCTCCTGTACTTCTCCTTCGCATTTCCTCGCTTAGGAGAACACCCACAACATCATCAAACTTAAGAGTATTTGTACCAGAGATAGAATTGCTTACAACCATCACAAGGCTGTCCCAACTATCCAGTAGAGATGATAGTATAAGGAGAGCTCGCACTTCGTTCGAAATTGATTTTCACCGATCGAAGTTGACTTATGTTTGTGTTAAAGTCATTTAGGTGTTCTGCAACTAAACCATTCTCTGCCATCTTTAGATTGAACAAGCGCTTCATAAGAAATACCTTATTGGATGCCGATGGTTTCTCGTAGAAGTCGTCAAGTGACTTCATCAAGTCCTCCGTGGTCTTCATGTTCGAAACATTGAAGGCCACCGTTGACGCCAAGCTTAACCGGATTGTTCCCAATGCCTTTCGATCAAGGACAATCCATGATTCATCTGCCATTGTTGCGGGCTTCTTCGCAAGACCTCTTAGTGGCCAATAGAGGTCCTTCTGGTAGAGATAGTCTTCAATCTACATCTTCCAATGTTGGTAGTTTTTGCCATTGAACTTCTCAATCTTGAGCTTCCCTTCCTCCGCCATAACTCCCACTCAATTCAAGGAATCCTTTCCTTGAGATAATTTAGCTACGAGCAAACCTTGCTCTAATACCAGTTGTTAGGAAATAAGACGTAGCTAAATAGATAATTGAGTAGATTACTTAATGGAGAGAGACAGATTTACATACACGAGATTATAGAGTAGAGAGAGAGAGAGAGAGAGTACACACGATATACATGGTTCACCCAATGTGTGCTACGTCCACGGGAAAGCAGCCACTCAATGGCTTTAGTACTTCAAAACAAGAAGTAGTTTACAAAGGGATTATACCCTTAATGGAGCTCCCACCTTGCTTCACTCTCACCACCTCACACTCACCTTGTTGCATCAACTTCACACTATGAAATGTGTGTAGAAATGGCCTCCTTTTATAGACCAAAAGGGATGCCTTCTCTCATGAGAGGCAGCCATGTGTAGCTGCCCTTGTGTAGATAAGTCCAAATCGGACCCTCCAATCCACCCATGTGTGGCCGCCCTTGAGAAGACAAGTCCGCTTTTGAATTCGGCCATCGGCCACCGGCCATTGACTTCCAACCACCGGCCACCAGCCATTGTGACTACCGGCCACCGGTCAACCAACAATTGTTTTCCGATCACTTTTCGAACGCAGTCCGGTCATAATATTCCGGCAAAAAGGAATATTCTGGCGAGGGAAAGAAAAAGTCTCAGGGGCTTCTGCCCCCGAGGCCCCTAAAGTTGTCCCTGATTTTTGGCCGTGAAAATTTTGGTTTCCAGCGAGTGATTTTCCTTCACGCACGATGGCTTCTCCTCATAATGGGGGCCTTACAAATGTGCGCTTTTACCGCAGAAAATTACAAGGGTAAATCAGGCTCCATACTTAACATGGAGTTATGAAAGTAGTCTTCTTTTTATCTTCAAGAGCAATAAACATTTGGAAGTAGCTTGAAAAACCATTGCATACACTATATTGTTCATACCCTGCGACTGAGTCCATAACTTCATCAAGGGATAATGATTCTTCTTTGTGGTTTCATTCAATGGCTTAAAATCAACACACATTCTCCATCTTCCATCCTTTTTGAGTGTCACCACAACAAGACTTACCCATTCTGCATTATGAACAGGTTGTATGAAACCTGCATCCAAAAGCTTATTCACCTCTTCTTTTAAGGCTGTCATTTTCTCATGTCCAAGCCTTCTAAGCTTTTGCCTGACGGGTATTGCCTCATCCTTAAGTTCAATCAGCACATCCTTCCCTTTAAAACCCCTTATTTCTTGGTAGGAGGTGATAAAAAGATTTGGGAACTTCTGTAACACTCTTAAGAACTCATTTCTTTCACCTTCAAAAAGATCCGGACATAGCATCTTTTGTAACATATCTTCTTTGACCAAAGGATCCATTGTTGGTTGCATAAGATCTTCTAGTTGCTCATAACAGCTTGACATACCTCCATCATCCAACACTTAAAAATACATGAGCATAGTCATCCTTTTCCTCTTTAAGGAGCAAATAAGAGACATCAACTTCACTCTCAGAGCTAGAATTAGCAGCACTATCCTCGTCAGATGATTGCTCTCCGCTTGAAGTTGAATATATTCTTCATCCTCATCCTTTCCTTCAATTTCTATTGGAAACTTGCTAACCATATCAAACTTCTTCTTACTTCCTTTCTTGTTGTAGATAGTAATGGTTCCATGACACCCAATCTTGGATAGCTCCCACTGCTCTTAACCAAGGTCTCCCAAGAATAAGAGGAAAAGCTCCAAGGCCTGTAGGCATGACATGACAATTGAAAAGTGTCTTGACATCAAATGCCTCTACTTCAAGATTTTTGACAACTCCCAAACATTTGACCTTAGCATGATTGGCAAGCCGTATTCTAAACTTTGAGCCACTTGAAATAATAAGTCCCAGCTTCTCCACACAGGATTGTGTGATAACACATATTTGGGCACCACCATCAATATAAGCCTCTCCCAATCCTTGCCCTTGATGCCAAGCATCTACTACTGAACAAATGTCTGGCAACTCACCAATACATAGGACCCTCACAGATCCATGCGTAGGCTCCTTCTCAATTGGATTTACAAGACTCCCAAGTTAATGAGGCCTTCTTACAACACCAATGTATCATGGCTTGGGAGAAATCCGGAGGGTCTCGCTTCAGCCATTACACTACACACATTGCCCCAAACTACAAATCTCTCTTCTTCTCCGAACGTGGTAACCGAACCCATCCCTACATCCTTGAGCCCATCCTATTGAGTGCAATCTGCACCGTTGCCTCCATTCGTTTAGCTCCCATTCTCTACGCTGCGAGACAGGACGTTGGGGCACTGGCGAGGAGTCTCATTGACTTTGCACCTTATACCCTCGTCAAGTGCGAAAGAGTGAGTACTCTTAGCTCCCATTATCTACGCTGCGAGACAGGACTGGCGAGGAGTCTCATCGACTTTGCACCTTATGCCCTCGTCGAGTGTGAGAGAGTGAGTACCACACACTACTTGAGTGCTCAGCTTTTAACCACATTAGTTCCTCTTTTCCCCATATATTCAGCCATGATCTCTCCCTACATACCTTCCTCTCCCAACCACGATGTGGACTCTCTATTGCGACGCTCATTTCAACCATTTTTGAGCATCGAGAGTCACTTATGACCTCCACTCACACCATGTGACATGTTCATTTGGTCCCATAGGTCATATTTGACCTCTGAGGACAATAATAGAACTATCTATTTCTCTCTCTCTCTCTCTCTCTCTCTCTCTCTCTCTCTCTCTCTCTCTCTCTCTCTCTCTCTCTCTCTATTCAAGAGGCGTGCAGATGACACAGACCCAGAAAGATCTCTCACTAGGTATTCTAAGTATCATATTAGGTTATATTTTCTTGAATGCTAACTAGCATATGAAGTACGATGAGTGCTCAACTTTTGACCACATTAGGTCCTCCTTTCCCCATATATTCAGCCATGAGCTCTCACTACATACCTTCCTCTCCCAACCATGATGTGGACTCTCTATTGCGACGCTCATTTCAGCCATTTTTGTGCATCGACAGTCACTTATGACATCCACTCACACCACATGACATGTTCATTTGGTCCCATAGGCCATATTTGACCTCCGAGGATGATAATAGAACTATCTCTCTCTCTCTCTCTCTCTCTCTCTCTCTCTCTCTCTCTCTCCTCTCTCTCTCTCTCTCTCTCTCTCTCTCTCTCTCTCTCTCTCTCCCAAGTGTGGTAGATTGGTTATGCCATTTCCCTCTTGAATAACAAGTCTTGAGTTCAACTCTCCTCATCGGATAGATATTTCAGGTCTCTTGGGATGGTTTCCTACAACTTTAAATTTCTCTTCTTCTACTTCCTCTCTCTCTCTCTCTCTCTCTCTCTCTCTCTCTCTCTCTCTCTCTCTCTCTCTCTCTCTCTCTCTCTCTCTCTCTCTCTCTCTCTCTCTCTCTCTCCACCACGCAGCCCACGCAGGTGCCCTGTACAGCAACACGCGTAGTATACACCAGGACGATACACTTTCCTATGGACGATGCGCAGGGCAGTAGTAGGGCAATCATGTATGCATAATGTGGATTAACACAATGATGCGTAATGCAGGCAGAGATGTATACATAATGTGGTTTCCCTGACACTATGCATGAGTTCCTTTTGTCCAAAACTGCAAGTTGAGATCTTTCTCTTTACTGTATACTCGCCCTTATTTCTCCCCCTCTTTGCTGCAACCTGAGCAGTGCAGTGTGCTAAGATGGACCCACCTACGAATGAGGAGGCCGATGTCTATTGGACTCCACCCAAGGCGACGGCCACCTTCCAGCGGAAGATGCATGATAGTGTGTTGTCACCGAACTCTCTGAGAGCAAGCAAGCTCAACAAGATCAAGGATGAAACCATGTATGAAAAGGTTTAGACGATGATTCGGGTTGAACTCAATCTCATGAGAGCAAACATGGAGAAAGAACTTGTCAAAGCCAAGGAGGAATGCAAAATCTAGTTGTATAACGAACTGATAATAGAAATGCAGAACAGGGCAAGGAATAAAATAGAGGTGGCACAGGTCCTTTGAAGAAAGGAATTGGATGCAACAATCACCACCTTTGCGGTTTGGAAATCAGGGATGGAGAAGCGTATGAATGAAAAGGATACCCTGATTGAAGGACTCGAGAGAGAGTTTGCAGAGTGAAAAAGTAAACCAAAAAAAGATAAAGATGACCAGCCCATAGTGATTGAGGAATTGAACAATATCAAAGAGCAAGTAAAAACTCTTAAGGAGGAGGAGCAACAAAAAACACGGGAAGCTTCCTCGTGGGCAGATAGGCTCCTCCAAATGCAGAAGAAGGCGGACGAAGCAGAGAAGTGGATTGAGATTGCAAAGAAAGGAAAACGTGGAATGTCTACTACCAAACCTCCATCCACCATCATTAACTTGACCTTGGAGGAGGAGCAAAAGAGGAAGACGAGCGATCTTCATGTATGTGTCACTGGTCTCAAGGACACTAACAATGTGGAAGAAGTATGAGCATCCCCGAGCCTACTCACACAGGGGCTTGGAGAGTGGGGAAGAAAGGGAATGATGGGACAGGTAGCTCCAAAGAAAGAGCGCTCATTATACGCTTTCCTACTTGGGAGGCTAGGAAGGAGTTTTTGAAGAAAAGACCAGCACTCTAGAAGACCGGGATTTTCTTGAGGGATGATCTCACCCTAGCAAAGATAACGCACATACAAGAGAAGATGCCAAAGATCAAGGAAGCCTGAAAGAAAGGAAAAATTGCTTTTTATAGAGA
Source organism: Adiantum capillus-veneris (assembly GCF_014529385.1). Lineage (NCBI taxonomy): Eukaryota > Viridiplantae > Streptophyta > Polypodiopsida > Polypodiales > Pteridaceae > Adiantum > Adiantum capillus-veneris. Next base: position 149,503,638 of record NC_140952.1, read on the forward strand.
AGGGAGAGTAGTGATTTTGAAAAAAAAAACACCGCATGATGGTGCGAGACCTATGGGACAAGCCTAAAACTAGCAACATGGAATTGTAATGGGTCATTTAAGCTAGATGTGGGCGCCTTTGAAGATAACTTCAAAGAAAGAGACATTATTTTCTACTCAGAGATGCATCAGACTCCTGGTGGCACATTACCTAGAGTGTCAGGGTATCGTTGGGAGACTACTTGTAGACGGGAGCTGAGATCAGAGTATAGAGGACGTGGGTCAGGAGGTGTGGTAGTCTTATTCAGGGAGAAGTTTTTGTCCCTCATTCATGTTGTATGTAGAGATGAGCATGCCAGGTATATGTGGGTCAAGGTGAGAGCGGAGACTAGGAGTCCACTCTACATTGCAATATGCTATTTTCCACCAAGCACATGTCACTATGTATCCCCCAAGGGAGAGTCACCTTACATGATTTTGGATGAGGATATTTGGGAGTTCTCTAGAGATAGGAATGTTATCCTTCTAGGGGACTTTAATGCCAGGACGGGCTACTCTCAGACAATCTTCTACGAAATCTCAGAGGAGATGTTGAGAGAATTGGATGTCAGTGATATGGGTTTGGCTAGGTGTTCGTAGGATGAGGAGCACACTAGTTATGGGGGATATTTTATAGACATGGGGACTGCACATGGACTGACCATTTTGAATGGCCTACAGAGATTTCCAGCATCAAGTAGGTTCACTTGTTTTCCTCATAGACATGGGGCTAGCATATTGGATTATGTTTTGGCTCAGCCCAGTTTTATACCCTCTGTTCAGGATTTTACAATCGGGCCCATGCCTATCGGGATAGCAGTAGATCATGCCCTTCTCACATTTACCGTCTCTTTTCAGTTCAGCACAACTCGATTGGCACAAACATCTACACATACTTGATACAGTTTCACATCAGAGACCGATTCTGTGTACATAGATGGCATATACAAATGCTTAGCTACTGAGGAGCCGGGACTTCCATTAGAGGAGCTTACCCAGATATTGACAGAGACATTACATGATGCAGCAATAGAGGCATATCCACACAGCCAGTTTGAACACAGACGCCGTTCTAGGAGCATGCCCTAGAACAATTGGTATGATGAGGAGTGTACAGAGACGAGAGCCACACTTCAGAGAGAGGTGCTTTTGGGAGTCATTACTCATAGACAGTCACAAAATTTCTTTTGATGGCTGGTGCGATGGAAGAAGAGGCCTTATGTTGCTCAGCTAGAGCAGTTGTATAAGCTATTTTTGAGCCAGGACTCAGGTGAGGCATGGAGATTCTTTCATGAGCACTCCCATCCACCGACCATCACATCCACTGAGTATGCAGCATCTCTTTACACAGTTTCGAGAAGCCACCTCTACCAGACCCCTCGATAGCATGTCCAGAGACATGTATTTTCTTTTACTACTAAGATGGTGAAGAAAGCTGACATGATGAGGACTAGGAGAGCATATGATCATGATGGATTGGTGGCGGAGCACTTTATACATGCCCGAGATATGCTTGCAAAACTTCTTGCATTGATGTTCACGTGAGCCATGTGTGACCTTTTTCTTGATACTTTGAGTATGTGGACTGTTGTGCCTATTTTCAAGGTAGGAGATCCAATTATCCCTGGGAACTATCGCACCACTATGATTGGGCACACACTCGCTAGGTTATATGGATTTATTCTTGAGCAACAGTTGAGTAGATGGGTAGAGAGAGCAAGCATACGAGCATCACGACAGGTAGGTGTTAGGAGAGGTTTTTCTATTCTTGATCACATATTGACACTCAGAGCTATTATTGAGGAGGGTAGATCACATGATAGGAGGATTTACTTTACTTGTGGATTTTTGCAAAGCATTTTACACAGTCCTAGAGCTTGACTGATGTGTAGGTTACAAGAGATGCGTGTACCTACAGAGCTAATTAGGGGGATCATGGCCCTGTACAGGACAATTGTGGGTCCGGAAAGGTTTTTCTATTCTTGATCACATATTGACACTCAGAGCTATTATTGAGGAGGGTAGATCACATGATAGGAGGATTTACTGTACTTTTGTGGATTTTTGCAAAGCATTTTACACAGTCCTAGAGCTTGACTGATGTGTAGGTTACAAGAGATGCGTGTACCTACAGAGCTAATTACCGGGATCATGGCCCTATACAGGACAATTGTGGGTCAGGTCCGTACTCGCGAGGGGGTGTCTGAGTTTTTTCACTCCACTATTGGGGTGAAACAGGGTAGTTCACTCTCCCCTAATTTATTTGGTATGTATGTGGATGACGTTTCAGATTACATTGAGAGGGAAGGAAATAGAGGAGCACAGTTAGCAGGGACTTGGATCTCATTGCTACTATATGCATATGATATTGTGTTGATCTCAGATTCACCAAAGGAAATGTAGCGACATTTGGATACATTGCACACATTTGCTAGTGATAGCGGCTTATCGGCGAACCTTGGCAAGACCAAGGTTATGGTATTCAACACCACACCACAATGGGTCAGGCAATCTGCACCTACCTTTGCATATGGTCAGGAGATGTTGGAGTATACAGATGCATACACTTACCTTGGTGTGGTCTTTAGTAGCCCAATCTTTTCTTTGAGGAGAGCAGTAGAGACTAGGCTAACAAGAGCATATGTAGCTTTAGGGAAGATGGAGAGGATGTGTTCTCAGGTTTAGTTTCCGGTTTACAACACTTTGGTCACATTAGCTATGCTTTATGGGGTGTAGATATGGGGGACCATTAGTGGACCGCCATAGCTGGGCTGGCAGTATTGATGGATGGAAGTGCATGGAGGGGCCTCTGGTCTCTATGATTTCTCAGATGATTAGGGCCAAGGCCTCTGTACTGCATGATATTATCCGTGCAGAGATCACTGCTCCCCCAATGGTCATCGAGGCACTTATTAGATTCGTTTCTTTCATACATAATATCTGGGATCTCCCCAGAGACAGAGATTCCCATCTAGCTTTGGAGTCTTCTCGATAGCTTGGCTCATAGGGAGACACCTCTTGTTGCTCTGCACAGATGACAACTTGGTTGAAGCTGCATGGTTTTGACATGGATAGACTACCCCCTTTCCAGTATTCGTTGGATGCACCCTCCTTGTCTCTTAGATCACTCAGCTCATTAGACAGGACTTGATTCAGTTAGACACTAGGAGGACATGGATACAACCATGTGTGTGCTTGGCACGAAGATGGCTTCTACAGAGAGCATCTCCTTGAGCTTACAGAGGATGGTTTTGTGACCAGACCCGTTACACTCATCTATCCCATGGATTACAATGTGTTATTGGACAGATGCGCACATCATCACATCAGCTAGAGATTGAGGCTAGCAGATTTAGAGGAGTACCAACAAAGGCTAGGATTTGTCAATTATGCCATATAGAGCCAGAGACAGAGTTACATCACATATGTCACTTCCTAGTCTACTATGAGATAGGAGGCCATTTCCACTTCAGAGAGGGTTTTGGACCACTGGCCAAAGTTATGAGATTAGAAATGCCTTGGGCTATTTTTATTGGAGCTACGCAGACATACGGAGAGCCTCTTGAGGAGACCAGACAGTAGAAGACACTCACAAAGGGAGATCACTGATTTCTTCAGACTACATACGCGACCTTCAGATGAGCAGGCATCACAACAGACTTCATAGTCCACCTGTACCAGGGGTACACTGACTGACAGGGCCACTAATCTTGGGAGATCCAGACACCCACGACTGCGAGGGTCATCAAGACATCGATGGAGGGTGCATCAGAGGGTCCAGACTATTCTGGCATGACATGGGAGACGCCTAGTCAGAGTACTCAATGAGGAGGACATTGATGAGCTTCACCAGTGACCGATGCTGGATATCATAGGATCCTAATTCCAGCATTTCAGCCTTTCATTTCATTTCACTTTAGCACCAAGGGTACTAATGATAGAAAAGACACATCCTTCTACTCACTGAGAAGGACATAAACATACTAACCTTTGTCAAAACCAAGTCATGTAGCGACCTCTGTTTGTTGAAAAGGCGTGATTTAACAACGACCTCTGTCTGTTGAAAAGGTGTGATTCAACAGGATGAGGAGGCCCTCCGTGTCGAAGCCAGAAAATATCTGAACTTCACTACTGTATTCTCCATATACTCCACCCCAATGACATCAAACCCCTCTGACATTGACATTTTCAGAACTCAAGGTGGATCAAACACCTATATCGGATCTATATTATGAGGAAAGTAGTTTGATGATAATGTTCGACTACACGTGCATGGAGCACATGAATTTGAATATCATAGTTGAAATTCCAAGACATATTCATCCATGGGCTTTGCAAAGTCTCCATGAAATTTTACAAAACTTAGAGATATCAAACATGCACGCTCTGTATCTGAATGAGCCATGTTCTCCAACTTGTAATATGCATGTCTCAAAACCGCCAGTTGCTTGAGCACTTGAGGATCCATGAAGGAATAGACGGATATTCCATGCAACACAACTGTTTGGCTCATTTGAACCACCCATTTATCTTTAGTCTTTTTTCATAAATTTAGATGTAAATACACACCAACAGCCTTCTCTAGATTTATCCCTTCTCGTCTAGCTACTAGCATTCTTTCTATTTGTTTAATATTTTGTTGCATTTTCCAATTACGCCTTCGGTGTCTTTCTTCTTGGCTTTACCATCGAGATGCTAACTGGTTTTCCTGATCTTTTGATGCCAACTCTAGGAACTCGTCATCAGAGAGATAAGGTTCTTCCTCAATACTTTCATCCCTTTACGTTGTCGAAAAGTTTGCGGTCTTGTCAAGAAAGCACCGGGCCTCTAGCTATGAGAGTTTATGAGAGAACTGCAAAAAAACTATATGAAGGAGTTATGACATAGATTCCATGAAGTCTAGGGTTTGGTAGAAAGTGAAATCAATGAAGCTCCACTCTTTCTCTCTTGCACTCACACACACACAAAGAAAGAGCACAAAAGAAAGTATCAAAAAAACACAAAGATGAAAACATCAAGGCTATGGTCATATCATATCATGGATAATATGAAAGGGTTAATAGATGAGTTAATGGCGTTCACTCTTTGTCGACCAAACAAACTACGAATTGTTCTTTGGATTGTAATTTTGTGCTTACTATAGTATATATGTTTTACCTGGTGATTGGGATTAATTGTTTGTACAAATCCTCTTGGTTCATAGGAAGATAACTACACTTATATCAAAAAAAAAATTATAGTCTACAAGGGGTAGTATGATGGGATCCGGTGAAGAAGTATTTCATTGAGCCTTGCTGTGACAAAAAGAAACACTATACGTTGTTGGAAGCATATTTCTTGGCTAATCCATACGTTAATTGTAATAGATCACACAAAGTGGAAGCGATAGAAATTCACATCATGTGGATTATTGATCTAGGATGTTTTTAGTATGTGAAAAATGTAGATGTGAGAGAAGTGAAGAGAAGATAATGTTCCCTCCCAAGCCCTATTCTTGTCCGTAGGCAATAAGGATACTGCAAGGAGAGATGTACCTATAGCAAGGAGAACCTAGAGTTTGTAGAGAGATAGATTAGCAAAGAATGTAAGGGAGAGAGATATATATTTGGTTAGAGAGGGAGATGAAATTGGAGATATAGGTTGGATTAGAGATGAAAAAGAAAACAACAAGAAACCAACAAAATATCAAGGTAAAACACATCTTACTTTCCAAACCCTTCGGAATTTACTCACCATTTTGATGGAGTGAGAAGAAGAGGGAAGACTTAGAGCCTTGATTGATGTACCAAGTTCAAGACCTTCTTTGATTAGAGTTGATCTTCCAAGGATAGCTTACAAGATTGGCTAGTCTTCCTCTAGGAGCAAGTGTAGGCTTATACTTATGTTTATGGCTAAGTATAATTAGGTATTAATCCTTCCACTCTCTAATGAATGCTCTATCATGAATGGTTTTCAATGAAGAAGAAGTCCCCCAAGGGTTACACAAGAAAAAGAGGAGTCAGTGTGAACATGTGTTGGAAAAGTTTGAAATGGGTTGTCCTTGCATGATGTGGACAGACTGGGGTCCACCATTTTGATCATATCTCCTCAATTATAGCTCCAAATAAAAAACTAGAAATATGGACAAAAACTTCAGCTCATAAGCTACGACTTCCATTTTATATATCTTTTTCAATTCAGATTGGAATCTTGTGTAAAAGATTCACCAAAATGGGGTATCTTTTTGACATCAAAAGTCTTCTTATGGTCCCCTTAGCCTAGACTTCCACTTGATTCCAATGGACACCTCATGCAATACGAAAGCATGACATTGCTCCTTGTTGACAATTAAAGTTTTGTAAGCATCCTCTCAATATTGCATTAAAATAAGTGCATCTTTAAAAATTATGCAAGCTACTGTCCCACTAGGATATGATTCCCTTCTAGTAGCTATTAAAACGAAATATAAGAAAAATATATAAAATATCTAAACAATATATTGATTGAAAATCACACTAGCTATAGGTTTTAGCTACATTGTGGAGTCATAATGGGGTAGTAGAAAAATAGAACCAATGCTTTTTTTCCCCAAGTTAAAGAGACGCGGTCATTGACGCTTTTTTCCACAATACTTTTTGTAATGGTAAAGTAAGAATATGTTACCCTTGAGATAAATAGTAGGATGAGATAAAAATCTTATTATTATACTTAGATATGCATATGTACATTATGGAAAATATAATTATGTATAAAAAATCATAAAATAAATCTCCTAACGTTCGTTCGCACTATAGACGTGCCACAACACGACATCCACTCCCTATAAACCTGCACATCCTTTGGTATATGCCACATTTGATTTTTTGTAGGTTCAATCCCCTTGAGATCTTATAGGCTTTTATCTTCATTGATAGGTTCCAACGCTTCATCTTCACTTTGATCATCAAGAGTTGGAACCTATCTCTTGAAGATGAGTTTACTTTGGGGGAGGTGCTTGGCATAGCCAAGCGTGAATTCCATGAAGAAATTATTGACATCATCAAGAGAAAGAGACCTCTTCTTTATTGAAGATGAGTTGGAACCTATCTCTTGAAGATGAGTTTACTTTGGGGGAGGTGCTTGGCATAGCCAAGCGTGAATTCCATGAAGAAATTATTGACATCATCAAGAGAAAGAGACCTCTTCTTTATTTGAACTTTCATACGGTTCCAAGAGTGAGCCTCTCCATGCATCACGACATGACATATATAATGGAGGTGCCCTTTACACATACATATGATATGAAATATTGGTGAAATAAAATATATGCAAGAGGAAAGAACAAACAAACTAGTGCATTAACTTGTAATGGGATTTTAAGATGATGACCATGGCATCTAGATGTTGGAGTGGTAAAGCCCAATGTGTTGTGCCTCAATGTTGGGAGGTCAGACACTAACCGGGAAATAACACTGACCATTCATTCTACATAAGATAATAACGACTCATAACCCTTATCAAAGTATTCCGATAGGAGTCCACAAGTTGTGCCTCTCCAAGTGTTTGCCTCTTTCTCTTGATGATGTTGATAATTTCTTCATGGAATTCACACTTGGATATGCCAAGAACCTCCCCCAAAGTAAACTCAACCTTGTTGTTCAAAATCCTCTCTTCTACAACCTTCTTCAAGTCTGTAGAAAGCTCAATGTTAGATTGTAGTTTGTAAGCTGGTCATTTTGGCTTACCTTTTGTTGGCTCCTTCTTCTTTCTTGTTGTAGACTCCTCCATGGTTACTTCTGGTGAAGGTGGTGCTCGTGGAGGTGTTGCATAATTCCTTCCTCCACTTTTTGTAGCTCTTTTTGAAGGCCCTTCATCACCATTTTCACGCCTACACTTTTGTTCTACAATGGCTTCATGGCTTTGGCAGTTTATAATGTAGGCATGCACGGACATTGAGTCCACAAGATCACTCCACCCTGTTTCTAGACGTATGCAATCACGTGCTTCATGTAGAATCTCTTTTCTAAGCTTTCCTTTTTTAGCTAGTTCCATCACATTTGGCCAAATTCTACCATGGTGATCACTCATCTCTTCATGCCTAAGATGCTCAATTTGTACTCCATAAGTAGCTACCTCAATTGAAGAGGTGGCATGGTTAGTTTCCATATCTGCAACTAAGGTTTGCATTCCCCCCTTCCCAAAGTTAGTTCTCAAGGGTAGACCTGTTTACCTTAAGTGGATTTTACCATCCTTAAAAAAGACAATATATTTTCTCAAAGCATCACTAAAACTATTACAATCCCTTCTTACATGGTATGTACTATCACACCAAATACATATGTGGACAAACCCTTCTTTGGGTTGTTGTCTTTGCCTAGGAAGTGGCCCCGATGGTTGGCCTTTTTCTTCAAGCTTTGCAAGCTTGAACTTCAAGTCGCGCATTCCCTTCACAAGATCATCTAGCATGGATTCATCAAACTTAGGAGCTACAAAAGTAGTCTTTACCATTTTGTCAGAAGTTGAGGAGGATGGATTTGTAGTGTTTAATACTATCTTGTCCCTTTTTCTTTGTTACTTGGCAAGTAGTGATACAGCACCTTCAACCTCATTCCAGTCGGTTTTTAGTCCTTCTTCAGCATCTTTATCTTCAAGAAGCAGCCCCAAATTCTCTTGCAACTCTTCACATGCAGCTTGTAAGAAAAGATCTGTCTTCTCTACATCTAGTGTGGTCTTTTCTATCCTTGTGAGTTGTGCATAGCACCGCTCAAATTCTCTAAGCAGCTCTGTTATTGCAAGACCCTCCTTTGGCTTGACCACCCATTCTAAGAAAATCCTTTTTGTCACTCTCTCAAAGTCCTCCATGAAATATTCCTCCTTTAAAGCTAATTTTAATGTTTCCCAACTTGCCCCATGCCCTTCCCTAATTGATCTTACATGCTCCCTAATTTCAGGAGCCACAACCAGCTCAAAGATTTGAATCATCTCACCTTCTAGTACTCGATGCAATTCCATTTCCTTCACATATCTGTGAAGGTACTTTGTCACATCTTTCCCATCAAACTGATCCATTTTGTTGACAACAACTTGAAAATCTTTGGTTGTTGAGACTTTCCGCCTTTCTGTAGTATGTTGATGTTACATGAATGAGGCAAATGCTTGAAACATTTGCATTGTAGCTGAATCAAATTGCATACCACGTTGCCCTGTGTGATCACAGATTACTCCCACAAACTCTCACCCTGGCAGTTTCGCATCGGGTTCACCACATTTATGTTAAAAAGTTTGCAGTCTTGCCAGGAAAGTACCAGGCCTCTGGGTGTGAGAGTTTGTGAGAGAACTCCAAAAAAGCTATATGAAGGAGTTATGACATAGATGCCATGAAGTCTAGGGTTTGGTAGGAAGTGAAATAAAAAAAGGCCCACTCTTTCTCTCTTGCACTCATACAAATAAAGAAAGAACACAAAATAGAGCATCAAAACAACACAAAGATGAAAACGTCAAGGCTATGGTCATATCGTATCATTGGTAATATGAAAGGGTTAATAGATGAGTTAATTTTGTGCTTACTATAATATATATGTTTTGTCTAGTGATTGTGATTAATTGTGTGTACAAATCCTCTTGGTTCATAGAAAGATAACTACACTTATGTCAAAAGAAAAATTATAGTCTATAAAGGGTAGTATGATGGGATGCGGTGAAAGAAGGATTTCATTGAGCCTTTCTGTGCCAAAACAAAACACTATTCGTTGTCGAAAGTGTATTTTTTGGCAATCCATACGTTAATTGTAATAGATTGCACAGAGTGGAAGCGATAGAAATTCACATCATGTGGATTATTTGTCTAGGATGTTTTTAGTATATGCAAAATGTAGATGTGAGAAAAGTGAAGAGAAGAGAATGTTCCCTTCCAAGCCCTATTCTTGCCCCCGCAGGCAATAATAATGATACTATGGGGATAGATGTACATGTAGCAAGGAGAACCTAGAGATTTTAGAGAGATAGATTAGCAAAGAATGTAATGGAGAGAGAGAGAATGTTCCCTCCCAAGCCCTATTCTTACCCGCAGGCAATAATGATACTATGGGGAGAGATTTACCTGTAGCAAGGAGAACCTAGAGTTTGTAGAGAGATAGATTAGCAAAGAATGTAAGGGAGAGAGAGATAGATTTGGTTAGAGAGGGAGATGAAATTGGAGATATAGGTTGGATTAGAGATGAAAAAGAAAACAACAAGAAACCAACAAAATATCAAGGTAAAACACATCTTACTTGCCAAACCCTTCGGAAGTTATTCACCATTTTGATGGAGTGAGAAGAAGAGGGAATACTTAGAGCCTTGATTGATGCACCAAGTTCAAGACCTTCTTTGATTAGAGTTGATCTTCCAAGGATAGCTTACAAGATTGGCTAGTCTTCCTCTAGGAGCAAGTGTAGACTTAGTCTTATATTTATGGCTACGTACAATTAGGCATTAATCCTTCCACTCTCTAATGAATGCTCTCTCCTGAATGGTTTTCAAGGAAGAAGAGATATCTTTTTATAGGTGAAGGGAAAACCCAAGGGTTACACAAGAAAGAGAAGAGCCAGTGTGAACATGAGCTGGAAAAGTTTGAAAGGGGCTGTCCCCGCATGATATGGGCAAACTAGGGTCCACCATTTTGAACATATATCCTCAACCGTAGCTCCAAATAAAAGAATAAAAATATGGGAAGAAAATTTAGCTCATAATCTACGACTTTTATTTAATATACATTTTTCAATTCGGATTGAAACCTTGTGTAAGAAATTCACCAAAATAGGGTATAGTTTTGGTAGAAGAAGTCTTCTTGTGGTCCCATTAGCTTAGAATTCCACTTGATTCCAATGGACACCTCATGCAAAATGAAAGCATAACATTGCTGCTTGATAAAGTTTTGTAAGCATACTCTCAATAATGCATTAAAATAAGTACATCTTTGAACATTATGCAAGCTACTGTCCCACTAGGATATGATTCCCTTCTAGTAGCTATTAAAAATAAATGTAAGAAAAAAATTTAAAATATCTAAAAAATATATTGATTGAAAATCACACTAGCTATAGGATCTAGCTAGAGTGTGGGGTGATAATGGAGTAGTAGAAAAATAGAATCAATGCTTTTTTCCCCCAATTAAGAGGGCGGGTATTGACGCTTTTTCCCACAATACTTTGTAACAGTAAAGTAGGAATATGTTACCTTTGAGATAAATAGTAGGATGAGATAAAAAGCTTATTATTTTACTTAGATATGCATATGTACATTATGGGTCTTCCAATAGTATCATGCGCCCAATCATGTTCCCCCTAGGGTCTTCCAATACATACAGCTGCTTGCACGCATTCTCCAAGGCATACAACACCTTGAGAAGCACACCATTGCAATATTTTCCCAACTGCCTCACCAAGGATGAGCTCTGCTATATCTATGTTGAAAAGACGCTCCCTTTCCTCACTCACCACTACAGTTGTCCTCATATTGCTTGCCACTAGGGTTTGAGAAACATTTGAGAAAGCCACCACTCAAACCCAGTGCTCGTCCCTAAAATTCCCATTGCAATGTTCACTCAACGACTTGTTTGATATCACACTTTCCAGAGACTTGCCTCACAGTAGCTTTTGGACTGCATATGAGACAACATCACTGTGTCCATTTCACCTTCACCTTGCAGGCATGCATGCCAAAGAGGCCCCTACTTATAGAAAATAGCACCCTTCTTGCCTCTTCACCATCGTGTATCCCACACTGCACAGATGATCAGATCCTTATTGCAAAACCAGGGCACACCCGCTAGGCATAGGGGGTGTAAACATCTTAGTCTCAAGTAGCTTGCTCTTCAAGATAGGGTTTGCCAGGCGAATGGGAGCAAGCATCCACAACTTAGCGGACATATCCATCAACACTGTAAAAATCTAATCCTCGTGAGGAAAGCATGAAAATGCTCTCCACATGGTCATATACAGATTCCACTCTCCTTTAAACTGTGACCCTGCTTCATCAAGGAAAAATAGCACCTTCACCCCCTCCTTCCTCGGTAATTGTGGACCCATCTTTTCACACAAATCCTTTATGCGAGATTCCAACCACCGACTCAATGCCTTGTCCTCCCATGCATCTAAGGTTACATCTGAATGCGTGCGCTTTTTCAAAGAGAAAATCTCTCTCTCGAGCATGCCCCACTGGTGACCTGTCCAAAAATTGGTCAAGGATGAAGTTTTCTTACGTATCCACTCTACTAGAAAACGTGTCCGGCAAGCAGCTCGTCTTTTCCAACTCATCTGAAAACTGATACATGCAGCCCAAAAAAGGAGTCACAATTTTCGTGACATCATCTCATACACTCTTAAAATACGCCTTGGCAGTTGGTGTTCCTTGTGGCAGGGAGGAATCACTGAATGAGACATAAATGATACACACACCCTTACTTGATAGCTTACAGATTGTTCTTGACTTCCCCCAACTTGAACTCTGGATCATGCATGTCCACAGGGAGGCCCATTGCTTAGCAAATCCATCCAGAGTGTGTAAAACATAGTTAAGAACTGGGATGAATTTATAGGTCTTCTCCCATTCAACATCCAATTTGCTTCCTACGATCGACGTGATAGGTTCTAAACCATGATCTCCCTACTTCTCTGCGACCTTCGTACCTTGGGCCACTCGAAGCAACTGGATTTGATCTTGCAAACAGGCCTCCCGCTCTTGGGCCTACAACATCTTCTGCTTCCACTCTTGGGCTTGCAGCATCTTCTACTCCCGCTCTTGGGCCCGTAGCTCAGCCTCCTAGGCCCGCAGCTTCATCTTTTTGATCCGCAGCTCAGCTATCTAGAGCTCTACTTTTATGCCATCGGTTTTTTGAATGTTCACCTCTGTAATATCTTGATTAAGATGAGTGATGAGCGTAGGTATCTCATCGACAGTGGTGACCTGCAAACTTCCCAAAGTGTCAGGATTGATGCATTAAGGAGGCCAGACATGGTCGGGTGTCAAACAACACTACTTGCCTTGCTAATCTTGGTCATGACAGAAGAGAAGTCGTGAATGGATAACCCTTGGTTCACCAGATTAGTGAGCTCAACGTCAGAGGGATTATGACCCAAAGAGCTAGCAAATGTCCAAGCCCTTCAACGCTCGTGGGGGCATCACCTGTGATTAAAGACAGAAGATCACAAACGATAAGCAAGAACATATCCAAGCTTCAACAGAAGAGAGCAAGCAGAGCGCTCACCAGCTCTGAAGTACTCAAAGGATTCCTATAGGTCCTCTTCGGGTTTAGGCTCCATAGCTAGGTCAGCATTTCTGACATATATGATACTCTCTCTCTCTCTCTCTCTCTCTCTCTCTCTCTCTCTCTCTCTCTCTCTCTCTCTCTCTCTCTTCCGAGGGCAGCGCCTCTGGAAGCCAGAGAGGACTCTCTCTCTCTGTCAACGCGAGTCATCTCTCTCTCTCTCTCTCTCTCTCTCTCTCTCTCTCTCTCTCTCTCTTTTTGGTCTATGCATCAATCAATTGGAGCAAATGGTACTTGAGTTCATGCAAGAAGAAGGCATTGAAGAGGTCACTATTTGCAATGCAGTAATCATGCTTTTGTTGTATGCGGATGATGTAGTGTTTCTAGCACACACTTTAGAGGATGCACAAAAGCTTATGGTTGTCCTTGAAAAGTTTTGCTTACATAGTGGGATGATTGTGAATGAATCCAAAACAAAGGGTATGCTTGTGAAAACCAAGAGTAAGGAGAAGCCATGCATTGTGTACAACAATGAGACACTTGAAGTTGTTGAGAGCTTTAAGTACCTTGGTCTTGAGGTTCCGACCAACCACAAGTGGCATGAGTGTGCTATGCGTCGTTTGGAAGCCGGAAAGAGAGCATATTATGCATTTGAGAACATGTGCAATGCGGGAAACATCAAGTGTTGGGTTCTCAAAGAAGTATCTTTTTGACAAATTGATGACACCGGTTCTTCTTTATAGAGTTGAAGTGTGGGGCGGGAGCATATCAAACTCTACTTGGAAAGAGTTTGAGAATGTCCAAAAGCGTTTTCTTACAAACTTTCTCCAAGCTAAGACACAAACACCATATATGCTCCTACTTCTTGAGTCGCGATCTCTTCCAATTGAGATTATGGGCATGGAAAGGGTTGTGGAGTCCATGATAAAGATGCGTCAAAACCTCTCACATCGACTTCCTACAATTGCATGAAAAGCAAGCAAAAAAGTTCAAAAGAAGCATACAAGCAAGATCTTGAGCACGGGATGGATGTGACGGGACCAAAGCGAACCCCGAACCCCCGACGGCCTCTAAAACACCGGGGACCGAATGGAGCGCCTCGAGCCTGTCATGGTAAAGCAAACAGGGGCACCACCTAGCTTCAGCGGCTAGGACGCAAACAACACACCACCATAACAAAGTTTTCATCCAAGAGAGATGGATGCTTGGGAGTAATGATGAAGAGGAAAGGGAATGAGATCAAGTGAGAGAGAGAGAGAGAGAGAGAGAGAGAGAGAGAGAGAGAGAGAGAGAGTGAGGGAGGGGGTATAGCGGCTTAGTACTTAGGAACCACAAAAGGATGGGGAATCCGCACACCCTTCACACATACACAAGCTCACTCCAAACACAAGATTAGGTGGCGATTCCGCACACCTCACATGGGCAAAACATTGCAAGAAAACATACTCACAAAACCTCAAGCTTTATTTAGAGAATAAGGCGATGAAATGGGGAGCATAGGGTAGGGGAATGAGACATAGCCAAGGGTGTAGAGGTCATGCTCAAGACAAGCATGGTGATTGCGGTGATGGTGATGGTGTGGGTGTGTGTGTGTGCACTAGGCACACACAGTGCATATTGTGTTCTTTGGTGATGTTGTGTGTGTCTACTGTGATGGTTACCCCTCTTTATATAGGGGAGGAGGGGGGAGAAATTCTAGAATTTAGAAATGAAGAAATCATTATCTACATAGGCCATGTGACTGTGGGCCCCACTTGTCTGGCTGTGTGTATATGTGCCAGAATAGCAGTCTCATGAGAGAGAGACTTAGAGAGAGAGATGGGTTGATGAAAAAAAAGTGAGAGGTGACATGGAGAATAAAGTAATTACAAGAGGGGAGTGTGTTCAGAGGTGAATCTGTGTGCAGATGTGTGTGAACACAAGAAAAAATCAGGTAACCACCGGGTGGGGATGGGTCTGTGGGCACCTTTTTCAGTGAAACTGAGTGTGTGTGAGTGTGGGGGAGGTTCTTTAGCTACAAGAGAAGAGACATGGCGCCCTTTAGAGAGAGGGGGGGGTATTTGGGTCATGGGATATGATAGGAGAGAGAAAGGGGGGGTGGGGTATAGTATTTTGGAAGATAGGGTAAGTTGCATGTGAGTTAGGGTGCATTATTGGTGAGTTATAATGCATTATTGGTGAGAGGTGGGGTAGCTTGAGGGGAGAGAGAAAGGAGAAAGGACAAGGGGAAGAGAGAGGGGGTTGACCTTTTGAGTGGAGGAGAGGAAAAGGGACACACGGCGGGGCAACAGTGAAGAAAAAGGAGGCAAGGTGGGGATGGGCTACCCCGCAGGCATGAGGTGGCCTATTTTACCTTTCTTATATATTTACATAATCATACTTTATTTTTTCTTACTTTTTCCAATGCCTTTTATCACTCCCTCCCTAAGAGGGGTTTTCATGGGTGGGGACGAGAGAAGAGGGGTATGGGAGTTTGGCTTGTGAAAAGCCCCCATCATTAGCCCTCCCCTTTTGGCTAGAGGCATTCATGTCTCTAGCTCATCTGTTTGATCATTATCGTCGGAGGTGGCGGCTGATGGTGTGTCCTCATTTGGAATGTCAATTGGTGGAGCCTGGTCAAATCGAAGAAAATAAGGTTTAAGTCACCAACCATTTACCCTGGTTTTATGAAGTTTTCCATCAGCCTCCATAAGCTGGAAGCTTCCATTGTCATACTTTTTCCTGACGATGAAAGGACCTTCCCATCGGAGTAGGAGTTTCTTATCCTTGCGCGTGTCGAAGCGATTGTCATAGTGGAGCACCAACATTCCTTTCTTCAATTCTTTTTTCCGGAGATGCTCGTTAAAGCTAAGCCGTCTATGCTCTGCTTGTGCTGCATAATAATTTATTGCTTCTTCTCTGTCCAGCTGCAGTCTTTCCAAGTTGATGATGTGATCTCTCAAATGCATGTTGGGCTGTTGAAGCTGGCTTGCCATTACTCTGAGACTTTGTAGTTGCACTTCAATGGGCAATATTGCTTCCTTACCAAATACTAGATGATATGGTGTGAATCCCAAGGATGTACAAAATGAAGTTCTATAGGCCCATAAAGCTGGTAGTAGATACTTATCCCAGTCTCCAGGATGATTGTTTACCTGCTTGGTAATAATTTTAGAAACCATTCCATTTACCTTTTCAACTAGGCCATTACATTGAGGGTAATATGGTGAAGAGTGCCTCCTTGTAATGCCCAGTTTCTGCATTAATTCTCCTACCAAGTCTGCTCTGAAACCTGGCCCTCTATCAGAGATGATCTCTAAAGGTGTGCCAAACCTACAGCATATGTGCTCGTAGACAAATTTAGCTACCTCTACCGCTGTGATTCTAGTGGTGGCTGTAGCCTCTGCCCATCTAGTCATGTAGTCGACCCCCATGATAATGTAGAATTTTCTTGAGTTGGCCCTAGGTAATGGCCCAATGGCATCGATACCCCATTTTTCAAATGGGCCATATGAGAGAATAGGTGTCTGTGGTTCAGGCATAAGTGACCTAGTGCCGGCCTTTTGACACAACTTACATGTTTTGCACCAGTGGTGTACATCACGGTTGAGGCTAGGCCATATGAAGCCTGCCTGCAAGATTTTCCTACTTGTTATGTCTAGGGCAAAGTGACCACCACAAACCCCGTCGTGACAGCTGGCAATTACTCCCGTGATTTCCTGAGAGAGAGGGACCTTCCTGAGTATTTGATCCTTACCCTTACAGTACAAACCGTCATTGATGAGTCGATACCTTGTGGCCTTCCGCGTCAGCCATTGCTTCTGTCCCTTTGTTAAATTTGATGGGCATTCCCGTGTTTCCAAAAAATGCATGATGTCAAGCAAGGCATCACTTCCTTGAAATAGAGGGAGCTTTAGTTTTATTGCTCCAACCACCACTTCCTGTAGTCTTTCACTTGCTAGGGCATCTGCTTCTTGGTTTTGAGCCCTTGGGATATGGTGTATTTGAACTTCTTCAAACTTACCCAACAAGGTTTTTACACCACTTAAGTGAGTCCTTAAACTAGGATTCTTGCATGTCCATGCTCCATTTACTTGCCTTACCAGAAGTAGAGCATCCCCAAATACATTAAGGCATTGTACACCTTGCGAGATGCACCATTGTAGACCCTTGGTTAGTGCTGCATACTCAGCTTCATTGTTAGAATGTGAATCTAACAATTGGCCCAACGAAAATACCTTTGTCCCTTTGTCATCAAAGACCACTATGCCTGCAGCTACTTTGTCGGACGCTCGCTTGTAGGCTCCATCAAAGTAGAGAGAGTATGCTCCTTCTACCATCGGTGGTACTGGAGGTAATTAGACTTCTCCTTCCTTAGATTGCTTCTCCTTCCCTTCAAAGACTTGGTAGGTCATGAGTCCCCCCAAACTTGCCCTTGTCGTGCTTTCTACCTATACTGTGTAGTCAAACTCTTGCAGACGAACTAGCCATTTAGTAATTCTAGCAGACACATCCATGTGTTGTACAACATAGGGAAATATTTCATCCGTGGTTAGAATCACAAATTGCTTAGGCAGAAAATATGACCTAAACTTTGTAGTTGCAAATCTAAGAGCTAAGTGTTCCACATGGGTGAAACCTTTCTCTCCTGTTGTCATCATTCGACTAGAGAAGTAGATTGGCCTCATGAAAGATGTCGTTGTATCCTTTTGGAGTAGCACAGCCCCCAATGAGTCATCACCAACACTTGAGGTGACAAAGAATTTTTCATCCCACTTAGGTGGTGAGATAGTTGGCAGAGTGGCTAAGACCTCCTTTACCTTGTTGTAGTGATGTTCACTTTCCTCATCCCAAGTGAAAGTTGATCTTTGAGTGAGTTGTTGCAGTGGTAGAACAAGTTGTGATAGTAGATGTATGAATCTACTTAAGTACCTCACCTTCTATAGAAAAGAGACCAGTTGACGTGCGGTCGTTGGTGAAGGTAGGGCTATGAGTGCGGACACCTTACTTGGGTCGGCGTTGATACCTCTTGCTGAAATTTCATGGCCTAGTAGAATGACTTTACTCTCCCCAATGTGACATTTATCCACATTTAATTGCCCACCTAGGCTCTGCAACCTGGCCAAACCTTCAGTTACCTTTTCTAAATGTGAAATACGGGAGCTATATATACAACAATCATCAATGAACACTCTTATGGATGTTCCAAAGAACGGTTGAAAAACATATGTGACATATCTTTGGAATGTGGCAGGTGCATTTGTGAGACCAAATGGCATAACCCTATATGCAAAACAACCCCATGGCGTGATAAAAGTGGTTTTTAGCTGATCTTCCAAGGCTATGCGTATTTGAAAGTATCCTGAATAACCATCACAGACAGTATAGCATTCAAAACCCGCTACTTCATTCAGAATTTCATCCAAGAAAGGGAGAGGAAAGTGGTCTCTCTTTGTAGCTGCATTTAGTGGTTTGTAGTCAACACAGACCCTCCGCTTACCATTCTTTTTAGGCGTCACCACTACGGGTGACACCCATTCTGAGTTTTCTACAGGATAGATGAATCCCGCCTCCAGCAGTTTCCTTACCTCGGCCAAGAGTTCCTTTTCTTGTATGACCCCCAGTCGTCGTAGCTTTTGCACAACTGGTTTTACCCCTTCCTTCAGCTTAATATGATGTTCCACCACTGTAATGCCTGTGATTCTTTCATAGTTTTCAATGAACAGGTTAGGAAATCCCATCAACATTTGCAAAAAACTATCTTTCTCCTCAAGTGTTAATTCCGTAGACAACATACCCTTCAACCTACTTCCTCCTAGGCCAGGTGATTTTCTCTCCTCTTCATTGGGTTTCCCTTTTGGTGATGGATCACCAATTGTGCTTACCCTTTGTGGATCCTTCATAATGATACCCATCACATCAATGGAACTGTCACTTTCGTCGGTGGATGTGGTCTCCTCCTCAGAACTGGAAGATTCACTAGTGGTTTCATCTGTCGATGTTTCCAGATTCATTTGCTTCTGCTTGCCAATCCTCATGTCGTAGTAGATTGTCTCCCCTTTCTTACCGGTCATGCGTAGAAGGCTAGTACCCCAGTCCTGTTTTGCCTTCATGGCCATCAACCATGGCCTTCCCAAAATTAGTGGATAGCCCTCCCCCTTAGTAGGCATTACAAAAACATCTACCTCTACCTCAGTGTTGAAAGCTTTTATTTTCACGGCACTTACCACACCCACACACTTTACTTTTGCGTTGTTTGCCATCTTTGCCTTGCATGGAGAAGGCCTATCAACCTTGAGCCCTAATGGAAGCATCATAGCTTCGCTCATTACACAGATTTGTGCACCTCCATCAATGTAGGTGTTTCTAACCCTCTTTCCTTTTATGTTTACATCGACAATTGGAAGGATGTCATCCATGTTGCATCCCGAAATTGCTCCGACTCCCTTTGTTTTGGAGCGTCTTGTACTTACCATTTTAGACCATTGTCGCCTTACTTTTGGTGCAAGATGTAGCAGCTGTGGCCATGTAATCTTCGGTCCTTGCTTTGCCACATCCAATGTTAGATCATAGGGCTTAGAACTTTCCCCTAGCTGGAAGTCGGTGATGCCCAATTTCCGTCGCGGCCTGGATGGCCTCTTGCTAGTTTCTCCTCTCATGCTTCTCTCATCATCTGATTGTGTAGCTTTCTCCCTCCTAGCTCTTTTCACAGTCATGGCTTCAAGTGGTTCTAAAAAGGTTACCTTCTCCTTACCCTTGTCCCTCTCCTTTGCTATGGGTGGATCCACTACTACGGCTTTTCCTTTCTCTTCTAGCCTTATGATGTTTACAGGGCGATCAGGTGGTGGGGCTGGTGGAAGAGGTGGGATGGATGCTTGTAGTGGTGTCTGGGGTGGACGTAGAATTTGTGTTGGTGGGGGTGGTGCTCGGGGTGGGGGTGTTCTTTCTCTAGGAGGTGACAATTGGTTCCTCCTACCTCCTCTATTATAGTTTTGTCGTGATTTGGGACAGTAGTTCATACCGTGACCGTCTTCTCCGCAGTTGTAGCAATGATACTCCGTGTTTTCTCGTCATGCTCTTCCAGGGTCTTGATCTCTTTCTTGACTCCTCCCTTACTGTATTAAGTGGACAGACAAATTCTGCAGTTGGTCAGTAATATGGGCCAACATATCTTGTTGGTCATCTCTTACCCCAAGAGCCGGTGGTGGTGGTATGGTGGTTGTCGTAGTTGCTGGTCGACGCGATGTTCCTGCTTCTGTTGACTCGATTTCTTTGGATTTCATTCACAGCTTCTTGTCCTTAAGGCGAGCAATCTCAATGGCTAACTCGTACGTAGCCGGGAATCTACCTTTCACCTTCTCCTTGAGAAGCGGCCATAAGCCATGCGTGAACCGATCTTTTTTTAGGAAATCGGGTGCGGCTTCCCCCTTTGCCAGTGACTCAACCCACCGTTCCCACAAATCCACAAATTTGGACTCATAGGTGGCATATTCTAAAAGACCCTCCTGCTTCAAGTCTCTCAACTTGTCCCACAACTTTTCTGAAGTGGTACCTCCCCCAAAGCGCCTCTTAAAAGTGGTTTTTAAGGGTTCCCAGTCATCCTTGGTTGCTTGTGGAAGTGCATTGTACCATGATCTAGCTTCTAGCTTCATGAGATGCTTAAAGATTCTAACCCGGGATTCATCCGTATCTTTGTTGCTCACTACACATGCTACTTCAAAGTCATCTAGGAATTCTGTTACCAAATCCTCCCCCTTCTTTCCTTTAAATGTTGGAAATGCTACACTTGCCATGATTACTGAGAGAGAGCTAGAAAGACACATTGCTTAACTTGCAAAAGTTTTTTTCTTCTTTACAAGGAGGCGTGTATACCCTCTTATACTAGGACATAGATTAAAACTTCAAACGGTACATTGCCTTGTACCAAAGGTAAGACAAATGGTTGATCTGATGCCAGAACCTCAAAAAATCGCTCCCCACCCAGCATGGTGTCAATGACGTGCTGGTAGTGAGCCTTCAAGTCCAGTATTACCTTGATTGAGCGTACACGTGTTGGTATGTGTGATCTGTCTTGAGGTAGGTTGTACTGATTCATGTGAAGCTTAGAGGTGCTTAGTCACTGTCCAAGCTTGTGGGAGAGGGTGGTGTTCTTTCCTGAAACAAACTCAGTAGATCCCTAGTTTCTCTAGTGAGAGTGTGAGCCAATGATTCTGTTATCTGTGTTGCAGCATCAGGTGCGACTTGAAAACTAACTGTGATAATTACCTCGGTGACTTGAGTTACCCAATTCTCAAAATAGAATAGTGTTGATTCTCTATTGTGTAGAGCTCCTTCCATTTTGTTGTTGTGGGTTGGTTGTAGGTTGCAGACATGGTTTCAACGTTCTCCTTCTTCTTCTTGGCACTTGGCCTATGTATATCCACTGGGTTTGGCATGTTGGTTGACTCTCCCACTGCAAATCGATTACCGTTATGCCTGGCACTCGAGCTTCGATGGAGATGCGAAGTTCGTCTAGTTGTGCTTGGACCTCTTCTTCTTCTGTCGCCCAATTAGCAAATCCTGCTAACCATTCATCCATTCACAATAGTTTAGGGGTTTCAGTCTTGTAAACTGAAGGGTTTCATGAAAAGATCCTCCGTGGGGGCACCAAATGACGGGAGCAAAGTGAACCCCGAACCCTCGACGGCCTCTAAAACACTGGGGACCGAATGGAGCGCCTCTAGCCTGTCATGGTAAAGCAAACAGGGGCACCACCTAGCTTCAGCGGCTAGGACGCAAACAACACACCACCATAACAAAGTTTTCATCCAAGAGATATGGATGCTTGGGAGTAATGATGAAGAGGAAAGGGAATGAGATCAAGTGAGAGAGAGAGAGAGAGAGAGAGAGAGAGAGAGAGAGAGTGAGGGAGGGGGTATAGCGGCTTAGTACTTAGGCACCACAAAAGGATGGCGAATCCGCACACCCTTCACACATACACAACTCACTCCAAACACAAGATTAGGTGGCGATTCCGCACACCTCACATGGGCAAAACATTGCAAGAAAACATACTCACAAAACCTCAATCTTTATTTAGAGAATAAGGCGATGAAATGGGGCGCATAGGGTAGGGGAATGAGAAGGGAGAGAGTGGTAGAGCACATGGCGGATAGGTGGGAGTTGATGGCGAAGACTCGCACGAGGGTTATGACCATCATCCTTCATTTAGTTGCCCTTCATCTTCCATAGCCAAGGGTGTAGAGGTCATTCTCAAGACAAGCATGGTGATTGCGGTGATGGTGATGGTGATGGTGTGGGTGTGTGTGTGTGCACTAGGCACACACAGTGCATAGTGTGTTCTTTGGTGATTTTGTGTGTGTCTAGTGTGATGGTGACCCCTCTTTATATAGGGGAGGAGAGGGGAGAGATTCTAGAATTTAGAAATGAAGAAATCATTATCTACATAGGCCATGTGACTGTGGGCCCCACTTGTCTGGCTGTGTGTATATGTGCCAGAATAGCAGTCTCATGAGAGAGAGACTAAGAGAGAGAGATGGGTTGATGAAAAAAAAGTGAGAGGTGACATGGAGAATAAAGTAATTACAAGAGGGGAGAGAGGGGAGTGTGTTCAGAGGTGAATCTGTGTGAAGATGTGTGTGAACACAAGAAAAAATCAGGTAACCACCGGGTGGGGATGGGTCTGTGGGCACCTTTTTCAGTGAAACTGAGTGTGTGTGAGTGTGGGGGAGGTTATTTAGCTACAAGACAAGAGACATGGCGCCCTTTAGAGAGAGGGGGGGGTATTTGGGTCATGGGATATGATAGGAGAGAGAAAGGGGGGGTGGGGTATACTATTTTGGAAGATAGGGTAAGTTGCATGTGAGTTAGGGTGCATTATTGGTGAGTTATAATGCATTATTGGTGAGAGGTGGGGTAGCTTGAGGGGAGAGAGAAAGGAGAAAGGACAAGGGGAAGAGAGAGAGGGTTAACCTTTTGAGTGGAGGAGAGGAAAAGGGACACACGGCGGGGCAACAGTGAAGAAAAAGGAGGCAAGGTGGGGATGGGCTACCCCGCAGGCATGAGGTGGCCTATTTTACCTTTCTTATATATTTACATAATCATACTTTATTTTTTTTCTTACTTTTTCCAATGCCTTTTATCACTCCCTCCCTAAGAGGGGGTTTTCATGGGGTGGGGACGAGAGAAGAGGGGTATGGGAGCTTGGCTTGTGAAAAGCCCCCATCAGATGCAAGATATAAAGAAGTGGTTTGGAAGATGGGATCCATTACACTTGCTACATGATGCCTCAATAGACTCCCAAGTGAATGAAGCTTTTTTACAAGACCAATGTATTACAGATCTAGATTGGGAGAAATCCGGGGGGTCACGCTTCATACATTACACCACCCATGTTGCCCCCAACTACAAAACCATGTTCTTTGCTGAAAGAGGAAACCATACTCACCCTTGCATGCTTGAGCCTATCCCCTTGTCATCGATACGCACTATCGCAACCATTCGGCTTAGATCCCACTCCCTTCGATGCGAGATAGGGCGTTGGGAAAAAGGAGAAGAGTCAAATCGAGTTTGCACATTATGCTCACTACAAGTTTGAGAGTCTGAGTACCACACACTACTAGAGTGCGTAGCTTTTGGTCACATCCAAACTTGCTTCCCTCACATTTTCAGCCACCATGACTTAGACCTACACACTTTCCTCTCCCAGCCATAGTGTGGGCTCTCCATTGCGACCCTCATCACCGCAATTTTGGAGCATCGAGAGTCACTCATCAGCCACACACATTCTATATCACATGTAACTTTGGTCCCATAGGTCATATTTGACCTTCGAGGACGATAATAAAATCTATCAATCTATCTCTCTCTCTCTCTCTCTCTCTCTCTCTCTCTCTCTCTCTCTCTCTCTCAGGTGATGGATGAGGACGAGTGCAAGCACCGACGCCAAGGCCAGAGGCGATGGGGAAAGCAGGTTGGATGGGAGCAGGGTGGACCAGGGCCCAGGAACAATTGAAATTTGAGCCAGCAAAAAATCGTTCTCAGCCTAAGGCAGGTTTCACACTACGGTATTGTGTTCTACTTTCCTGTGCATTCACCAATCATGCTCCTCCAACTGTGAAATGGTGCCTGCTGTGCATACACACTACCAAATATCCTCGCACACCATTTCCTTACTGGCAACTAGCTTGATGCCAAAACGCAGGTGGATTTGGACGGGACCTCCTCGCAGCCCAAATAAGGCGTAGACGTCGCCAATTTTCTTTGACCAATCAGCACCTTCCTTTTCCATTTCTTAAAAATGGCAATGTGTAAAATACGCACTTAAAGCCCTACCTGTCATTTTCAATTGGGCCGCCATGTTTTCAACGGGTGCCCATTTGAAAATAGTGATGTGTAAGCTCCCTAAGGTATGATATCAGAAGCGAGCGGATTCTTCCATGCCTTTTCTCCAATGTGTTAAAGCACCCATGAAAAGATCTGCTCTTGAATGTGTTGCAGGCAGACACTTAATTTGCAAAATTACCACAACAAAATATTGTGGCAGGCGAGGGCTAGTTGAAGAGTGCGTTGGAACTCAGGATCTAACGGCAACCAAGCGTGCACCTCGACAAATAACTTGTTGCAACTGTGTGATGTTATCTTTGGGGATTACGAGCACTACAATTAGAGGCCCCTCTAATATTGGCCCCCTTACCTTAAAATGAAACGGCTTGACATAATTTGAAGAGGCAAGAACCTCCTCAACCTCAAATGAGATTGAAATTTTCCCTTTCATCCAATTTCTAAACTCCTTGCAACAACTTAAGAAAGATGATATTTAACTTCTATAACGTCATACCATAGTGCAAAACTACAAATTAAGAGAAAAACAATCCAATTTTACCTTGGCCTCTTGTAAATTTATAAAACCTCTAAAATATGTTGTTGCATTACTAATGTGCAAACCAATCAACACAAAAAAAAATTGAATTCAAACAATGATCTAAACCAAATTAACAGAAATGGTATTTGCATCATAGAAAGATTTAGTAGTAGAACGATAACTTGAAAGTTGAGGGCCCAAGCTAAGCTTCAAGCCTTCAAAAGTTCTTGGCATAATCTAACCAACTCAAGTCATGCCTACCCAAAGAGAGTATAACACTTAGCAAAATCCGTAACTTACAAAAGTGAGTACTTTCAACTTGAAATTAAACGTAAGGGAAGATACAAACCTTGTGTCCTTAGGAGTGTCCTTAGGAGTCAGCTATTAGCTAATAGAGTACCAATTCTCTACATACCAAAAGCATCTACAACCACCTGTCAAGTAAACATGAGCAAGATTAATATGACAATCTACTATGTGTCAATTGCGAACCGTAATTATCTACAAAACAAACATTGACCATAAGAGGAGAGTGTAAGGGAATTGAACCCCATCACCATCTTAGATGGCTACGCCAAGCTCTCTTGGGGAAGAGGAAAAACAAGTGCACTTCAACCAAGAGCATTGGCAAAGTACACCCACTCCTTCTTTTCCCAAGATTTTTTGTAATGTAAAGTAAGGAAAATAAACATCAGATAACAAAAAACGCTAAAGAAATGCATATCTTCATCATTGTATAATCAAGTTGCAAATGCCTTGTGAACTGTCTAGACCATACTATTACACAACTTTGTTTTTAGGAGGGTGCCGGCACTAAAGACTCGTTCACAAATGGCATTAGATGAACATTGTACCAAAGCAATTTGACATATAGTCAAAATGTTGGGATAAGAGTCTCTCCATGTTACATTGCATGCTATTGTAGATGCAACATCGGGAGGCTAAAGCCGACCCAACTTATAGATGCTTGTTTTTTAAAAGATCGAAATTCACTAATAAAATCATCCTCACTAATCAAAGGTGCATAATTCACTATTGCCAATGATTTTTCCTTACCATACAAAGAGGCAATTTTCTTAGTCTCCGACTTACCATAATCCTTGAGAGCTTTCTCGAGCGTAGGATGTTATGCAGGTACTAAAACTCATAGTTTGCTTAGTACAGAGTTATCCGCAAAACGAGCTTCAAGATTTTGATGATTTTCTATGCAAACAAAACCTAAAAGTGAAGAGCTTGAGTTATATCAACTCTAAGTACATCTCTGTCTATCTGGATATCAAAGTACTTGTTGCCATGCATGGCTCCTCTCAAAGTACTCAAATGACCTTTATTAGATCCGTAGTCTAGCAAGAAGAGATCGAGGAGAGGGGAAGGGGAGAATATTGCTAACTTAATATGATCCAACCCATTATTTTTATTTAAGTTGACTATGAGTATGTCGGGTCTCCCTTTTAGAAATTCAGACGGATCCCTTGTCACTTGTGCTTGAAAGATGGAAACTGTAAAATATCATGTACGTGTAGCAAATCAGCGATAGCTTGGGACAATTCTCTCTCTCTCTCTCTCTCTCTCTCTCTCTCTCTCTCTCTATTCTGGGGGCAACGCCTCTGGAAGCTAGGTTAGTGTTTCTGACATATGCACGCAAGCTACCTGAGAGGGTGCTCTCTCTCTCTCTCTCTCTCTCTCTCTCTCTCTCTCTCTCTCTCTCTCCTCCCCCCCCCCCCCCCGGCATGTCAAGGTGCTAAAGCGGCATGCGAGAGTGATCACTCAAACTCTCCCTCTTCTCTCTCTCTCTCTCTCTCTCTCTCTCTCTCTCTCTCTCTCTTTTTGGCGCAACAACAACCCATGTCTATAAGATTGCAGGATACTGGATGATGCAACTCTCCACCCGACCACGCCCTATATAGGACCTGCCTACTAATAATAGGGCCCCCTTGAGCGCATGTCTGTTCTGGCCGTTGTCCTATCGCTCGGTATTACCCTAGGCCTGACATTACTCCCCCTTGGAGAAGCATTTTCATCCTTGAAAAAAAAAGTGATTGTATCTTCATATGAACACTAATGTTTTCCACAGTGGCATCCATCATGGATCCAACTGTTCATTTGATCGAAACATGGTTTAGTAAGAGGTTCAATGAAACCAAGAGTAACATCTTGATTCTCAACATTGTTGTCCTTTTGCAACAGTCTTGTATAACCGGCTCATACACAACATAGCGTGTAGACTCCATTTAGATCTCACTTGAGTATGCTAAACGAGTTATCACAACTAAGATGTACCCGAAAGAGTACCTCTTTTCACTTTACATGAAAGTAACTTGCTGACGCAACTCATTAGCCAAGTTTATGTCCTTGACCTTGTTATCTTCTTGTATCAGTAAACAACCCCACTATAACCAGTGTTCAAGGTTGAGAACCTGAATTATACATGAAGAGACTAAACCTAGTCGCAAACATGCTTTAACTTACGGTAAGCAAAGTCCAACCAGAGCAATAAATGCTTTCTAATTGTATTGCTTGTTACTAACGTATGCACTTCGCATATCATTCAGCACAGGATTACAAATTTGGATAAATGACAACTTTGAGGTAATCTGCCTATCTCCTTGGATATTGACAATATTGAGGTGTGTTTTCCCACGGTTTACAAATAGTCTTTCAAAATGACTGGTAAATATGGATCACTGTTCCTTATAACATTGCTGAAACATCAACAATGTTATGAATAACCATCTTGGTTAAGTGGAAAGATCCATGAGCACCCAAACCGAGCCATGACATCTATCATTAGGAAAAAAATATGAACCCTCTAGGGGCCCTTTGGGATTAAGGTTAATTAGAGGTCAGCCAATAGGAAGAGGATGGTGGACACACTCTATGGCCTCAAAATAGTAGGGGGACAAAGTAGTCTTACACTTATTAATGGCCTCTTACCTAGTGAGAAGGTGGAGGGTGGGGGGGGGAGGGACCACTTGGAACCTCCAAGTTTCCCTCCTTTTTGATCCGGTTTTGCAAAAACCCAAAAAAACTAAAATTTTCAAAATTCAAATTTAATCTTCTTAAAACCTTTGCAAACCTAGTTTATGGTCAAAAACACATTTTTTGACCTCCAAAAGTCAAAACGTGCAACAAAAAACCCTAAAATTCAAAAAAATTCAAAAACTTTTAAAACATCCCTTTTTACTCTCCAAAGCAGCCCCAAAACTATCCCATGCCTAAAAGGTGATTTTCTCTCTCTAAAACCTATTTTCCAAGCCCTCCTTGGTTGTAACCCTCACACTCATCCTCTACTCCACACTATCTCTCTACTGTCACCTCCATTACAGCAGCAAGGAAGCTCCTCTCTCTTTCCCTTCCACCTCCCATTGCCATTCCAAGCTCCTCTCTCTTTCCCTCCCACCTCCCATTGCCATACCAAGCAAGGTCCCTCCCCTTGTAGCAACAAGCAGGGTCCTCTTCCTCATCCTCCAAATTTCCTTTACACAGCCATGGCAAGCTCTACCCCGCAGAGGCGGCCAAAGGATGAGGTCATTGGATTTGCATGCCACAACACAAGAGGTATAAATGGTGGGTGGATCCCACAAGAGTTCACCAAGGATGCTTGGGTATACATACAGCCATTTGCTATTGGCCCTCATTCGAAACCGTGCAAACTTGAATCATCATTGGAAAGGAAAACTCCTAATTGGCTTCAAGACTCGCAAGGACAAGGGGACCATAGCCATTGTGCAACATGTTTTCTCAATGTCAAGCATGCATTTGTAACAATTTGCTCGATTCCCAACACATTGTAAGTACATATTTAGGAATACAAAGCTGGGTGTGAAGTCATAGTGGAATGTTTTTATGGATTCATTATTATGTTTTGGCTTGCTTTTGCAGTCATATTTCCATCGACATTGACATTATAGTGAGGATGCCTAATGATGCTTTGGAAGCTGTCCAAGTGAACAAGCATTGGACTCTTAGCAACGTGCGAGAACATTTTGAAGACCTTCAACAAGATTAATTTTATCTCCAAGGTCACAAGGTGAGGATCCTTTTACCAAAGTTTCAGTCCATCAAAGCTCGACGTTCATTGCTTCACTTATTGTTGAATGTTTGCAGATTGGAAAGAGAATGGAAGACAAAATGAAGGTCGAGGATGAATGGGGCATGAATGGAACTATGCTTTCACTATTATAGCTTTGTAACTCCCACATTTTTGGAAAAAAAATCCCCTTTGTAATCAATTTGCGTATTTTTGGCAAATTCTGGACGGTGAATGTAATTTATGATTCAATAGCAACGATCTTTTTTTGAATTTTTTCAAGTGCCATTTTATTAAAAAAATTAATTTAAAAAGTGCTTTTAAAAAAAAAAGTCCACCAGTATAAAAGGGGGCCATCATAACTCATTCGCAGTTTTGACTCTTGCAACCCTTGAGCTCTTCCACTCTCTGTCTACACTCCAAACAAGATATGGATGCATCCACAGCTTCTGTTTTTGTGCCCACATCCACACCTTTGTAACGCTTCACCCTCTTCCTGGAGGACACCAACTTCAAGGGAAAGTTGGATCTTCACACATTTTTCACTTGTCTCCCAGACCTTGACGCCATAGTTGCCCTCCACATGGACGCATTTGTAGAGATTTCAGCATTCATGGAGGAGCACATCATCAAATATGCCGTAACTATCCCCCCACATGCAGGGATTTGGATGCCTTGCGTTCTCCTGCGCTACATCCACCAAGGAGATCGCCCGTTCTCTAAGTGCTTGAGATGGTTTCAAGCAATTGTCGCTAATGCAGGCCATTTCTTGGACGAGAAGGCCCCAGGGGTTCCAGTGCTAAAGAAGCGCAAACTGGGGGTGGATTACCTTAGTTTCTTGGCCACGCTCATCTTCTTTGTCAGCGAGGAACTCGATTTGGAGGAGGTGCGACTGCCACACCTTCAAGTTGGCTCCATCATCAAGGATGTCAAGGAGGAGAAGGGGATCCCCATGAACCCTTTGGCGGAATGCCAAGCACTTCAGCTTGAGTACCCAAAGGGGCTCGGGGAAGTGCTTGAAAAAACCATCATTGAGGCCAACACTAGTGTCACTCCAAATGACGCTCCACTGACAGATGAGGCAATCCCAGAAGTGGAGATCAACCGCTTATCGTCAGTGGTGGTGGAGGCGGAGGAGTTTCTTTTCTTGCATGACCTGGAGAAAGAATTTGACATGCGCATGGACGAGTGCCTTAGTGTGCTATGCACGAGCGCCCAATTTCCCCTAGACTCCAAGATGCCCTTGAAAGCAAGCTCCTGCCACTCGATGACTCTATCACTAACACTATCGCACTTGTGTGTGCGGAGGTTCTCGCAGCAGAGCAGTTGCACGTGGCAGATGAAGATTTCCAAGACATGCAAGCCAAGGTTGTGGCTGCAAGGAAGCCTATGCCATTGCAAATCCCCCCTCTGATGAGCCAAAGTTGGTGGATGCGGTGAAGTCATGCATCGACTTGAATACCAAAGGCAATAGAGAGGAGGAGGACAAGGAGTAGGAGGTAAATTCTATCCTACTTTCAGAGTTCTCAATTTAATCGTCTTTTTCTTACCCTTGATTGGTTTATGATAGGATGTCCTTGAGCTTGATGAGTTTGCAGCACGGACGGGTGGCAAGTGGACAGCCTTCGGATCACAATCCTCCCTTGCATATTACATAGGAAAACTCCCCCCTAGCGATGTCACCATTGTACACAACGACTTTACTCCCCTAGTTCATTTCATGACGTGGTCTTTAAAAGATTTAAGCAAAGTTTTGTGCTTAAGCACCATTGCCCAAACAGCTCATGTTTTGTTCCTAGTCCGTAGAAGCCTGGCCAGTACTGCATTTGGCACTGGCTTCCGTGGCAAGGTGCTTGCCGAGATAGGCATACACGCTTCTCTTCACTCTACTAAACCCGAGGCGATAGCACACTCTCTCTTAGCTGGGGAGTTGCCATATGCGCAAGAAAGACACCAAGAAATGGCTAAGAAATGTATCGCTACCTCAAATGAATGATGTAACATCCTTCTTTCAATATACTAATGAAATATTCCAGTTGTTTGTCTGTCTTGTATATTCTTTTCAATTACATTTCAAAGTTTTCAAATAAATGTAAACTTGTGTGTCATTGCCCAATAGCTAACTGGTGCATCGGCAAGGGGAGGAAAGAAAGCAAGCAAAAACACTAAAATTGAAGCAAAATATGTGTTGTCCTGGTGCCCTGGGTGCAGAGGAGGCCAATAGATGCATAGATTAGCCAAACTGGGACCCCAATTTGGCTGATCTATGCGCCCTTGTGGCCACCTCCCTTTTTGCATCTGCTGGACTCCTTTGCACCCCAGGGCACCAAGACAACACATATTTTGCTTCAATTTTAGTGTTTTTGTACTTATTTAGCTTTGGGTTAAAAAATTGAAGGGAGTAATGTATAAACAGTGAAGTTTGCCCTAGAGTTGAGCTATTCTGATGTGCAGGGGTGCATAGAAGGCCAAAAAATGCAAAAAAGGGGGTGGCCACAAGGACGTGTAGAACAGCCAAACTGGGGTCCTAGTTTGGGTTACCTGCGTGCCCTTGTGGCCACCCCCGTTTTTGCCTTTTTGTGGCCTTCTCTGCACCCCTGGACACTAGAACAACTCAAGTCTAGGGTAACTTCACTGTTTATACATTAGTCCATCCTCCCTTCAACTCGACATGCAGCTATTCACCCCACAAAATGAGATAGGTAGACATCATTCAATGCAAAGACATTAAAAGTTCAATAACTTGATTGAATTCCGAGAGAGAAGATACAAAACTATGAATTCATTGATTGATCATTGAAAAAATGTTTGGATACAAAGTAGGGTGGGGAATACAACGGCTAATGCTCAAAGTCTTGCCTCAAGCAGCGCGCAAGTTGCATGTCTTTTGCTTGTATGGTCACTCTCTTTGCATGTATTGCACAGAGATTGGTATCCTCTAAAACAAAAATGATGTGAGCCTCGATAGCTTCTTGAATCGCCTCTAGTGCCATTGCTTGCATTCTATATTGATTTCCCATTAGGAAAAGTTTGGACTCAAAAATGGGCCTTGTAAGAATTGTTGATGTGGCATAGCTTTCAAAAAGTGGGGATCGGTAATTTTTTTTGCAAATAAGATCCAAACTTGTCGGAGTTTGGATATTTAGAATCTACTCTTCAAATGCTATCTATTGATATATAGCATGCATGCATCGGACATTGCCTTCATGTAGATATAGAAAAAGGTGATTTTAGATTATCGTAACGGTAACAAAACCTGGCTGATTGAAAAAAAATGGCATAACTTTCATAGAAGTCATCCAAACTTTTCGGACCTTGGCTCTTTAGAATCCATTTTTCAAGAACTTTCCAATGATAGGTCATATCATGGGGTTCTAAGCAATATTTAGAGGGGGCTACTAGGTTGCATTCTTTTGTACAACTTTGATGATGTGGCACTCTTAAAAAGCCCAAAAATGAGTTCAAAATTTTCCTAATGATATCTTGAAGCACCTCCTTCACTGTACAAGCAAAGGGTTCTTGTCGAAGGAGTAGTTCTGTTGTCTTTTGATAGTGGCGGATTTTTGCAAATGCCCTTGCAATCTTGCGACGATGCTGGGGTTGTCTAGGTGGCACTTGCACATTTGTTGGTGGGCGATGTTGGGGCTTTCTATAAAACTTGGATTTTTGACGATTTACATGCTTCGCTGCTGCTGGTTTTGCCTCCTCATTGTCCTCCTCTTGATGTGCCTCCCGATCTTGTGGTGTAGGGAGAGCTCGTTGCCCACGAGGTAGTGTCTTCCCCGCCGTTGGCACCGGGTGTGTGCGCAGTATCTGAGCGCGTTGCCATGGTGGATCATCCTCTGACTCACTATCTGTATTGACCACTCAAGCTCGCGAAGGTCCTGCTTATGCACGTTGGCATGGCAACTCTTGTCTGTCACTCAAGTGAGAGGACTCATCTTCCTCTCTCCACCGTTCAGCGCGGACCTTGACTCTTCAGCGTGGTGCCTCTTGCACTTGCTGCTCATGCGCCTGCGATGATCCCCCCCTCGCCCCGACTACCTTGTCCAGAGCTCGAGGAGCGCCAAGAACGGCATGGTGTTCGCGGGCATTTTAATGTGATTTCCCATGCCGTCTTCTCGCAACCTTAGAGAGTGTTCCTGTTAGCAAGCGGATGCTCTTTGGCGGTTTGTTTGGTGCGTGCCATGGGTTATGATAAGAGCTCACCTGTGCTAAAGAAATAAGTGACTAATGAGTGGATCTAATATATATAAGGGCCCGTTTAAAAATAGCCCATATAAGGGTCCGTTCACACTATAATTTTGACAAAAAGCTACTACTTTCAAAAAAGGTGTTGCAAACTTAAATAAACAAATATGTAAAGAAAAGTTGAACCCTGCGTTCACATATAGTCATTGGCATTGAATCCACCTTGACCCTTGCCGCACCCTGCATTGACGCCATGCAGCATGCTTGGCGGAGCCTTGCGACATTCGCAACTTGTTGTTGTGCTCTTGACAACTCAATTTGCGCACTTCCCTTGCAATCTTGGATTGTCACGCACGCTCCATGGTGAGCTTACAAGCAAAAGTTTTGCGGAAAAACCATACCACCACCATGTCGAGTGTTTTTAAATTACACCCCTCTTGCTCGATAATGGGACTTCTCCATGCCTTGAGTGCTAAAAATGTCAAGTGAACCATATTTGTGCATAAGAAATGCACCATGCGCATACAAGATATGTTGTTCACATGAAAGAATGATGCACATTAATCCTTGAAAACAATCTCTTGTAAAAAATTCACAATGTGACATAGCTTACCATATAACGTGTGATGTTATTTTCACCCCAAGCAAGGATAAAGACCTTTGTGAAATCTTCTAACACTTCTTGAAATGATTGGTGTTGCTCTATTGTTGTGCTGGCAAGACCCATAATCTTGACCATTTTATCAAAAGTTTCCAAACTTGCTTATGCTTGTTTGCAAGCTCTCCATTTGATTCATTGTCAATTGTAGCTTTGCATAATTCCTTCCAGATATCCCAAAGGTTACCTGCCTTGTGGTTGGAGCTGTTTTGAGCATCATATCGGCTTGGGTTTCCCTGGGTTGCTTTCTTCAAAAAGTGTCTGGCTTTTTGTCCACTCATTGACACTTGTTGGGAAATTTCATGGATCCCCCCTGAGCAACAATTGACACATTTCCACCATGACAGCCGATGGAATTCAAAAGTTCCTCCACCCTTTTGATTGCTTCCTGGGACTTTTTCAATGGCTTCATTGTGAAGGCATAGTCAATGTGGAGCTTCAGTAGCCTATCAAAAATGCGCATGAATGCGTGTAATGTACAAAAATATACATTAGATAGAGGAAATGGAATGATTGGGTTCCAAGCCTTGTCCTTTTGTGCACGATCTAGGGCATCAAGCCTTGGACACCTCAAAACAGACACTTCCCATTCTCTTCCTTTGTCTCTGACATCAAGATTGTATAGTCCCTCGTCTCCATCCTCTTGCCATGGAAGCATTGAACCGCCCTTTGGCGAGTTCTTGTGTGCTTTTTGTTTGTTAGGTTTGTACCCCCGAGTGCAAAATGGACAAGGAAAGAGAGGAGAAGCCCCTTGTTTGCAGCCAAGCAAACACTTTATGGTCTTCAAGTCCCCACCTAGTGCCACTCCACATCAAAGCTACCAAGACCCTCAACCTCCAACTTCTCACTTGCAAGTTGGGAGTGTATTGCTTCTGTGATCCATGGAGTTCTCTCAAAAATCCATGAAAGTACTCCATTACTCTCTTTGGGCACCTCAATAGCACCGAGCTACCAAATGTCTTTCTCCGATTGCACACTGAAAGATAGGGTGGGAGGTGACTCGACTAAATCCCTCCACTTCACTTGCAATAGGGCTTCATTCATTAGAGTGACACTTAACCTTTCTAACCTTCGACCTTTCACTATTTGAAACTCATCAAGTTTCAACACAAAAGCGACCTTTGTGTCAAGCACTACAAAACAAGTACAAGCAAGACCTTAGACTTCAAAGTCTATGACAAGAAGAACACAACCAAAAGAAAGAAGTATATTGTGTCACCTTCTTGAGGTAACTCGTAGAATCTAAGCATAGCTTGTTGAAGGCTTCTAAGATCCTCAAAAATATTGTTCCACATTGTGTAAGGGAAGCCCTTCTCCAAAGGTCTTACAGAGTATTTTGTGCCTTTTTCCCTTCCCTTTGGTGTGCATGAAGCATAAATCAAAGCTGTCATTGTATCCTCAATATGTAGGTATGCACCATTGCGGGAGAACACATCTTCGTTTGTGGCCTTCTTTGCAAGGTTGACCCTATGTGGAACCGGAAATAAGTTCTCTACAATTCCACCCTCTTTGAGGGCATCCTTTAGGAGTTGGAAAATAGCCTTGTAGGCTTTGGTGCTGATCCTAGTCTCATCATAAGCTTGTTGCACATCATCTTCGCTAACCAAATTCTCAATTTGCGCATAAGGTCCTTGGTGACTGCATCCCTAATGTGCCTCCTCCCAGGTGATTGTAAGATAGAAATCACATCATGGGTATTGAGATAACTAGTGAGAAGGTTGACTCGATCATTTTGGCTTGTTCCACCGCATGCCTCTTGGATGAAGTTTCTAGCAACAAATAAGATAAGTGTTAGCGAGTAGTGTGAAGTAAACATGTCTCTTTCAAGTGACAAACTAACCACCTTGTGGCTATCACTCATCGTTTGTGTGCTCCACCCGAATGTGCAAGGGTTTCAATGGATGAAAACATGTGTTTGCGCTCCCTTGCACCAAGGCGTGTTTCTTTCAAATAAGTGATGGTGTTGGAAAGCTTCAAAATGTTGACATCCTTTTCTTGCATTTGTTGTTGGAGAGTTTCAACCTCCCTCTCCGAAGAGACAATAGTTTCTTGCAATGCCATTGTTTTGAGCTGAAGAGCTTGACATTTGTGCATCCACGAATGCAAAGAAGCATCTGCACCCATACACAATCGCTTGCAATAGCCTGACAAGCTTGCTTCTTCCCTCCCAGGATATTGAAGAAACGTCGAAAGACTATTAAAGAATGGAAGAAAGTGGCTTATAAGATCATAAGGGTACAAATGGCCATCCACCCAAATGTCAATATTCGTCTAACTGGCGGCACGCCGTTCCTGTGATGACCTCTGCTCACCCGCACGCGTGGCCTTCAGTGCAAATGCCATGGGCAAGGGAATGTGTATGCTTTTGGTGTGCGGAGTACGTGGTGGTGCAGGCACACGATTTGTGATTCCGTAAGCACCATGGCAGCTGTTGTGTGAGGAAGCAAAGGATGAAAAGAGAGAGAGGGGGAGGGAGATGGGAGAAGAGAAGGAGGCAGGGGGAGAGAGGTAGAGAGAGGGGAGGAGGAGGAGGGAAGGAGGCAAGGAGGGAGAGGAGGGGGAGAGAGGAAGGAGGACGAGGAGAGATGAAAGGTTTTTTTTTTGGAGGGGGGGGGGGGGGGAGATTTTGAAAATGTGGATTTTTAGTGCTTGCAAGTTAAAAATAAGGTCAAAAAATGATTTTTTGAATATATATATATAATATATATATATATATATATATATATATATATATAATATATAATATATATATATTATATATATATTTATATATATATATATATATATATATATATATATATATATATATATGTTCAGGAGGAGTTTTAAGTCAAAAATAAGTAAAAATGACATTTTTGAAAAAAAGTCAAATTTTGACCCTTAGTGAACCACGGATTTGCTGATGTGGCCACACCCCTTTTGCTCCTTCACTTTCAAAAAGCTAGAGAGAGAAAGTGACCACGTAGGTCCACATCCTACATGTGCCTTTAAAAAAATCTAGAAAAACCTACACAAAACTAGCTTCTTGAATGCCCTTGTCCCCTTAAGCCTACACAACATTAGCCTTAATCCCTAAAAATTAGGATTCCTTACAAGGCCCATGCAAAGTCCATATTTCTCCTAGTGTTGGTGTAAGGTTTTCAGTTTCTGAAACCTTAAAGATTGTATAAAGCTTAATCAAACTGATATGATTATTGAAAAAGCAATGTAGAATTGTCCGACCGTGGCAAATATTGGTATTTTTGGATTTTTAAGCACAGCTAACCCCAAGCTAGAAATTTTCAGAACAGAATTTCGATAAAATCTGAAAAAGTTACGGGCTCTGAAAGGTTACACTATGAATTTAATTAGTTAAGTAAAAGTGAATGGTTTCAGTAATTATTACTGCTAAAGTCTTTTTTATCCTAAGGTTCTAGAAATTGCAGATATTTCCAAAATTAATCATTAAAAAGTCAACAAACTAGTAGAAAATCGATTCTATGTATCTGGGGGACTGTGTGGGGTAATGATGAACTCTCCCATACTAGATTTAGCAGCAGGGGGCGTTTTTTGACTTGTAGGGCTGCTTGGGATGCAAGTTACTGCCATTTTTCAGCCTGTGAGTGTCCAAAAACCTATAAATATAACCCTTGCTTCACAATTTCAAAAAGACTCGGAGCCTTGGCACACTCTCTCTTATCTAGAGAGATCGCTATGTAGAAATCACTCGAGATCAAGCTCTAGTTGGTTAATTAAACGGTAATTAACATAATTTATCTTAATTAGCAAAGCTAGGTTAACCTATTTTCTTAATAAATTGAAGATTAATCTGATATATACTCAAAAATCTTCTCTTAATTAAATATTATCTGCTGATTATTGTGATTAAGCTTAGGGATATTAAGCTAATCAATTATTATATCATATTAGGACTGAAATTATCCATTTTAACCATAAATTAATAGGAATTATACTAATTAAGTTTAGATTAAGTTGAGATAATTATCAGAGCTATGTTAGACTATCATAATGCTAGGAAAATTATCTTATAATTTTTTGAGTAACTTTCATAATTATTAAGCAGAATTACAATGTTTTTGAGAGAAAAATAAAGCAGAAAATAATAAAATGAATTCTAAATTCTTTAAGATAATTATCAAAAGTTAATCGCATCTTAGGGAACATGTGATAATTATCTTAACTTCAGATAATTAGTTTACTTAGTTATCTTAGCAGAATTACACTGTTTTCTAGGACAAATTAAAATGGAAAAAACAAAAAATTGATTCAAAATTCTTTAAGATAATTATCAAAGGTTAATCACATCTTAGGGAACCCATGATAATCATGTTTCCCTCAGATAATTAGTTTACCTAATATTCTTAGCAGAATTACACTGTTTTTAAGACAAATTAAAAGGGAGAAAATAGCAAATTGATTCAAAATTCTTTAAGATAATTATCAGAGGTTAATCACATATTAGGAAACTCATGATAATTATATTTATCTCAAAATATTAGTATACCTAATTATCTTAGCAGAATTACAATGTTTTATTAGGACAAATTAAAAGGGGGAAAATAGCAAATTGATTCAAAATACTTTGAGATATTTATCAAAGGTTAATCACATCTTAGGAAACCCGTGATAATTATGTTAACATCAGATAATTAGTTTACCTAATTACCTTAGCAGAATTACATTATTTTTAGGACAAATTAAAAGGGAAAAAATTACAAATTGATTCAAAATGCTTTGAGTTATTTATCAGAGGTTAATCACAGCTTAGGGAACCCATGAAAATTATGTTAACCTTAGATAATTAGTTTACCTAATTATCTTAGCAAAATTACATTGTTTTTAAAACAAATTAAAAAGGGAAAATAGAAAATTGATTCAAAGTGCTTTAAATAATTATCAAAGATTAATTATATCTTCTGGACCCCATGATAATTATGCTAATCTCAGATAATTAGTTTACCTAAATATCTTAGTAGAATTATACTATTTTTAGGACAAATTAAAAGAAGAAAAATAACAAATTAATTGAAAATGGTTTAAGATAATTATCAAAGGTAAATCACATCTTATGAAACCCGTGATAATTATCTTAACTTCAGATAATTAGTTTAACTAATTATCTCAGCAGAGTTACACATTTTTTAGGGAAAAATAAAAGGGGAAAATTAACAAAATAACCCAAAAAGCTTTGATATAATTATTAGAGGTAAATTATATCTTAAGTAACTCGTGATATTATCTTTACCACAGATAACTATTTTAGATAATTATCGTAGTAGAGAAACACTATTATTGAGGGTAAATTAAAGGGGAAAATTAGTAAATAATGTGCTATGATTACATGCTATTTATCAAAGCTAGACTATAAGATAAAGAGGCCGTGATAATTATGGAAAGGTTAAAAAAGTAGTATAGATATTTATCTAAGTCAAATTATACTAATTCTAGCTAAAAACTAAAGAGGGAATTTAGTAAATCATGCTATATGATTACATGCTATTTATCAGAGCTAGATTACATGATAAAAAGGCTGTGATAATTATGTCAAGGTTAGAAACTTAGTATAGATATTTATCTAAGTCAAAATATATCAATTATGGTTGAGATTTAAAGGGGGAAATTAGTAAATCATATTACATGATACATTCTATTTATCAGAGTAAGATTACATAATAAAGAGGCCGTGATAATTATGTCAAGGTTAGAAAAGTAGTATAAATATTTATTTAAGTCAAATTATCCTAATTTTAGCTAAAAATAAAGATGAAAATTTTATAATTAAGTAGAAAATTTTATAATTACCAAAGGTCAAAAATATCCTTATCTACTTGTGATAATTATAGCATAATTAATTAGTGAGTTTAGAAAATTATGATTTGACCAAAAGTCCTATTTTTAGCAAAAGATTAATTAAATAAAATAGACTTTGCGATCAAAAGTTTTTAGGAAAATTATAGTGAGTGTAAATCTATGATATAAAGTGGAGGAAATGAACTCTTTGAGAGAAAATAAATAGAATAAATATTAAGCTCAAAATAAACAGATTCCAAGCTTAAAATTTGATGGAAAAATTAGGAAAAAGATGTAGAAAATTATAATAAAATTAGGAGAGCTTAGAAAAACCTTAGGAAAGCTCTGAAAAAAGTTATCATGCCTTTATAGAAAAATAAAAAATTACTAGGTCAATAATTTACCAATTAAGCCTACAAATTTAACCTTGGATGGGTTACAGGTAAATACAAAGGTTAAGTCTAGATTTCAAATAATTTACCTAATGATTAGACGTCTTTTTTATAAGGATAAGAAGTTATGGCACTTAAAAGGACCCGAGAAAATCCTACATCTGATGATGAGGACGTAGCTCCAAAATGAACTAGAGCATCGCACGACGACGAAGCCAGGCCTGGTAGTAGGCCTACGGAGAAGAGTCTTCAGGCACCAGTGCAACAGCAGATGGCCAATCAATCCCAGGTGGGTTTCCCATTACTCAATTAAGTCTTTAAATAGTTGAAGTTATGTTATAAGTTAGCATTGCATACATAAGGAGTGAGAGAATCACGAAAGGAATAATTGACAAAAAACGAAAGGTAAATTCCAACGTGCAATTGTTTGTAATGTTGTTTGGGTTAAGACTGGTTGAATTAGGAAAGATATGATTGCTCATCCTTAAGACAGCTTGTCTCAAGACACCCCCGACTCCTTGGTATAAATTGATGATAATGATGGCTTTCTAGCCATGGATAAGTCGGTTACCCCCATGAATGATGAGTTTCTACTCCGTGCCATGTCTTGATGTTTCTACATAAGTTAGGATACCGTTTTTTATCCTAGGGGAGCCGCCCGGTTGTATGGGCAATTGGTTTGGTGGATGGGCACCCGGAACCTTGGGTGGGGATTTATCCACTCCGGATTGTGAATAAGGAATGGGTGCCGTTTTTTCACCCTTAGGTGATCTTGAGACAAGAAGAGTACTGATCATGGTTATTATGGACAATGTTTTGATTGACAATACCGTGTGTTAAGTTTAAAGATGTCTGTTTGCAAAAAGAATGTTTTCAATACTATTTTCAAGCGCTGTTTTTGTTGGGGTATAAAGCCCAATGTGGTCGCCCAGGTAAGTGGGCGGGCCGCCAGGTATGTACACATATTCTTTTGTAAAAACATAATAAGAACTCACTATGCTCTACACATTACAGTAGAGTGAGTTCACCATATCGTCGTGCTCTTCTTCTCGCACTCTCTCTCGCGTCGCACTTCTGAACGTACTCCTTCAACTGGTATCAGAGCTCAGATCGAGGCTCGGGGCAGCACTGCAGGAGGCTAGAGTCACCAGCTCAGATTGGAGTGAAATTCGACAGGCAAAGACACAGCCCCAAATCTTGTGCTCAAAATTTCATTCTGAGGTCATCTCGGTCACCGTTCAGCTTCGACAAAGGTCTGCGCAGGCCATTTTCGACTACGTGGTCTCGGCGGGTGCAGATCCGACTCTGCAAATTTGGGGTTTTCCGCCTACGACTGCAGGTGCTGAGGATATCAACACTCCCAGAGTGTTGATTTGTGGTTGTCTACACATCGAAGGACGGCTCACAGTTCTTGGAGGCGTGTCACATACGACACGGGCGCATCTACACACAGACTGTAGGCGACATCCACTAGTTCATCAGGTAGCTTGTGTTTGCTGCTTGATATTCCAGATTTCATCCTGACATTGCAGGTACTTCCACATGGGATGTATTGTCAGAGATGATGTATGTCTGTTGAGGGTTTGCTGGCTGTGAGTCACGCAGCAAACAACTGCCGCAGCGGTTACAGCATACAGTGGGAAATTTATGGATGTATGACTTTGTGGGAAGTCCATGTACTGTCAGATTTACTGCGGCCTTTGTTTAGGGTCGAGTGAGGTTTTATTGAGCTGGGGGATTCTCGAATGTTGAGATCCTTTCGGTGATACAGGTCTTGGAGCGATCCCTCGAGCACCCTTAGATAGGCAGCTAGGATGTATTGACTGTGAGTTAGACAATTGGGATTGCATCTTTGCTTTACTGCCGTTGAGGCATTGTCACAGTCTATGCTTACAGGACAGTGACAGGACAGTGAGAGACAGTACAGGTGCAGGACAGGTTTACCCGCAGCTTACAGTGTTAGAGAGACAGTGTTTTTTGAGTTGTTTTTTGGTCTGTTTTTTGGGTACACCAGAGCCATTTTACAAAGGAGACTCTGCCGAAATTTATGCAGAATCTAAAGCTTTCTTGGTTCATTTGACAGGTTGATATTGGTTCAGAGGTTAGTTTACAGGGGAAACTCTGTCGAATTTTTCCCAGGAAAGTAAACCACTGTGAAGCGTAGCTATGGCTGGATCACAGGACACTGCTCTTTACAATATCAAGGAGCTGGATGGAACCAATTTCCCATTGTGGAAGAAGCAGATTTGGCACGTGTTGGTACAAAAGAAGCAGATAAAACCTATAAAGCTCAAGGGGATAAAACCAGAAGATATGGACGAAGATGAATGGAGCGAAATAGATGAATTGGCACTTTCTACCATTATACTGACTTTGGTAGAAAGAATTTACTTCAATGTAGCAGACGAGATGTAAGCTTATCAAGCATGGTTAAAGCTGAGTGATCTTTATGAGAAGCAGAGTGCAGCTTCACAGGTATACGAGATGTCGGCTTATCAAGCATGGTTAAAGCTGAGTGATCTTTATGAGAAGCAGAGTGCAGCTTCACATGACTTGAAGATGAAAGAAGGGACACCTATGTCCAATCATCTGAATGAATTCAACACAATCTACAGTCAGTTGTCAGCTCAAGGTGTCAAGTTTGATGAACTTGTTAGAGCTATGTTCCTGTTGATCACATTGCCAAAAAGTTGGGACACTTTTCGCACAGCTTTAAGTAATTCTGCACCTCCAGATGGTTTGAACATAGCAGGTGTAGAAGGAAGTCTCCTTACTGAAGAAACCAATAGAAATACAATGGACAAAGGAAAAGGAACAGCCTTAGTTGTCAGGGGAAGG
The DNA here is from genome assembly GCF_014529385.1 of Adiantum capillus-veneris. Lineage (NCBI taxonomy): Eukaryota > Viridiplantae > Streptophyta > Polypodiopsida > Polypodiales > Pteridaceae > Adiantum > Adiantum capillus-veneris. Next base: position 149,546,601 of record NC_140952.1, read on the forward strand.
ACCAAAGAAAAGTACAAAGGTGGAAAGAGGAATCAGTCTCGTAGCAAGTCCCGTAGTGCTAAAGGCAAGAGTGACATAGAATGCTACCATTGTGGCAAGAAGGGTCGCATGAACAGAGACTGCAGAGAATGGAAAGCAGAAAAAGGCAAAGAGAAAGCTGAAGACCATGGTGAGAAGAACAAGTCCTCAGTGAAGATTCAAGAAATAAATGTGACAAACACTGTTGCAGAGGATGACAGTCTAGTGTCAGGAGACATCTACTTCTTGAAGAATACAATGGACTCAGCTCTTCTTACAGCATCTGATGGAAATGCACTGAGTGATTGGATTATAGACTCAGGGGCATCACTTCATGTGTCTCCAAACAAGGAGTGGTTTACCTCTTATGTGACCACTAAAGATCATGTTCGGCTAGGCAATGGGCAGACATGTGAGATCTTAGGTGTTGGAGATGTTCAATTGAAGTTTCAGAATGGCTCTTCTTTCACGCTGAAAAATGTGAGACATGTTCCCGCAATTACAAAGAGCTTGATCAGCACAGATTTACTTGATGATGCTGGCTACGTCACCACTTTTGGACAGAACATGTGGAAGATATCCAAGGGTTCTATGACAGTAGCACATGGAGTAAAGTCTGGAGGACTTTACATGATTTATGTATCAAATGTCTCTAAAAATGTAATCAATGTAACCGAGCAGCCGAACGTTTCTTTGTGGCATAGCCGGCTAGGACATATGTCCAAGAAGGGAATGGAAATCTTGTCTCGTTCTGGTTATTTGCCTGGCTTTTCATTTAATGATTTTGAATTTTGTGAACATTGTCTGTATGGTAAGCAAACACAGCAGCCACATAAGCATAGAAGCAGTAGAAGAGATACACAGTTGGCACTTGTTCATAGTGATTTGTGTGGACCTATGCCTAACCTATCTCTAGGGGGAGCTTCTTACTTTATGACATTTATAGATGATTACTTGAGGAAAGTATGGGTTTACTTTCTCAAGCACAAGGATGAAGCGTTTAGTGTTTTCAAAACGTTTGTGACACTTGTGGAGAATCAGAGTGGCAAGAAGCTTAAATGCTTACGCACTGACAATGGTGGAGAGTATGTTTCAAAGGCCTTTCAGGACTTTTGTGAGTCAAAAGGTATAAAACGTGAACTTATTGCTCCTTACAATCCTCCTCAAAATGGTGTTGCTGAGAGGATGAATAGGACCATACAAGAGAAGGTCAGAAGTATGTTGTCTAATGCACAGCTGCCAAATGGGTTTTGGGCTGAAGCTGTATCAACAGCTGTTCATCTTGTAAATAGATCTCCTAGCAAGGTTTTGCAGAAGGATTCAGTGCCAGAGATGGTATGGTCAGGCAAAATGCCCTCATACAAGCATCTCAGAGTCTTTGGTTATGAGGCATATACTCACGTTCCAAAGGAATTTAGGAACAAACTTGAGCCAAAGAGTAGAAAGTGCATCTTTCTAGGCTATGGTAATTCTGGTGAGATGGGGTACAGACTTTGGGATCCCGAATCCAGAAAGGTTGTCCACAGCAATGATGTTCACTTTAATGAATCCAAATATCATTCTAAACTAGAGAGGGTTGAGGAGATTAGAAGAGTTGTCTTCCAAGAAGATGGACCTGCATGTGCAAGACAAAATGTCAGGGCTCAAGAGGAGCAAGGACAGGATAGAGTGGAACCACAGGTTGTGGCTGAACCTGAGCCACCTATTGTGCGTAGATCTGGACATGTCACTTGACCTCCTGATAGGTTTGTTCCATCTATGAACTATGTCATGTTGACTGATTGCAATGAGCCTTCATGTTACAAGGAAGCAGTGCAAATGAAGGACTCCGGGAATTGGCAATTGGCCATGCAGTCAGAGATGACAGCTCTGCATAAAAACCAGACATGGAAGCTAGTTAAATTACCACAGGGCAAAAAGGCTCTACCTTGTAAATGGGTTTACAGGTATAAGATCATCGCTCATGATAGTCAGCCAAAGTACAAAGCAAGGCTTGTTGCCAAGGGCTTTAAGCAAGAACAAGGCATTGACTTTGATGAAGTCTTCTCTCCGGTGGTCAAGATGACTACATTGAGATGCTTTCTTGCATTGGTTGCCATATTAGATTTGGTGTTGCACCAAATGGATGTCAAGACAGCATTCTTGCATGGTGATTTAGATGTGGAAATTTACATGCAGCAGCCAGAAGGGTTTGTTGAGAAAGGCAAGGAAGATTGGGTATGCCAGTTGTTAAAGAGTCTTTATGGCTTAAAGCAATCACCGAGGGCATGGTACCATAAATTCCACAAGTTTAAGCTTTCTCAAGGCTACAAACGTAGTGAGTTCGATCACTGTATATATACAAAGAAGGCTAAGGATGGTAGTTGGCTGATCCTTATTTTGTATGTGGATGACATGTTGATTGCTGGCAAGCACTTGGAAGAAATTTCAGCTTTGAAGTCAAAGATGGCAAAATCGTTTGACATGAAAGACATGGGTGAGGCAAGTCATATACTTGGTATGCGCATTGAGAGAGACAGATCAAAGAAGTTGAATTGGTTATCTCAAACAGAGTATATTGACAAGGTTTTGCAACGTTTCAATATGGAGAAGGGAAAGGCACTGAGTGTTCCATTGCCACCATATGTGAAACTTAGCAAACAAGATTGTCCTGTGTCTAAGGAAGAACAGGCTAAAATGGATAAGATTCCATATGCGTCTGCAGTGGGTAGTTTGATGTATGGAATGATTGCTACTCGCCCAGACATTGCATTTGCAGTGGGAGTAGTAAGTCGATACATGTCAAACCCAGGCAAGAAACATTGGGAGGCAGTGAAAGGAATATTGAGATACCTAAAAGCTACAAAGAGTATGCGTATATGCTATGGGAGTCAGGAGCTAACTGTAAAGGGTTTCACAGACTCAGATTATGCAAGTGACTTAGACAACGGAAGGTCTACGTCAGGGTATGTCTTTACATTGGCTGGTGGAGCAGTATCATGGCGTTCTAGATTACAAGATTGTGTTACTCAGTCTACTATAGAGGCTAAATATGTTGCAGCATCAGAGGCATGCAAAGAATCAATTTGGCTTAATCGACTAGTAACAGATTTGGGAATCAAAGAAGAGATGCCTGTGTTATATTGTGATAGTCAAAGTGCTATACAATTGGCTCGCAATCCAGTTTATCACTCAAAGACAAAGCATGTGGATGTGAAGTATCATTTCATCAGGGAAATGCTCGAGGATAAGCAACTTCAGCTTGTCAAAGTTCACACCACAGAAAACCCTGCTGATCTACTTACAAAAGGACTTCCCTCAGAGAGCTTTGCGCATTTTCTCAAGCAGTTAGGTGTAGGGTAGTACATCACTTCTCTACATCTCTTGTATATTAGCTTGTATAGTAGCTTCTCTCACACTTAAAGTACCTCATTGGACTTTAAGTGGGAGGTTGTTGGGGTATAAAGCCCAATGTGGTCGCCCAGGTAAGTGGGCGGGCCGCCAGGTATGTACACATATTCTTTTGTAAAAACCTAATAAGAACTCACTATGCTCTACACATTACAGTAGAGCGAGTTTACCATATCATCGTGCTCTTCTTCTCGCACTCTCTCTCGCGTCGCACTTCTGCTCGTACTCCTTCAGTTTTAATGAAATCTGGTTATGAAGGATAAAAGAAATCATTATTTTAATTTTCATAAGAACGTGGTAGTAATTACATAACAAATGAATCATGTGTGACTGCGGGGTGGTAAGTGGGGATTGACTAAGGTTGTCAATCATGGACGGGTGGACCTGATTAGTCAGGTAACTATCCATCCCTATGCACTAAAACATTTAGAAAAATTCTTCAGTTGGAAGAGCAGTCCACCAACGGCTGTGCCTTCACATATGTTAGGGGGAAAAAAGCGTTGGTTGAGGATACCTTAGCCCAATTTGTGAAAGATATAGGACCGAAATAGTTTTTTTGGACTTTTAATACGTTGTCCCGTTTCCACTGCGAGACAGGACTAGGTCTTCTTCTAAGGCTATAGACCCAAGCCATTGTCAATGGTAAAGGTCTATTCCTTGGATTTTTCTTGTTTAGAGACTCTAATTTTTATCAGACCTAGAGACCTGTCAAGGATCCCATCCCGATTTTGGTATTGGCGAGTTGGGGACCTCACAGTTGGTGAGATTAGTAGATCCAAAAGTAATTTAATAGAGATGTTGCACATAGAGTGCAAAATGCTTCATAAGCAACTTATGTAATGAAGATACATGATGCTCCAAATCAGCCTTTGCTAAACACTAGGGCCCATAACACCTAGTGTGCATGCATTTAGCAGAACCTGCATATTCATGATCATACTTGCCAACCCTTATGGAGAATGTGATGATCCTAGCACACATGAAAGAGAAGTGTAAATAGTTCTAAAAAGAATCTAAATATGTTCGATTGCAATCATTTGCAAGCCTTACTGAAACATTTGAACCATAATAGAAGGTGAAACATAAATCACTTCTAGGTACAAAAAATGAAGCATTTTCATTATCAACAGTTAGATATATTGCCTTGCTATATACATAAACAACCATCCGTTAATGTTGTTTAGCAACACTTGTAACCTTAACAAGTCGTTCTGCATATCCGACAATTTTTGGCCACTAAAATTGTTCCTAATACAGTGTGCTCAAAATAGTCTATAAAACGGATTCGACCAGTACCTAAGGACTTTGTCGTGACACATAATTGAAATAACGGGCATCAGTGTCTATACTAGAGACTCATATTCTCCACATGTGGAATATGTCTCAACTAAAGATGTCTAAAAGAACATCTTTCAAGTACAAAATGTACCTATGTGTGGAGGTAATTGTAAACACATTGCGACGTGCATGAGAGGGACCCTCATTAACCTTGATCTACGTTGGCTAATCTAACTCCTTGAGTTCTTAGACCATATTGTATCCCATGTGACAACATGTGCCAAATCAATCCCTACAGAAATTTATTTTGGACACTACAACCCAAAATTCTTGGGTCTTTCATGACCTTGTCATCTCTTTGAAGAGCGAAAATGGATGAAAGCATTCAAGCTTATTCATCCGACTTGAAAAATTCAAACAAAGTCTATTAAAAAATGAAAGAAAACCAAGAGACTAGTACTTGAAGGTTGAACATAGTGTCCACTTACTTGTAGGCAAAGGCACCTGCCCAAATTTCCTGCCTGCAGAGGCCTAGGAACACTACTTGAAAATTAGTGAAATGCAAGCAATATTGCACATGTAACCTTGGGTGTTGCCTTTGCAATCCAATCCCCTTGGTTATAAACTTGGGTGCTAACTTAGCAATCCAAACTCCTTGGTTAGCATCGTCATTGCCAAACTCCTTGGTTAGATGATGCATGAAAACTTCTCAAACTAGTAGTCAACGATGACCAACAATGTCTATCGTGTCTAATAGTGTGAAAATCAACTTTGAAAGTGTTACCATATATATGTGGCAATGATGTGTGTGAACACACTAGGACCACCGGGGCATTTTTTCCCTCTTTAGGAGGTTTTTTCCCCCGAGCATTGTATATACGCCCATCACTCTAGGGCTATCTATCTTTCCATAGCTCATTTCGGTCTCCGTTTCCACTATAGGCAGTACTGCACAGGCTATTTCGTCATTTTGTGCAGAATTTCTGTCAGTGCCATTTTTCGCAGGTGCCTTACAATCTTCTACGGTTTGTGCTATATAGCACGTGTTGCTCTCGCTCCGTTTCTCCTATTTTCGGGTAGTTTTCACGTCAGGTGTAGCATTTACCATGGCTGACAACAACACAGATGTGTTCAAGATGTTTGCTGTTGAGGTCAGGTTGGATGGGGACAATTACCCTATGTGGTCTTACATGATGCAACATGTTCTTGTGTCAAAGGGCGTCTGGAATATTGTGCAGGGCATTGATGTACGTCATGGTTCTGAGGATGCAGGCGATGTTGAGGATGTTGCAGGTCTTGTTGCAAGGATTGCTGCTATTAGAGTTGTTTTGCCTACGGCAGAACAAGCTCATTGGGATGTAAAGGATGCGTAGGCTCATGCATTGATTGCGTTGTCTGTGAAGCGCACCATTGTTCCTCACATCCGTTTAGCAAAATCTGCAAAACAAGCTTGGGATATTTTGGCTGGTCTTTATGCAACTCGCAATGAGGCTAAAATTGCTTTGCTGCGTAAAGAGTTCGAGTCGAAGATTATGCATGAGGAAGATGATATGGACACTTTTCTTGTTAGTGTCAAGGATATCAATGAGCAACTTATTTCTGTAGGTGAAGTCATTTCAGACAGTTCCCTTGTGTAGACTGTTCTTGATGCCTTACCAGATTCTTACCAGACTTTTGCTAGTACTTGGAGACTTATGACCCAAGGAAATCCAGAAGTTGTCAAGTCTGATGCATGATGCACATTGCTATTGCAAGAGTCACTTTCTAGAAAAAACAGACTAGGCGGCGTGCAGTTGACAAGCTTTTATTGCTTCGCAAAGAAAGGGTGGTAACAACAATGCAACCACTTCGTATGGTTCTGCTGTGAGTGAAAAAAATATTGTTCTAATGCTTTTGCTGGCAGAAATTCTTCTGGAAATTCTGGTGATAAGGGCAAAAAGAAGATGCATTGCCATTATTGTAAAGCTAATGATCACTTTATCAAGTTGTGTCCTAAGTTGAAGGCCAAAGAGGCTAAGAAGAAAGAGGGTGGTTCCACTGCAAATGTTGGTTCCACTACAAATGCAGCCATTGTTGAGTCTTCTGTGAAAGGAGACTGTGATGCTAATGTTGATGCAGAATGGGATTTTAGCATAGAATGCACTTACAATCCTGCTGTCCATGATGCATGCTTGTCAGTTGCTGCAGATTCACATGTGTGGTATTTCGATAGTGGTGCTACAAAGCACATTACCTCACATCATGAATTGTTTACCTCTTTTGAGTCTATCCCTCATGGGAATTCAGTCATTTGTGCCAACAATGCCTCTTATCCGGTTCAGGGAGTTGGAAAGATTGTGCTTACTGCTGCAAATGGCAGTTCTTTACACTTGTTGATGCACTTTATGTACCTAGGATCAAGAAGAATCTCTTGTCTGTATCCACACTTGCTAGACTTGGACTTGTAGTCAAATTTGTGGATGACAGATGTACAGTTCATGATCTCAGTTTTGGTGAGGAAATTGTTGCACTGGCCTTTTGTGCCGTGGGCTGTATAAGCTCACTTTGTATGACAAGTGTGGAAAAAATTTTGCAAATGTTGTTGCAGATTCAGGGGCTATTTCAGATGCAAAACTTTGGCATGCACTTTTTGGTCATCTGAATTTTGCTAGTTTGCTGCGTTTGTAGAAATCTGATATGGTTGCTTCTTTCCCGCCTCTTGAAGCACTTGTCAAACATGTTTGTGAAGGCTGTATTTTGGGTAAGATGGAGCGTTCTAAGTTTCCAAAGGATGTTTCAGTTAGGGCCACATGCAGATTGCAGCTTGTGCATAGTGATGTTTGTGGGCCCATGCAAACTCCGTCCTTGGGCAATTACCTATACTTTGTGACTTTCATTGATGATTACTCCAGGCATGCATGGGTATTTCCGCTTAAAGCGAAGTCCGAAGTTTTTATGTGCTTCAAACAATTTCTAGCTATGGTTGAAAATGTCTCGAAATGTACTATGGGCACCCTCCGTTCCGATCGAGGGGGGGAGTATATGTCTCATGAATTTAATGCATTTTTGGCTAGTTGTGGGATAAAACACCAATGTACAGTGCCTTATATACCTCAACAAAATGGTTTTGCTGAGAGGAAAAACAACTCACTGCCGGAAATGGCACGATGTATGGTCAAAAGTCAAGCTTTGACGCATTCTTTTTGGCTTGAGGCCATCATGTGTGCCACTTATGTACTTAACAGGTGTCCTACAAAATCTTTGCAGTCTATTACTCCTTATGAAGCATGGCATGATAGAAAGCCTTATATTGAGCACATGCGTATTTTTGGCTGTTTGTCATATTCTTTGGTGCCACAAACACAGCGCAGAAAATTGGATGATAAGGCTGTCAAATGTATTCTTGTTTGTTATAGTGCTGAAAACAAAGGTTACAGATTATATCATCCGCAAACAAAGCGTATTCTGGTTTCACGGGATGTAGTGTTTGTGGAAGATTCTGTTCAGCCCTTGCTGTCATGTACTAGAGACAATAATGTAAGCTCACAGGACATTTATGACACTTTGTTGCCTCTTTTTAGTGGTGGAAATACGAATGTAATTTCCAATGAGGCAAATGTACAGCCTATGGGGGTTTCTGAAAATGTTACAGATCAGCCTATTACTGATGCAGATGTACATGATGTACTTGATGAGGAAAGGGTTGAAAATGAGCAGGCTAGAGGTATGCCAAAATGGTTGGTGCATACTTTGTGTGACAGTAAATTGGATGCACCTTTGTCTAGTCGTACTCGTTCAGGCTCTCGCCATGCATCTTATGCATCAGATTGTTATGCTTTGGCTGTATCTAGCTTACATGATGTTGAGGAGCCTCTGTCTTTTGATGAAGCACAGAATTCAGAAAATTGGATGGCTGCCATGCAATCAGAATATGATGCACTTATAGAAAATGACACATGGACTTTATGTGATTTGCTTCCTGGAAAAAAGGCCATTGGTACGAAGTGGGTTTACAAGTTGAAACGCAAGCCGGATGGTGAGATCGATCGCCATAAGGCTCGACTTGTTGCAAAGGGTTATGCACAGCAAAAAGGCATAGATTATGAAGAGACTTTTTCTCCCACTTGTTGTATGACTACTGTGTATTTTCTATGTGAATTGGCAGCTCATTTTGGTTGGGATGTACATCAATCAGACATTGTTACTACTTTCTTGAATGGTGACATATTTGAGGAAGTTTATGTAACGTAGCCTCGCGGTTTTGTCATAAAAGGACACGAGGACAAAGTGTGCAGATGTAAGAAGGCTTTGTATGGGTTGAAGCAATCTCCTCGTGCTTGGTATGAGAAATCTGACAGTCATTTGGTTAAACGAGGCTTTCGTAACAGTCCAACAGAAAGCACATTGTATGTAAAGCGCGAGGGTGATGTACTTCTCATTGTGGTTCTTTATGTCGATGATTTGCTGATCACTGGACCAAATGAGAGATATATTGCTGAATTTAAGGCTGATAAAATGCTACTTTCACGATGAAAGATTTGGGGCTATTGCATCATTACTTGGGTATACAGTTTAAGCAGTGTGATGGTGGTAATTGCCTTGTGTCAGAAAAGTTACATGGAGACATTGCTATGTAAGTTTGGACTTGAGGATTGCAAACCCACTATGACATTTGGAGCACATTACCACTCAGATAGACGCAGAAAAACAAAGGAAAAGTTCAAGGCAAAAATTCTCGGGAGCGTAATGCTGGAGTCAATCCTCGCGGTAATGGTCCTTCAGCAATTCACGCGGTAATTGGCCCGGTTACATTTCCGCGTTTATTTCCACACTATTTATCGCTAGTATTACCGCGACCATTACCGCACACGGGAGTATTTAAAAAAAAAAAAGCAGATGACCATTTGGATGGTCCTTGGTTGGTAGGACCCATCCAAATGGTCATTTGCCTTTTTTTTCTTATACATTTAATAAATTAAAAAAAACTTTGGACCAAAACTCAAATGTTTAATTATATTGGAGAAACTGTTCAAAAACAACAATTTCATTGCACCAAAACTTTGGACCAAAATCAAATGTTTAATTATATTGGAGAAACTGTTCATTACAAAATTGCCCAAATAGGCGATGCATGGCGGCTATACGACTGTGGCCAAAAGAAGACTTTGGGCCAAAATCAAGTGTTTAATTATATTGGATATTACAAAATTGCCCAAATAGGCGATACATGGGGGCTACACAACTATGGCGAAAAGAAGACGCGCGCGCGGGCCCAAAAACACTTGGAGGATTGAGCTACTCGGATCCTGGGACCTCTCGAGGGACTCCTTGACTCTGGAAAAGAAAAAAACAACAAAAACCTTTAATTAATACAAATGGATACATAAAGTTGCATGCAATGATTTAAAAAAAAAGTTCACACTTACAGGCTGTAGTGTACGACATGCATTTTCAAATTCTTCGCGATTGATTTTGTTGTTTTCATACAGCCAGCACCATGTCTGATATTCGGAGTGGCTCTCTCTGTATCTCTGGATCTCTCGGCTTTGACGGGTCATAGTAATATTTTGCTGTATATCAATTAAAAAATATCACAAACCTAACCTTATTACCACAAATTAAATCAATTCAAATGAAAATACGCACACTCACAAATTTATCTTTCCATGCTGCTTTTCCGTCCGAGCCGTAATGCGTGGGCGTTTGCTGCGCCCTCGCCTCCACCTGCCGAGTGTGCGCCCTAGCACCTGTCGCTCTCTCATCCTCCAGCTCGCCCTGGGATTTCTCCTACTCCTCGTCGTGAACATTTCCAGGGCGATAGTTGTGACCCTCAGATTCAAATGTTCGCTTTGCCGCCCACCGCACACTGGACTTCTTATTTTTCAAGAAATTCTTGATGTATTCCTCGAGCCACTGCCTGGAGAACTCTTCCACTTGCGGATTAGGGAACCACATGAGCAATGTCGTGTGAATGTACATCACGTCGGCTGGGTCCTGATCTTTGAAATATTTAAAGCAATCTTGGTATGTCAAGTGGATCAACTGGTTAAGGTGCCCTCGAAATGTCCTCCCCAAAGAGGAACCTAGATCCACCTCCCCCCCACGATGTATATAATAGTAGTAGCCATGAGCGTCCGGGGCGGGCGCATCGGGTCCTCATCCTCATGTGGAGCTCCAAGGGGTGAGCGAGGAGGTCGGGGTGTAAGAGGAGGTGAATTTGTAGCACTGCCCCCTCCACCACCAAAGCAGCACAAGCCACTACCTCGACAGAGCGTGAGCCACCACTACTGAAAGAGCGCTGGCCACCCGAAGAGCGCTGGCCCGAGCCCGAACCGCTAGGTGGTATAGGCGACGGATAACTCGACGGTGCGACGTGGATCGCTGCGAATGCAAGGTGGAGGGAGATACGGATGACGGGAAAGTCGAGGGTAAGGTGGAGGGAGGCCAACTGGGAGGCACACTCTGCACGATCGGAGTGCCGGCGCCCGGTGTCACAAGCGGTGAGAGCCCATAGGCAGCCAACTCTGCTGGTGTGTACCGCCGTCGAAGACTCTACTGCGAGGATAGCCACTTTGCCTGGGCGTGGTATGCCCTCTCGAGGTCGGAGTCGTGTACTGCATCTCGGAACCATCGAAAGTTGAAGGTGGATTGTGACTGGTGGGAGGAAGACTGCGAGTAGTAAGCATCACAAGCGTCCTTGTAAGAGAGGCCCTCGGCGTGAAAGTCCTTTATGGATCGATAGCCGGGCATGGAAGAGGATGCCATATCCTACAATTTCACAAAAAAAAGGGACCCTAATTAACATTGGATTGTAGTCAAAGTGAGATTCTTTATTGCATGGATTCCTCCTTGCATAGGATTCCTCCCGACTAAAGTGAGATTCTTTATTGCATGGATTCCTCCTTGCATAGGATTCCTCCCTGCATAAGATTCCTTTTATCTCCTATTTAAGAAATGGTTTATGTGCTTATTTTTTTTCATCCATTTAGAGTGTGTGTGTGTGTGTGTGCTTCTAATTAATCTATTGTGTGTGTGCGTTAGTGCATGTGTGGCAAAGAAATTAATCTAGAGAGGTATGCACACACTAACGCTTGCGTTAGTGTGTGTGTGTGTATAATGCATGCATTGTGCCTAAAATAGTGTGTGAAAACACACTAATTAGTGCACAAGCACACACTAATGCAAGCATTAGTGTGTGTTAGAGAGGTATGCACACACTAACGCTTGCATTAGTGTGTGCTTGGGCACAAATTAGTGTGTGGAAACACACTAATGCATGCACACACTATTGCACACACACACTAATTCTTGCATTAGTGTGTGATTGTGCACAAATTAGTGTGTGCAAACACACTAATTAGTGCACAATCACACACTAATGCAAGCATTAGTGTGTGTGTGTATAATGCATGCATTGTGCACAAAATAGTGTGTGAAAACACACTAATTTGTGCACAATCACACACTAATGCAAGCATTAGTGTGTGTATAATGCATGCACACACTAATGCTTGCATTAGTGTGTGCTTGGACACAAATTAGTGTGTAGAAACTAACTAATGCGTGTGTGTATAATGCATGCACACACTAATACGGGCAATAGTGTGTAAAAACTAACTAGTGAGGCATTAGTGTGTAATTTGTGCACAAAATAATGTGTAAAAACTAACTAGTGCGGAATTAGTGTGTAATTTGTGCACAAAATAGTGTGTAAAAACTAACTAATGCATGCACACACTAATTCATGCACAAGCACACCCTAATGCAAGCATTAGTGTGTGCTTGTAACGCATGCATGCACTAATGCAAGCATTAGTGTGTGTATAATGCATGCACACACTAATGAAACCATTAGTGTGTGATTGTGCACAAAATTGTGTGTGTGCGTATGTGTACAATGTGTGTGTGCATGTTAGTGCATGTGTGTGTATGCATTGTGTGTGTGTGTGTGCAATGTGTATGCATTGTGTGTGTGCTTGTGTGGATGTGTTTGTGTGTGTGTGTAGAAGAACGAGAAGAAAGAGAGAGAGTTTGAGCACTTACATTCCTGACCTCGGTCGCTTGGATATGGTGGGGATGGAGATGAAGAGAGCAATAGAGGTTGGAGATGGAGAGGGAGAAGGAGAGAGAGCTTGGAGATGGAGAGGGAAACAGGCCCGCGCGAGAAGATGAGGTCGATTTTGTTGAATTTTTGGCATTCAATTTTGAGGGGGCACGCAGGTGCCCCCTTTATATATAAAAAATTGCCTGAAGTATTACTGCGTATATTACCGCGCCAGTTACCGCTGGTATTATCGCTATTATTACCGCAAAAATCTCTCTGATGAGACATTAGGGTTACGCCGACTGCATGACCTCTTGTACCCACTCCCTGTATCTTTAATGAGTGTCAGTCATGTCAGTACCAACATTCTTGATTTTCTTTTTCTTATTTAATTTTTTCTTATTTAGTGTGTGGTCGTGTGTGCAGGACGATTGGGATGACGTGGGTCCGCCGGTTGGCGTGGAACGAACTCGATGGTTGAGCGAGCGATTACCATGTCCATGTACACGATGTAAGCGTGCAATTGCACGACTTTGACGTATATTCTTGGCTCACGTGGATGATTATGGGCTATGGGACGATCCGAGAAAACGCGCTCGAATGGAAACTAGCGATCCGAGGGTTTTGGCATCCATTGATGTCGCTCCCCATTGGAGTGTGATTGGGGGCGGAGGTGGGAGGAGGATGGAAGAGTGATTGCGCCAGGAATCAGTCATGGGAGGGGGGTCACACCCGCCGTCCGATGTGGGTGGGTCCACACAAGCGCATGCGCATCCTACATCCACCACATATGGGGATCTCCCCACCACCCCGCCCCACATGGAGGTGGAGGAAGATCATTTGCACAATATGGTTGAGGATCTTCTTGCACGTGAGGCGGCGAATGAGTGTGAGCCTGAGTGTGCATGTGAAGAAGCCGCTCAAAAAACCAAAGATTCATTGCTAGAGGTAGCACACACCGCTCTTTACGAGGGATGCTCCTAGTCCACATTACGAGTGTCTCTTGAGATTTTGAATATTCAAGCAATGTTTGGATGGAGAAATGTAGGGGTCGATGCACTATTGAGGTACGTTTAAGTGTAATAAGTGTTAGTTGTGAGTTTTTTTCGTGGTTATATGCAATAACGAGTGTTCTTTAATTATGTCATAGGCTATTAGACAAGATGATGCCTAAAGGCAATCATCTTCCAGAAAAATCGAAGGAAGGCACGACAGGTGGTAACAGGACTTGGGATGGACTATGATTGCATACATGCATGTGTCAATGATTGTGTGCTATTCTGCAATGAACATGCAGGGCTTGATGCTTGCCCCGTGTGTGGAGAATCAAGGTACAAAGAGGGAATGCAAGGAACCACAATACCTCGCAAGGTTCTTCGTCATTTCCCCCTTATTCCCCGCATCAAGCACATGTTCAGCACCAAAGGAACAAGCGAGCTTCTTACATGGCATATGACAAATCGCTCCACTGATGGGGTTATGAGAGTGCGGCTGACTCGCCGGCATGGCAACACATTGAGTAGACATGGCCGGAGTTTAGAGAAGAGCCTCGTCACTTGAGGCTTGGTCTGGCTAGTGATGGGGTAAACCCAGTTGGGCATCGGTCTACCTCATGGAGTACTTGGCCAGTGGTTGTTGTGAACTACAACATTCCACCATGGGAGTCAACCAAGAAGGGGAACATTTTGCTCTCTCTTCTAGTCCCAGGAAAACACAAGGTGAAGGACATGGATGTATATTTAGCACCTTTGATTGAAGAGCTTCAAGAGCTATGGAACGGCATAGATGTTTTTGATGTATCAAGATCACTTCGTGATCGGCGCACAATGATCAAGTGCATTCTCATGTGGACCATGCATGATTACCCCGGGCTTGGAGAGATTTCTGGTAAGCTTATACTTTGTGACGCTCTTTAATGTCTTTGCATTCGTCGCTTATATGCGGTTATGTCTTTTTTTTTTGTAGGACTATCGACATCTGGACATAGGGCATGCCCAACTTGTGGACCCTCACTCGTGACAGAGAGACCCGCTCTACTTGGTAAGGTGATACCCCAATAACCATCGCTTCTTGCTGCCCACACATCCATCTTATGCTCCACTGTGCAATGGGATGAGCCACTCCATTGGACCATGGCCGATTGGGCAAGACATTGGAACGAGCATCACAGCACATTGCCTCCTCCCAATGATCTACCTAGGGGTATGTCTAGGTACTCTATTTTCTTATCACTACCCTATTGGGCTTCATTAAAAATCCAACACCTATTGGATCCAATGCATGTGTTCAAAAATGTTGGGCAAGCTATATGGGATCACATAGTAGGCAAGAAAGATTCATTGGGGGCTAGAGAGGACATGAGGGGCATAAGGAGGCTCCCTCCTTCGGCCACACCTCGCATGGGGCCTCGGGGGAGATGGTTCTTCCAAAGGCACCTTGGATTCTATCAAGGGTGGATCAAGAGCGGATGAAACAATTTATTTCATCCATCCGTACTCCAACAGGTTATATGCGTTCGCTCAAGGGTGCCTTCACTAAAACTAAGAAAGGAGGATCCACACAACTGTATGGGCTCAAATCCCATGATTGGCACAAGATTCTTCAGGTAATGTGTATGTGTGTGTGTGTATATGTGAGTGTGTGTGTATGTGGTTTAGGGTTCTGGATACTAAAAAGTATTTTTGTTTGTGCAATAGTTTGTGCTTCCAATTAGCATTAGTGGATTTGCGGACATGAAGGTAAAGACTGCAATATTCAAGGTGGGAGAAGTTGTCAGGTATAGAACATTTGATCCTCCCTCCTAAACTTTACTTTGAAGACTAACTTCACTATGAAGATTATGAAGGGTTTTTTGGTTACAGTTTTGTGAGTTCCAAAGAAATCGAAGTTTCAGCCATTCCAACAGCTCGACTTCTAGCGATTGAAGAAACTTGTGCTATTGAGGATGCATTCCCACGTTCTATCCTTGTTAGCCAAGTTCACCTATTGCTCCATCTTGTTGAGGAGATAGCCATTCGTGGTGTGGTTCACTCCAGGTGGATGTTCTTTCTTGAGAAGTTCCTAAAGACCTTGAAAGACTTTGTAAGGCTACGATCACAACTAGAGGTATTCATCAATCTTAAGCATTAAAACTTATTAGGATTGGATTGTATTCACAACGCTTGTTATTAGTTACTTTAATCACTAATGGTTTCATGTACATGTGTTCAGGCAAGCATGGCAGAGGGTTGGATTGTACAAGAGGCTTTTGTGTATGTCTCTCAATATCTTTTCACAATAGACCCATCATTGCCTCGTTTAAAGACGGAGGAAGAGGATCAAAAAAAACACGCAAACATTCCAAGTGGGAAAGGTTCTCTCTTGATTTTGGATAGGGAATTTCAAGCCATAGTCAACAACCATTGTCTACTCAATGATCCCATCATGGGCAAATGGGTGGATATGTATGTGGAGGTGCGTACAATGAGAGAAAGGGAGAGGGAAGCATGGAAGAGGTCGCATGGCGGTAGGCGAGCACCTCCCTTTCCTAAAGAGCTTGCCAAATACCCTGATCTAATTCTAGTTGGGTGGATACACAATGCCATGACCAAGGCCAAGGCACAAGGAGAACAAATAATCCCTAAAGAATGGGAGTACGTGCGAGGATGTCTACCAAGGGTAATATACTCAATGTGTTTAGTGTGTGTGTGCGAGTGTGTGTGTGTGTGGGTGTGTGTATGTGTGTCACCTCTCTCTCTCTCTCTCTCTCTCATCTATCTTGATTGGTTTTTGCAAGCCTTCACATTCAACTCTATGTGGTCCGAAGGACGTCATTTTCGAACCCGCAAGATAGATGAGCGTCGAACCACTCACGATAGTGGAGTTATGGGCAACTTTGACACGACAACACAAGAGGTGAGGGAGTGTGGAACAATAGAGAGGATAATCAAAGTGGATTTCAGAACATTTCACAAATATCTCTTTGACTGCCGATGGTTTGTGGGTGAGGTTAAGAGACATGAGAATGGACTCTATATGGTGACTCCGGGCAATTTCATCGCGCGAAGACCGACAACTTGGTGCAACCTAGTAGTTGTGAGCAGTTAAAGTCCATGTGCAACTCACTAAAACATTATATGATACATACAAAACTACATTCATGTTGTTGTTTGCTCTATGACCTACAGGTGTTTTATGTGCCTTGTATGTATCGAAGACGACTATGGTATGTTATTCCAGTCACACCACGGAGCAGATCTATCTTTGCCGATACGAACATAGAGACTTTGGCAGATCCCACCATACCATCTCAAGAAGACGCCAATGACGATGATGCAGTTGAGGTCGAGGAGAACCAACCATTCCCAATAACCAACCATAGTGAGGGGAGGACGAGGATGGAGAGGATGATGATGATTCAATAAGAGAGGCTACAGAGGATGAATCAATAGATTTATTTGTTGATTTAGCTACCATGGGGTTGGACATGGATGTAAGCACTTGTAGAGATCTCTTGGAGGATGAAAATTAATAAATATCTTTTGGATTTTGACTTCTTTCTCTACTTATGTTGTACAAAAGGGCTATTTGTTTATGAACGCAAGACAATACAATTTTGATCATCGTTCGCTTGCCATTTCCATATGAATGCATAGTTGACATAAGATTTGGAGGTGGAAACAAAATATTTTTGTTTATAGAATCTCATGGAGTACAAATGAGTAGAGTAGGAGAATCATACCAATAGATGAGGCAAGCAAAGAGAAGAGAGGTACTAAAAATCCCAATGAGAATGGGATTTCTTACACTCCGTGCAAAAAGGGGGTGACAATACAATTTTGATCATTGTTCGCTTGCCATTTCCATATGAATGCATAGTTGACATAAGATTTTGAAGTGGAAACAAAATATTTTTTGATATAGAATCTCATGGAGTACAAATGAGTAGAGTAGGAGAATCATACCAATAGATGAGACAAGCAAAGAGAAGAGAGGTACTAAAAATCCCAATGAGAATGGGATTTCTTACACTCCATGCAAAAAGGGGGTACCAATTTCTGAAAAGTAACAAAATAGAATAGGATTTATAGAAAGGGAAAAGTGGGAGAGGAATGGGCCACTTGGATTCTTTTTCGGGTGCGGTAATTTAGGCGGTTACGATGGCGGTAATAAGTGCGGTAATTCTCGCGGTAAATCTGGGAAACGCGCCAGCAGGTCTGCACCATACAGTCTCTCTCTTTCTTGTAATTCTCTCTCTCTCTTATGCGGTAATATTGTGCGGTAACAGCAACATTCTCCCATAGTGACCTATTGCCACTCCCATGGAAACAGGTTTGAAGTTGAGTCTACATGATTCTGGTGATCCTGCTGATGTCACTCTTTACCAAATTGTTGTTGGCTGCCTCATTTATGTATGCAACACGAGGCCAGATATTCAGTTTGTAGTCTCACAGGTCAAGTAGATTCATGCATAGCCTAGGGTCTAAGCATTGGCAGGCTGTCAAGAGGATTTTCTATACCTTAGTGGCACTTTACATTTTGTCTTGTTTTATCCCAAGGGAGATCATTACCGCTAGACTTACATGCTTTTTCGGACTCAGATTAGGCTGGTTGTTTTGACACGTGAGTGTCCACAAGTGGTTTTTTGTTTCATGCTTGGCAGTTCATGTATATCATGGTTGAGCAAGAAGCAACCTACTGTGGCCACTTCGAGTTGTGAGGCTAAGTACAGGGCAGTCTTCACAGCTACGGTTGAGTGTATGTGACTCAGACACCTTATGACTGATTTGGGTGTTGGACAGGACACTGCCAACACTATCTACACTGACAGTCAGAGCGCATTGGCAGTTTGCAAGGAACCCAGTTTTTCATGCTCGCACAAAGCACATTGAGGTGCATTACCACTATGTCAGGGAGAGGCTCTCAACAGGAGATATTAGCTTGGCTTATGTGCCAACACAGAACAACCTTGCAGATCTTTTCACAAAGGCATTGTCTCGTGAGAAGCTTGAAGCTTTCCACAAAGCTTTGGGCTTACTCCCCTTTGTGGACTAATCATCTCCACAGAGCATGGCACTTCCCTTTACTCATGTGATAGCTCTCGTTCACCGCATCACTCCAAGGGGATTTGTTACCATATACATGCGGTAGTGATGTGTGTGAACACACTAGGACCGCCGGGGATTTTTTTCCCTCTTTAGGAGGTTTTTCCCCCGAGCATTGTATATATGCCCATCACTCTAGGGCTATCTATCTTTCCATAGCACACTAAGTAACACACTCTCTATTGTGTGCCTTGAGCTTCATTTGTCTTCTCCAAACTGTGTGTATTTCTCTACAACCCTAATTCCAACAAAAAGTTGAACTTGTCTTTTTGGCAGATTGCAAACTTCTTTTCTTGAAAGTACAATTGTGATGAGATCAAACTGTGATTCTCAACATGTACGGAGTGATTCTGTAGTACCTGGGTCATTGTTAACTAAGCTAATGTTAGTTAACCGAAGCTGCAAAGACCGAAGACGTACGAATGTACATCGAGGATGGATGCAAAGAAGCAGTAAAGATTGAAGTTACACATTTTTCACGTTTTCCCAAAATGATCACCTATTGTAAATTCCCAATTTATTTCAAGCCATTGTAATATTTCTAATGTGTTACGGGCTCAATGGGAGTTCCAAGTTATGAAGAATAGGTCACTTATTGTGCATAGGTTGCAGATTCAATAAGTGGTGAGTCCTAAAGGCCTTTGACGCCCGGACATTGCATATTTTTAACCTAGGTATATAAGGCAGTGTGTAAAAGAAATTAGGGTTCTCAAGTCATTTGTTGAGAGCACTTTTTTGTGAGAGCTCTTGAGGTGTGTGGCTATGGAGTCCTTGAGCTTCTCCTTGCTCATGAGACTTGATTAACACTAATCAATGATTCATTGTCTTTCACTATGCCTCTCTCATGCTTCTTATGATTACCTATGATGCTTCGATTAACTAGATCTACACTAATTAGTGATTAATCCCTCTCTAATCTTGTGTGATTGCCCGCTTTTTCTTATGTGCGCATGTAGGTTGATTGGAATGTGGTGCTCGATAGATCTATGTGTGTGTGTACGTGCGATTAGTGTGTTGCATAGGATGGATTAGTGTTGTGTGTGTCTTGCAATCGTAGTGTGTGTGTTTGGGTTGATCACAGGTGAAGAGAAGTGGATGTGGGAATTGCCCTTCATTGTGGCTTTGCTCCTCCATAGGCCGAGAAGCTCACCTTATAGAGTTAACCATTTGTGTTCCACGATTAGCTCACTAACCTGTGAGTGTTTCCATGCCCTAGCAGGGTAGCTCATCCCTCCGGATTGATAATTTTGTTGGTCATTAGAGCTATTGCAACGATGGGACCCCCAACATTTGTCGCCGTTGCCGGGGACGATGAATGTGTGTGCATGAAGCATTGTGTTCATAATTCCCTCATGTGCTACCATATCTTGCCCAGTGTGTGTTTACACACTCTAATTTCACACTAACCCCTTGCTAATTTGACTAATTTTTGCTAGTTTACTAATGTGCTATGAAGGATTGGAGCATTCGACCATTCAATTGATCTTCATGAAAGGTAATTAAGGTGGTATTCTCAACCTCCCTAGAATCTATAGATGTGTAGAATTGTGTAGAAATCCCACCATGATGCAATGTAATGTGATGCAATGTAATGCTATGCTATGTTGATGCAATGCAATGTGATGTTAGGGATTGAAAATTTTATGATTATTCATTTTCACGCCGTCGTAATGCAGAAATTTTTAAGAATTGGTGGCACATGAATTTGATAAGTTTCAATTGCTAATTGATGGATGTGTGTTGCTAATTGGATTCCTAATTGAGTTAATTGCATCCTTGGATGGTTAATTTTTGGTGTGTGTGCACTAAAATCAAGTGTGTGTGCATTCTAATTAAGTGTGTGTATGCCAATTTTAGGTGTGTGTGCACTATTTTGCCCATGTTTGAGCACCTAGAAATCAATGTGTGCGTTATGATTTGTGAATTGTGATGATTGATGTGTGTTGTGCTCATGCCTAACTATTGATTTGTGAAGTCGCTTTGCAAATCCGAAAATTTAACCCTTTTGTGTGCGCACCTAAAGATTGGTAAAAATTGCCAATTTTTTAGTGTGTGCGCTTTAAAAAGTGTTTAATTTGTATGGTTAATTCAATGTTTTGATTGCATAAATAATGTGTGTAATGATCAAATGCTATGTTTCTGTGCTCAAAACAGGGATTTACACACTCTAATTGCATCAATTTTTTACCTAATCTTGTCGGTAATTTTGCCAGTTTAATTGCCTATTGTTGATTTATTTAATAAAATTATTGGCAATTAAATTGATGTGATTTGTGTAATTTTATTTGGCTGCACTATGTGTGGAGATTTTGTAGAAAATTTTTGGGTATTTTTTGGATAATTTTTACAATTTTTTGCATTAATTTTTGGATAATTCCATAAAAAATTAATTTTGCGATCTTTACGAGCTATTTTATGTGTGCATATTTACGGCATCATTTTGTTGGTATTTGTGCCCTCCGTGGTCGAGTTTTGAGCATCTTGCTATTTTCGGAGACCGGGTTGATATTTCTGTCGTAAATTACATTTGCGATAAAATCTGCTATTTTCGATGTGCTTTTGCATGTCGAAAATGCTCGGTTCTAAATGACTATGATTTTCTAAGGTTTCTAGAAATTTTTGAGAATTTTTTGGATTTTTCTGGCAAATTGTGGGATGTCCTGGTGATTTTTTGGAGTTTCGGCTAATTTTCCGCCTATTTTTGGCATTTTTGGACGATTGGAAAATAAAAAAATAAATAAAAGAAAGCCGGTTCGAGCTGGAAGCTCGTGCCTTGCGGGGCATAGATACATTTGTTCTTCTTCCTCCCGCTTTGTGTGAACCAACCCCACACCTTCACTCTCTCTTCTCGTCACACTTTCCCTCTCTCTCGCTGCAGCACGTGATCAGTGTTAAAAAAGCGGGGTCCAATGTATTTTAACCGACCAAAATCCTAAAATCCCGGTTAGATTTTGAGCTTGCCTTCAAAACCGAGAAATTTTCACGAGTTTTAGTGTAATTACCGGCGAAAGCTTGAAATTTTGACCTAAAGCTAGAAGAATTTCGAGAGTGCCCTTCTTTTCTCGTGAGAACACCCCTCTAATTCTCTCTCTAGCCCTCACTCTCTCTCTTCTCTCTCTCTCTCTCTCTCTCTCTCTATTCCTATTGTCAACACACACACACACTCTACATCGTGTCCGCCTGCGCGAGCTATCTCTCTTGTCTCACTCTCCCGCTTTCTATGCCCTCCTGTACGCGCGCCAGGGCTAGGCTCCGCCGCCTCGCGCTGCTGCCCCAGGAATCGTGCCACTGCCCCAGCCTCGTCGCTGATTGCATGCGCCTCTAAGCGCCGGCAGCTCGCATTCAACTGCTGCCATCACCGGCTTACAGCACGCGATGCAAAGTCAACCGCCTTCGACCTCGACAGCAGGTAAGAGGGTAAGGTAGGTAGTTTTTTATTTTTTTAGTTATTTTATTCTAGTACAATTAAAAAAAGGGGGATTTAAAAATCACAAAAAAATCTAAAAAATTCAAAATTCAATAAAAAAGAATAAAAATCACAAAAATCCAATTTAAAAAAATAAAAACAAAAACTCATAAAAAGTCAATAAAAGGGAGAAAAAATTACTAAAAAAAAGGAAAAAAGAAAAACATAAAAACTCAAAAAAAAATTGAAAAAGAGTTTAAGAAATCATTAAAAAAAATAAAAAAATATATCAAAAAATTCACTAAAAAAAATAAAATAAAAAATTCACAAAAAAATAAAAATTCATTAAAAAATACAAAAATAAAAAACACTCATAGATAAATCAAAATTAACCATAAAAATTTGTAAAAAAATCATAGCAGCTCACAAAAAATTCTAAAAAATTTAGAAAAATCACAAAAATAGTAAAAAACTCACAAAATTTCCAAAAATTTTCAAAAAAAAATCGTAAAAATACCAAAAAATTAACAATTTCACAAAAGATTTAGAAAACTAAAAAGAAAGTCGTCGAAAGTGTCCGAAAAGCTAGTAAAAGCTAGAAAAAATCTAAACAAGCCCGAAAAAAGACCCAGAATAGCAAAAGCAAAGCTGAAAGAGTGCCGCACACCGAGCAAACACTGGCCAAGAAAAAATCGAGCAAACACCGAAGCTCGAAACAACAAAAGAACTGCCGGAAAAAGCAAGCGAAACCACCAATAGTGGAGCGTCAAATAAATTTCAAAAATTCTGCATGCTAGAAATTGGCAAGTGCAAACAATTGCATTGCAAATTGAGCTTCTAATCGGACGAATAGGGGCATAACACACATGCGATTGTAGATTAGGCTAGAACGAGTGGCAGAAATTCTGGTAATCAACACCATATTCTGCCAATTGACAGTTTTTGGGGATTAAGCCAAAATGGACTCAAATCGAGCCAAGAGTTCAAGTACAGCAGGACAAGTCAATAGCAGTGGCAGCACAAGTACAACTGCAACCGACCAGATTGTGCAGCTATATGGCTACAATGGAGACAAAGTCTTGTACACAGATTCAGAAGGCCATAGATATCTAATGAGCAGTAAAAGCAGCACAAGAGCCAAGATCCTATTGATCAGAGTAAAGCCAGACTCAGAGAACTCCCAGATGTTCACCGACTTCAGTAGAGCCAGGTATTGCAAGCTTAAAGATGAAGTGCAAATAGAAGTGCAAAGAATTGACCCAAATGGTTATCCAAAAATCTCCATAAGTCCACAAAGCATCCATTTGGTGCATATGCAATCAGGCTCATTGTACATGGATTACAGTGGTCAGATCTATAATCGAGAACCAGAATTGCAAGATCCAACATATCAGCCAATAGAAGCAAATCTAATTGGAGAACCAAGCCAAAGACAGTACAAAGGTCAATATGGAGCATTCTACAGCTTGATGCTCAGTGTTTTGAAAGAAGATGCCAACAATTTGGCAAGCATAGAAGCAAAAGCTTCTCAGCAAGAGCTTGACATGACAAAACCAATTGAAATACCACCAGTCATGGCATATTGCTCAAATTGTGGACGAAAAGGTGGACATTTTTTTGAAGATTGTCCAAGAAATCTAGACAACAGGGATACATCAACTGCCAAGCAAAGTACATAGCAAATTGGAGATGCGAATCTCGATGTAAGTGCAACTGACTTGTCACTTTTAATGCAATCATATGATTTTGCATTACCGTTAGAAGCACCAGTAAAAACACTGCAAATTCAAAATCAGCATAAAGATGCACAGGCACGTGAAAAGCTTAAAATTGATTCTTTGAACAACAAATTCTTGCATGAATTTAGTAAAAGTGTCGAGATATCACCAAAGGTTGAAAAGATTGTTAGGTTTGCAAATGATTTTGCATCCACTGACACAAGTGTGCAATCATTCACGAATCTAAGGGACACATCAAACAAAATGATGTTATCTTTGTATGGTACACATAATTCATATGCACACTATGTAGACCAAAAAGGGAAACTGTACAAAAAACATCAACCTGTGTTTGAACGGCCCACATACCAGCTCATAGAAGTACGTCCAATGATAGATCAAAAAGGATGATTCATTTCAGAGGAAAGAATCTATTATAACCCATCCTTTCTAGAGATGAAGGATAATACCCGAGTGAACCCAGAAAGTTGTTTAGAGCCAAAATCTCCTCCATCGGAAATCAAGCTTCGATGTTTTGACCAAACAAACATATACTTTGACCAAAACAGTCGTAGATATAGACGAGAGTCTAGCATCTATGATGCCTTGGGTCCTGAAACCACAGAAGCTCATATCATAGGAGACCCATGGGGTAGAAAATATCAAGGAAAAGATAATGCTATTTATAGCTTGACTTGGGGGAATAATTTGTCATAATTCACAGAGATACATAGGAAACTATGCAGAAGGTTTACAGATGCCAAACATCAATAGTGCTACCCAAAGTGTACCTTCACAGTCTCAAAAGTTGAGACTAAACAAGAGCCAAAAAAATTTGAACTCTTACAATGAAGCAAGTTATAGTGATCACCCTAGGAAGGGGGGAGTTGTAAATCCATCAAGCTCAGCTCATGTACCAGGAAATGCTACACCAGTTAGAAGCCCTAGAGCTTCTAGCCAGCAGACCCCTTCAAAGCAAAAACCATTGAAAGATCATATGGTTGTTGGAAGTTTCCAATTGACCCAGATTCCATCAGGATCTGTAGACAAATGCTTTTATGAAGATTATCAAGGACAAAAGTTTCAGATGATGTCTTGACAAAAACCTCATGTCTTTTTGCACTTGGAAAAGATGTGGCCAACCACAATTGGAAGATGCTCCTGAATTTGTGAGCATATCAGGAAAAAAACGAGCAGAATGCTGGAGAATCATCTCCACTACCATTGAAGTAAGTTCGGAGATGATCATAGCTCAATTCCACGTGATCACCACAAAGGATATGCCAGACGACATCATAATGGGAATGCCAATGGCCCAGGAGATGCTAGAGATACAAAGTTCAAACATGACGGAGTCTTCAAAGACAACCAAGAATGGAGATCAAGATTGGTCACCCGCGAACAACAGAACAAAGTCCTCAAGCACAATTCAAATGGAAGATCTTATTGAAGATGATTCATCTCCATTGAACAAAACTTTAGAAGAGCTTGAAGAAAATCAAGTAATAGCAAGTGCAGATCAAACAAAGAAAAGAGCAACCACGGAAGCTATTGAGCAAGAATGCCACCAAAACCAGAAGTTAACACTAGAATGGTAACCTAACAGGACATAAAAGTGTCCTTTCAGGGTTTTGGGAAAAAATTCCAAAACCATAGTAGATCCACTCATTTAGAAAAATCCTTTCATGAGCTTATAGTTCAATAACTACTACATATGGAAAAAATGAGAAACTTGTAATTTTTCTCATCCCTTGGTCACTACAAGCCTCCAAAGTTGATGGACCAGTGCATTTTGCCCAAAACAGCAATTTCTTACGGTTGATTGCATATAAATAAGAGTGGGGATTTTTGTAGGACATGAGATAAAATGCCCCGTTAACTTCAATGGGTTGGTGACCAAAACATATGGTTGCTATTACCTCACTAATTTTTTTTTGGGCAAAAAAAATAGGTACAAAAAAGTTGCATTTTTGCCATTCTGCGGACCTATCATCAAAGTTTCTATAGTCACGCTCAATACAGATACTATATACATGTTTTCTTAGTTCCCTTTGGGCCTCTGGATTCAAAAGGAGCCATGGAGCATGTCAAAAGGATAATGGATCTCTTACAATTGGAACCTTGGGGGCAATGATAAAGTGCTAAATACAGCAAACATGAAAAAACTGGGTTTAGCATTATGACCTCTAGAAACCCATAGAAACTACTCAATATCTAGCCAAGTTTGTAGTCTATGATTAGATATGGTCACTACCTACAAAATACACACAATTGGCCTAAGAAACTAGCAATATTGAGAAAGTTATACTTGCTACTCTAAAATGTATCGTATTCTTTAGCAATCAAAAAACTCCACCATCATCATATACTATGCTATATAGCATATTAGGGCCCCCAAAACTCAAGGAAGATTAGCTTTATGTTATACATTACACATACATAATCAAAATTGAATTTGGATATCAAGAAAGCCACCAAAAAAATCATAAAAGTGCTAATTTTGGCCAAAAAAATAGGATTATGCAATTCTTGTAAATTGGTCATAACTTTCAATTTTAACACTTAGCTCTCCCTACAAGCATCAAAACATGTTGAGAACTATGAAGGCCTAACCTCTAGCTATCTAAACCTCACAAACATGAAGTTTAGAGTGGTATAGTTGCCAAAAATTGAAAAAAAGCCAAAAACAGGACCCCTTTTTTCACACAGTTTAGGTTCAAAAATGTTGTGCAAGAGTAAGGTTAATGGTGAGATCGATACTCAAAAAAAATGCTAAGTTTTTTTCAGCTCATAAGGAAACTTTGTGGATATATAGCACCTAGACATTCATTTTCATACTCTTCAAATAATTCAAGCAAAATGGTCACTTAACAGGACACAAAAGTGTCCAAGGACATAAAAGTGTCCTGTTACCATTCTAGTGTTAAGAAGAATGGGGTTGCGGACAACCAGAAAGTAGCAGGAAGTCCAAAGCTCAATCACTCATTGCCAGGAAAATCAACTGTTGTAAGTCAGATAGTAACAAAAAGTTTCAAGCTACCCTCCATAGAGACACAGCTAGATCAAGATGAGACCATGGGAAAAGCTAGACAGAGATCTTCAATAGAACCAAAAATTCTAGATTCAAAGTTACAGAAGTCACAAGGATCGAAGAAAAATCTCGCAGACAGAGGTAAAGCTAAAGTGGACCTCTTAGCACAAAAGGTGTGACAACTTATGCCTCTACATCAAAGAACCCTCATGGATTAGCCTCTTCAAGCAAGTCAGGCTTCAAATATTCAAGTCAATTACTAAAAAAGAAACCTCTAAGGAGACACCCAGAAAAGCAAAATGTGAAACTCAAGAGCTTGAGTTAAATTAACTCCAAGTACATCTCTGTCTATCTCAATATCAAAGTACTTGTTTCCACGTAGGGCTCCTCTCAAAGTACTCAGATGACCTTTATTAGATCCATACTCTAGCAAGAAGAGGGCATGGAAAGGGGAAGGGAAGAATCTTGCTAATTTAATATCATCAAACCCATTATGTTTATTTATGCTAACTATGAGTATGTACGGGCTCCCTTTTAAAAATACACACGGATCCCGTGTCACTTGTGCCTGAAAGATGGAAAATGTAAAATATCTTGTACGTGTAGCAAATCAGCGATAGCTTGGGACAATTCTCTCTCTCTCTCTCTCTCTCTCTCTCTCTCTCTCTCTCTCTCTCTCTCTCTCTCTCTCTCTCTCTCTCTCTCTCTCTCTATTCTAGGGGCAACACATCTAAAAGCTAGGTCAGTGTTTATGACAAATGCACGCAAGATACCTGAGAGGGTGCTCTCTCTCTCTCTCTCTCTCTCTCTCTCTCTCTCTCTCTCTCTCTCTCTCTCTCTCTCTCTCTCTCTCTCTCTCTCTCTCTCTCCCCCCCCCCCCCCCCTGCATGTCAGGGTGCTAAAGCCGCATGCGAGAGTGGTCACTAAAACTCTCCCTCTTGTCTCTCTCATGCATCAGGGCTCTCTCTCTCTCTCTCTCCTCTCTCTCTCTCTCTCTCTCTCTCTTCTCTCTCTCTCTCTCTCTCTCTCTCTCTCTCTCTCTATCGCATGCGTTAGGGCCCAAGGGTGTTGGGGTATAGGCACATGTTCCATGCGTGATCGTTCACGCCATGGGCGCCCATCCTGAGAGTCTTGCTCCACCCACACACTGTGTACTCTCTCCTTCTCTCCTTTTTGCATGCACATCGCACCGTGCAAGCACGCATCTAGTCACACACACTCTTCAACTGGTATCAGAGCTTTGGTGATGCGTGCATGGCGGCTTCCCGACGAGACGAAAGCGACGGAGCTCGGCTATGGAGGCTTGAGCTTGGCAGTGGTGGAGAGATCAAGAAAGCTTGAAAGCTTTGTGAGAGCGTAATGGGAGCTTGAGAACTCACTTGAGAGTTATGTATGCTCTTGTTGAAGCTCAAAAAAGAGTGTGGAAGATAGTGTGAAGGTACTGCCCTAAAAATTGTCTGCACAGCAGCGCAGTTTTCAGATTCGTTTTTCTCCTTGTAGAGTGTAGATCTAAATATTTTGTCTCAATAAACCCTCCGTTTCGATGTGGTCTACAACTTTATACAAGAAACTTTCTGCAAATTCCTTACCGATTTGCTGATATTCAGCTCAGACTGACTGTATGCAGAAAATTGCAGGTTTTTTGTTTTCGCAGTGTGTGCGAGTGTGATGCACTTTTGGGAGCACGGCACTATGCTCAAAGTTGGGTGCATAAATTCTAAGCTAAAGATGCAATTTTAGCTTGTGCAAAGCTTGTGGTTTGAGGGTTTTTTGGTAGATTCAGGCAAAGAGTCACAGAGACGTTTACACACCATTGAAGCGGTCTCTTGAAAGCCACGGTTTTTCAAGCACACAGGTGGAGCTTCTTTCACAAGTTTTCACATGATACTTTGGCAGTGATTTTGTGCTTCTGTTTATGATCCTTGCGGATGGATTTGCATATGTTTATGGTGCATGGTTGATGCCCATTGTACATGCATTTTGGCGAGCATTTTGGTGAGCACGTTCAAGTGTTGGTGAGCTCTCTTGAGAGCATTATTTTTGCATTGATCAGGTTTCCGGATTGCGACTCTTTTAGCGCTTGTTTAAGCGTGGTCACTCCTGTACATTGAGTGTGGATTGCCATTGTATGTGAAATTGTGGTGTCATTATGGCATTTCTACTCATTGGCATTGACTAGTGTTATGGTTGATCGTTTAGTGGTCGAGTTTACTCTCACTCTGGCCGTTATCTGCAATTTTTTGGCTTGTCATTTGTGTTGAGTTTTGACTCATTTTGCAAAGGAAACTCTGTTCGTTTTTCCCCGTCTTCTCGCCATAAAAGTTTGCAGTGTTTTTCCATCTTCTATAGTGGTCGATATATTCCCACTTTGACAGTGATCGAGTGTTCACTCTCACTTTGACAGGTTTTGTCAGTCTGGACAAGGGTTTAGTGTTCTTTGTACCCACTCTCGCAGGAGTAAGGATTGCATATGATTGTGTGGCTACAGACAGGTAGTCAAGGGTTTCACAGGTTTTCTTAGATTTTTGCAGGCAATTATCTTGTGGGATGCTTTTTGAGCTAGTTTTCTCTCTACTTGCGTATACAATTATGCGCTTTACGCTCGGTTGAGCAGTTTGTCCCAGGTTGTTTTGCTTGTAGAGTTTGCAGATTGTGGACTTTCTTTTAGGCATATGTGAGCGTCAGTTTTGATGCGTTTGATCATGCTTTTGATGATTGTGTAGTGGTCGAGTTACCACCCCCCTTGTTGCCAGTTTGGCATGGTTTATGGTTGAGATTGTACTTGAGGTTTTGCTTAGTTTACAGGGGAGATTCTACCAGATTCTTCCAAGATCGTGTGTCTACTACTCTTCTCCTCCCTCGCACTCCGCACGCACCGCACATCGCGCCTCACAAGGGGCTGCCAACGTTCATAATTGTGCAAAGCTTGTTTCCATCAGCAATGTTGACATGCGATTAAAAGTACTCAAAGGACTATTGAATTTTATTTTAAAGGCTAAAATATGTGTCCTCAACTTTCAATCCATTAGTATTATGTGGAATCTTCGGAGATCCCTTGGGTTTTATGGAAAAGAAAAGGAAAGTTAATTTTTGTTTGGACATGCATATAAAGGGACAGTATATCGGGGCCTGAAAGATGGAAAATGCATAAAGTCTTGCACACGTGTAGCAAATCGGCGATCTCTTGGGGAGGGTTCAAGAACCAGGATATCTTGGGAATGGATGCCGTCTCTGTGGGTTCTAGAAATATTATCATTGCAAAAATTCATGCAAGGAGCCTCCCTTGTGCATAAGTGACACAAATCACGGAGGAGGGATTGATGTCGACAGCATGCAAGTGATATGGACCATGGGATTTGTTAGAAGCTAGACACAACCTATGGAAATTGACTACTCGGCAGATTATCATTTTTTGTAATTATTCATTTATTGAGAAAACTCCACATTTCACCTTGTAAATATTGGGGCTTACAAAAGTTTCCAGATTGTATCCCAGTTTTGATAGTTAGATTGAGTAGATGGTTGATTTGGAACTTTAGGGTTTGAGAATTGTAAGGTATTTATACCACTTTTTGACCTTAATGAAAGACCTTTTGTCATTTTTAAAAGAAGTTTTGAAGTCTGTGAGTGAGCGTACCGTGTACGAGAGAGAGAGTGAGCTTCATCTTGACGCTACGTGTGCACCGGTGGTCGGAATCGAGTGCAAAGAAGTGCAGCTTGTTGCCCCCGACGAGAGCTACGCACCGATACCTACATTGCGCGTGTACGGTCTGGTTTTGCGAGCTCCATCTACGAGATTCATCTCGTGATTCGGTGAGCATACGTTGTCCGATTTTGCATTGCAGTATATCCACGCGTTCACATTGAGTAGAGCTACACATTAGACACTTTAGATATCGGAAACAAAGACCTGTAAATTTCGGCCAGACATCCTACGTGATTTTGCACCGGGTGTTTTGGGTTGGGGTTTTGGTTCATAGACCTTAGGGAGAGTGACCTATTGGTGTTAGTAGGGTCTCCTTCAAGTTCTGTGGTGTTTCAAGATTATTTGATGGGTGTTCGACTCTAGAAAGCGTTGTAGGAAGTTTCCTTTTATGCGCTCTTGAAGGCTGTGACTAGACATTGGGTAGAGACCAATGTAGGAATTAATAATTAGGAGTCGGTCGAGTGTAGGTTGACACCTTATGCTTGCTTCCACGCACCTGCGGGTCGAGCTTCGTCCTTAGCTTACAAATCTTGTTAGGTGAGTTCTCGCTGTGCTGACGTCTGTCCCGGCGTATCCGTCCAACATTGGCGCTGCTGCCGGGGACGAAAACCTTAGGTAGGTGACTGAGACTAGTCCTTGAGGATAGCGATTTTTGGCTTGCCAAGAGTCTCGTTTTTCATTTAGATAGGATCAGAGGGTAGGACTCTCTAGGTCTTAGAGGGAGTCTAGGAAGCGTGTGTCTGGCCTAGATCCTTTGACTTAGGTAGATTTAGGTAGACTGAGATAGTTGTAGGTATTAGTTGAGTTCTTGAGTAAGAGTTGGAGTGGTAGAAGCCGTGAGAGGAGAGCTTGAGAGTTCGGAGAGGCCAGAAAGCAACCAAAACACCATTATCACCATTTCACATGATGACTAGGAGTAGAGTAAGTAGGACATCATGATTCAGGATCTAGAGCACTTCATGCATGTATACTTGCTTGGTAAATTCATCACAAGTTTGTAAAAGACGCAAAAGTGTGTTTGAAAGCTGAAGTGAAGTCCAAAAGTTATTGTGAGTGTTTCTATAGAGCTGCAGAGCATCAGGAGCATTTATGTCAGGAAAAAAATTAATTTCAAGCCAGGAGACATCCTACGCGTAGGATGTCTACAGGCTAATCTGGTGGGAATTTTGGGATTTTGAGTTGACTAGTGTGTTCAGAAGGTGGGGTTTACCCTATTTTCAATTGGAAAGTGGAAATTTGACCATATCTTGATAGGATAAGGCCAAATAGACTAAAATTGCCAGACATCCTACCCAAATTGTGCCAAAGCATTATTTTAAGACCAAAACCATATGATGGCTGTATGAGCATGATCTGCATGATATATTGAGTGACTGAGAGGGGTTTCATCTCATTTGGGTGAGAAAATGGGGTTCAAAGAAGACTTTAGTACTTTTGACTGAAAAAGGCAAGAACAACTAAAATTGGGGACTTTTGAAATCCAAACCAAAATCTAAGCATACCACTGGGTTTCTGACATCAAAGGGAATCTGTGGGTCAAGTCTGGGGTCAAACAGGCCAAGAAGACATCCAACAGTCTAATCCCATTCGCTCCCCGCTTTCATCTCTCAGTGTCAGTGTTGGCCTAGCAGAGTGTCTTTGCCAAAGGTGTTTGAATTGATTTCTACGCATGAAATAAATTGGAGCTTTACTAGTGGAGTGGTTTTAAGCCTTTTTTTTATCGTTGCTACGTTCACGTCGTCATCAATGGTAAACTACAAATAGTCATCAAATCCCTCCCATTTTCTATGGATCCATAGTTTAGTTCACCTACTTATTCTTATTGGGTAGTTCGTTAGGTTGCCGAATCCTCCTCAGGTAGCCTCGTCAGAACGAAATGAAGAACGAGAGTGAGATGTTGAAACTGCCTTCATTTCAAAATGAATTCCTTCTCAGAAAATGATTAATCATGTGGATAAGCTGATACCGACTCGTCAATCTCCTCCATATTCAATCCGCCTCATATTATTGATGCAAAGGCGGAAAACTCGTTGTATCTGTAAACCCACGCATCAATTTGGGATATTTTTCATTTTTCCATCTGCGTCGCTTTTTTGCAATCCGGCAAATTGGTGGATACTACCGCGACCTTTCCGAACCAAGAAAGCGACCGGACTTGAACCGGTGCCGTTTCCTTTCCTGGTACATAGGAATGCTCTATCCCTTAAGCTACGTGAGCAAAACGGGGAAGCCCAACAACCCCAAGTCCCCCTGTTACTTTGTCGCCTATGCGCCTCTCTTTTTGTTGAGTGCCCAAAAACACTCTGGCTACGCGTAGGATGTATTCTGTGTGATTTTACACTCCAAATCCAGATTTGAGCATACCAAAGTGATGAGCAACTCAAGGGGAGCCTGTGTTTTGAATTTGAATCCATTCTGATGAAAAAGACATCCTACGTGTAGGATGTCTAAAGCAAGAAATTGAAAGCAGATACTGACAGTGGGCATAGCAAGGTGTTGTATAGCCTGAGGCAAGCCTCTTCGTCAATTTTGGTCCAAATTGGAGTTGATTAGACTGATCAAGATCAGCAACAGGCTGTTGGAACAGATTTTTGATCCATTGACCAGCTTATAGGTGTCCAAATCAAAAAGTAAAAACAACTGTGGACTCAGCACATCAAAGGGGAATCCATAGTGCAAAATTCCAGGCAAAACAAAGCAGGAGACATCCTACGCGTAGTATGTCTACTGGGGCCTACTGAAGAGAAAATTTGATTGGGCTTAGATAGTGAGATTCCATTTGTCTTAAGGGTTCCAGAACTTCTTTCAGAAGTGAATTTGGACCTTGTTTGTCCATTTGACGGAGCAAAGACTGAATTCAAACTTTTTCACGTAAATTGACCAACATCTGAGGGAAGTACAGTTCCAGATTAGCAGACCTAATCCAGAACATCAGCAATGTCTAAAATAACTCTCCAGTTATACCAATCATTACTAAGATAACCTCTAGCAGATAAATGCTTTGATTCGATTGCCGACATTAAATGCTTGTGTACAGGTATATTCAGCAGCAAAGCAAGAAGTTGTGCAGAGACTGATCCTTTGCCAGGTGAGTGGTTGGATTTGTGATAAATTGCATTGATAAGTTTGATGAATTTAAGACCAGGAAGATACATTTTTAGAGACCAGAAGGTGGCAGGTGACCAAGGTACCTTAGTGTCCACCGAGGAGAGTGTAACTCAGGCAAGGTTAGATCCACTAGCGCCGATTATTGAGGAAGGTAGTGATACTGACACTTCCTTCATGATGGGTAGCCAACAGCCAAGAGGTTTCACCTATGACGGACCAATGCAAGGAGGAAGCACCTCCCAAAATCCTTTGAATGATTCCAAGCTCACTGTGATCTTCTTAGAAGGAACAAATTCGAGGGGAGCCCTAGTCTATTCTGACTATCGAGGACGCAAGTGCATTTGTATTGAAGAAAAGCCGGCTCAGAGATTGGAGATAATTCAAGTCT
This sequence comes from Adiantum capillus-veneris, assembly GCF_014529385.1. Taxonomy (NCBI): domain Eukaryota; kingdom Viridiplantae; phylum Streptophyta; class Polypodiopsida; order Polypodiales; family Pteridaceae; genus Adiantum; species Adiantum capillus-veneris. The sequence goes on from NC_140952.1 coordinate 149,580,750, forward strand.
ATGATGATGGAGATAGATTCCGAGACGAAAAGGGGAACCACTATCTGATAGTTAGTAACCTTGAAGATTACAACAGATATGGAGATAACGTGGCAAAAGGGAAAATGGTTTCAGAAGCTCAAGAACCGCCACCAAACATTGACCGGCCTAAAGCAATTTTATGTATGATAAGAAAACAACCAGGGTGAACGTGGGAATCTACAAGCATGAGAGTGAGGGAATAGTCGCTTACTTTCGCAGCAAAGAACCATACTTAAACGAATTGAGCAAAGACAAGGTTCTTTACTTATTCTCTTATGAAACTGCTATGGGGAAGGGTATAGTTTTTGTTGATAGATACGGGTGAGAATACCAACATATTCTGCCAGAGGAGGTAGAAAAGGCAACAATTCTAGGAGCATCAAAATATGCCCTAGACGAAGTGCCAAGAGCCACCTACACCCCTAGTAAGTCTAAGAATCCCTTTTCAGAAGATTATGACGCTACCTCACATTCTACCCGACCGCAGACATTCAACAATCAAAACCAACCAGCAACTCAACCATCATTGCAGGCATGGCTTTGACAGAGTGAAACATTGGAACAAGACCAAAACCGAGATGGTTATCAAGCCGCACAAGGGCTAAGGGATTTGCAAGAACCACCACTCTATTCAAGGTATGAAGGAGAGAGTAAGCCAAAGACTCAAGGGTCAACAGAGCCTGGAAGACCACCCATAGAACGAGTTCAAAGAGATGAACCATCTCTGGCAAGAGCTGTTAGAAATTATGGCTTAGGAGAACCACTGGGAGAGGAACCAGCCTACTACAGAAGACCAGAGTAGGTATATCGATTAGGACGTGGAGATCCAATGATGAGGTTTGTAGACCATCGTAGAATTAGACCTTCTCAAGTGCAAAAATGGGTAAACAAGAAATACACAGGAAACAGAGATCCAAGAGATCATGTGGCAGCCTTTGTACGCGTAATTAGAGCTAAAGAGGTGTTAGACTTCCCTACCCAATTTGCAGGGTTTGGACTAACCCTAGAGGATGACGCTACTACTTGGTTTGACTCTATAGAGCGTAGAGACTTTGAGTCTATGGAGAAAGTGTTTGACGAGTTTATCGAGGAATTCTCCCAAAGGGGGATAGATCATAATACTGTCTCACAAATCCATAAATTCAAATAGAAAGATGGGGAATCTGTACGAAAGGAAGCCCTAAGACTAAAAAGATATGTTAAGTTCTGTCCTGTGGAAGAATTGCCAACTTAGTCCAGACTTATGCTTATATTCATCCAAGGACTAAGGAATGCGGATCTCCAGAAAGACTTACATATGAAGAGGAGCACGATGTTGAATGAGTTGACCAAGGAGTCTCTTTACCTTGTGGACAATTGTGCGGTCTACAAAGAGGGGGAGTTCAAGGACCTTGACGACGATTCATCTTCACAATAAAGTGGAAGCAAGTCTTCTAAGACAACACCAAAAGGAGAAGTAACTATAAACCAAGAGATTCTTGTAGATGAAGTGCTAAAAAAGATTAACTTGTACGCCAAACCACAGGCTAAACAGCCCAAGTGGTGTGCTATTGAACAAAAATGGACAAACCATGGGACAGAGGAATGTTATTATAACAAGGGATATGTGAGAGACTCGAGAGAGACCTTATGCTCCCCAAGCTCAGGTAGCCTCTCCTCAAGTTCCACTTATGCCAAGGTATCAAGCAAGCAACCTACCAGGACCTGTAGGTGTAGAAAGACCACAACCAGTGTTGGGGCAACAACCACCCCTACTAGGATTATGACTCGTCGGTATAAGATACACACCAACCGTAACCGAATCAGAGGAGAAGGCTTTGGTGCCTATGCATGAATATTATGAAGATCCCAATGGATATGCGGCAAACTCTGTCTATTACCCTCGACACCAGAACCATGGAGCATGATAGGAAGTACAGAACCACCAACAACTACACACGTAGCAGGAGAAGGAAGATATAGCTTAGATGAACGAACATTGTTTTTCATAGCCAATGGAGGCATGGGCGGATAGAGACATGCATACCAACAAAGGGGAGCTCAAGGAGCACCTCAACAACCCAAGGGACCCTGCTACAAGTGTGGTGGAGACCATTGGCTAAGAGGCTATCCTCATGATGAAATCATTAGAGTCAACGCATATTGCACCGAGTGTGGAGTTACTCATTTGATTCCCGATTGCCCTAAAAACTCGAGCAAAGGAGCAAAAACCACCTTGAACATGCTAGAAACAGTACCTGCCAGTGGAGGGCTAGAAAATGAAACAATCATAGTACATATTCAGGCGGTGAGACGAACCCAAGCTCACAGAATGACGAACGAACCCATAATTGAAGAGCCAAAAACATATGCCCCTAGTTCAGAAATGAAAAATCAGAGAAGCACTTGGAAAGCTAGAAAGGTGCGTATGAAAGCCAGGAAAGAACGAGAGCAAACAGCTCTATCCGAGGAGTTAAAACATACAAAGGATAGATTAGAGCGGTTAGAGGATCTAGATAGCTTAAGCTCACACACCACGGCAACCATAGCAACCAAGGAAATAGAAGAACCCAAAAGTGCAGGATCAAGAGGATCAGTACTGGCAGACAAGGTAAATGAGCAGTTGGATGCACTTCTAAAAGCTTATGAAGCCAGACTCAAAAAGAACCAAACCTAGGAGCAAAGATGGATGACTTATCCATATGTTGAAATAGAAAAAAAAAGGTTGGAAATGTGTAGAAAGATGATTGAAACAGCTCAAACATTGATGGAAGACCCGCTTGGTAAACCTGCAAATTGGCATGAAGTACCAGCTCCAACCCCTATCCAACCAACTTTAGAGGAACAAGTAGAAACAAAGAAAAGACTCATGAATGCCTATGAGTCCAGAGGAGAGCCTATCATAGTGCCAAATACAAAAGATGAGGTAAGTGACGGGTTCCAGCCTAAAACATTGACAAAAATGGGTAAAGATTGTGATGGTCTAGATGATCTGTGGAAGCAAATCCGTGAGGCCAACTGGCAACGAGGCTAACAGCGTGAGTAACCACATGAATAGCACGAGAAAAGAGAAGAATGAGATCTTACCTCCTATTGAAGAATTTGAGGCAAGGTCGCAAATGAATTTTGATATACATTCACAAGGGGGAGACCAGGGATCAATTAGTCGGGGCACATCCACCCAGACTCGCTGAAAACTTTACCCTCTTACCTAGGAGAGTATGAAGCCAAGTCTGAAGTGAGAGCAATCCCATCTCAAAGAATTTCTTCTAACAAAGTGATGGATTCACAAGGATTGATTGATTTATTGTCCACCCCGGTGGCATGCACAATCACACTAGCTGAACTCCTAAAGTTACGACCAAACATGTGGACCACAGTAGTTAAATGCCTAGAAAAATTTGGAGTAAAAGACCCCACCTCAAAGCTTTAGGAAGGGATCAGAGAATTGGATAGGCCTCAACTAAACACTAGGCCAGTACCATTAAACAAGGTTGGAGAGTATTGCGAGGGAGAAGATGGAAACACCACGCTACCAGTAGAATTCCAAGGAGTAGTTTCCAAAGCTATTCTTGACAGTGGAGCGGGAGTTGCTCTCGCCACCAAGGAAATCTATAAAAAAATGGGGAAAACCAGCTTTAAGAGCTACCAGAATGAAATTGAAATTGATAGATGGGTTCATGGAGAAGCCTCTAGGACTCTTAGAAAAAGTGATTGTCACTTCGTGCAGAATCAAGTATGAGCATACATTTGCAATAGTCGATTTCGACAAAAAGAACAATTATGAGATCATCTTGGGAAGACCATTCATGTGACAATTGAAGATGGTCCAAGATTGGGGTTACGACCACATATACCTTAGACATGGCGAGACAACAACTAAAATACACCTGAAAAACCATAGTTACAAGGATGTGAACCAAACACCTGTGGAAGAGTTTGATTCAACTACAGTAGAAGGATCGGAACTCCCAGCATGGTTAGGGCAACAAAAAGAGCTATGGATGTGCGGAGCTTCACATTGTGGAAGCTTAAGAAGAGAGGAATGCGTCTTAGAAAGAGCGATTGAGGACAAGGAGTATGTTCCGAAACCTTTCCCTGAAGATGCTTTGGAACCTCTAGAATGGGAACACATACTAGAAACATTGGATGTCTGTACCATTACAAATAGTCCAACTATAAAATTTTGCGATAAGGATGGCTATGATGTGCTACCCTACTACATGGTAAGCATTATACCAGGAGGAGATGAGACGATAGAACCACCAGAAAGAGAAGAGTTTTATAACTCCTCTGAACATCTGGAAGTAAATGATGATGCAGATAATGAGTGTTCAGACACCTCAAGTGAGCGTGGAAGGGAAACCGAGAATATCAAGTTTTATGATTTTGCTAATCAGCACCCTAGACGCCAAGAACGCTATAGGAGGAAACGAGCAGGAAACAAAGCGAGAGACAACCTGATGCCCATGATAAAAGGTAAAACTCACTATTTGATGCTTGTAAAAGCATAGGATTGTGTAAAAGATCAAATATCAGGAAGATTCTCAAAAGATCGAAGGGAAAGAACGCGAGAGGAAATAAAACAAGTACGAAAAGCTAAAATGGAAACAAAATCACAAAAATCTTTGAAATAAAAAAAAGAAACAACAAAAGACCAAGAATGGACCAAACTAGAGCGTAAATAGAAATACCAAGATCTGAAACGGTCTTTACGTGAGATATGGACTACTGAAGAAGATAGTGATGGTAAAGGGGAGTCAGAGAAGGGAAACATGAATGTACCATCACACTATTGGAAATTTACCATCCAGGACAGAAAAATCATCATGACACCACCAGTCAGGGAAAGAACCAACCAAGAATCTTACGATGGGCCAAAAAATGCAAAAAGGATAGACCTCGCGGAACCAGGTGAAAAGCCTCATCCGGTCTATATAGCAACCGATTTAGAGCCTGAAGAAGAAGAACGGCTAACACAACTTCTCAAGAAGTATAAAGATGTGTTTGCATGGTCCTACAAAGACCTCAAATGAGTTGATCCATCGATATGCCAACATACAATTCCTTTGAATCAGATGCAAAACCTAGCAAACAACGTCCTTATACATACAATGATACATTTGCTAAACGAATCAAAGAGGAGATTGATAAGCTGATGGAAGCTGAATTCATCTATGAAATTGAACATACAGATTGGGTGTCACCCATTGTGGTAGTCCCCAAAAAGAACAAAAAATTGCGAGTGTGTGTAAACCTCAAAAAGGTAAATGCAGCCACCATAAGGGATAATTATCCCTTGCCAATCACAGGACATGTACTTGAGCGGGTGGCCGGAAAACGGGCTTATTCCTTTCTGGACGGGTTTTTAGGATACAACCAACTGGCAATTGCAAGGGAGGATCAACACAAAACAGTGTTTGCCACAGAATGGGGAATTTATGCGTATCGAGTTATGCCGTTTGGCTTAACTAATGGCCCAGCTACCTTCCAAAGGTTAATGACGCATGCGTTCAAAGAATACCTGAGAATATTCTTAGAAATATACATGGATGATCTTTGTGTACACTCTCTTCTACGAGAGGAACATATTGACCATTTGCAAAAGGTATTTGAAAAATGCAGGACATATCGAATCTGTCTTAACCCGGAAAAGTGTATCTTTATGGTTAAGCAAGGCCGCATCTTAGGACACATTGTCTCAAGAAATGGCATAACCACTGACCTAGACAAAGTCAAAGTCATAGTAGACCTACCCAGGCCTACTAATGCTAAACAAGTGCAATCCTTCATGGGACACTGCAGATATTATCGAAGATTCATATACATGTATGCAGTCATTGCACAACCTCTATATCGTTTGCTAGTCAACTTCGACTGGACCAAGGAGTGTGAAACTTCATTCCAAAAGCTGAAGGAAAACCTTGTATCAGCACCTGTACTTAAAGCACCAGATTGGGAAAAGATATTCCATGTTCACATTGATGCTTCTGCATATGCAATCAGGAGTATTCTAGCTCAACTTGAAGACGGAACAATGGATTTTCCAGTTTGTTATGCAAGTCGACAGTTAAACAGTGCGGAAAAGAACTACACAACCACCGAACGAGAAGGGTTAGGAATGATTTATGCTGTAAAGAAATTTCGGCATTATTTGCTCGCAAACAAATTTGTGTTCTTCACAGATCATCAAGCTCTTTTGTATCTGGTAAATAAACCATGCAATACAGGGAGAATTGTATGCTGGTTTATTATATTGCTAGAGTTTGATTTCACAGTGGTGGTCAAAAAGGGTAAAACCCATCTACGAGCGGATCGTCTTTAAGGATACACAACGGGGAAGCTCCTGAAGGAGTAGGTAATGACATACTAGATGCTTATCTTTTCAATATTTAAATGATACCCGAATGGTCTCAGGAAATTGTTAGCATTCTCTCCTTTGGAAGCAGATTTGATAATACGGAATACAGATCCAAACAACAAACAATTCGACAAACAAAAAACTTCCAGTTGATAGCAGGACGACTGTATCATCTAGGATCGGACCAAATCCTACGATTATATATAAATCCAAAAGAATTCGGGTGTTACCTTGAAGAAGCACATGTCCAGGATTGTGTATTTCATTGTTCACCAGTGAAAACACACCAGATACTGAAATAGTTAGGGGTTTATTGGCCAACTATGTATGCGGACACGCATTCTTATGTTACCAATTGTACTATATGTAGTGCCAAACCACCAATGGATCACGCGACATTGTTTCAGGTAAACATTGCACCTGCATGGATTCAATATATCATTGATTTATTAACCACCAGGACGTTTCCTGAAAACATAACAAGAGCACGGAAAAGGGCTATATAGCTGGAAGCTCGTGACTTTCAGTTAATTGGGAATCAACTCTATAAGCGAGGAAAGGACAATCAACTTAGAATATGTGCAAGTGAAAGTGAATACCTGCTACTGATTCTAGAACATGCACATGGAGGTATAAGTGGAGGCCATTTTTCGGGCGACAAGACGGCAAAAATTGTCTTAACCGCAGGAATATGGTGGCCTACATTGCACATGGATGCTGAAGAGTTTGTAAAGCGTTGTGACGCATGTCAACGCACCAAGGTGCCGATAAAGAGAGATGAGATGCCACTACGGCCAATGATGGAAGCAAGGGCATTTGCAAAATGGGGCATTGATTTTGTGGGACCCATTTCACCCCCTGCATATCGCACCCATACCCAATATATCATTGTGGCTACGGACTATCTCACAAAATGGACGGAAGCCAAGGCAACGCAAAAAGCAGATGCACGGACCACTACATAATTTTTGTATGAGAATGTTTTTGTACGATACGGTTTACCAATAGAAATTGTCAGTGATCGTGGAATGCATTTTCTTAATGAAGTCATTGAATATCTGCTAGAGGAATTCATGGTCATACATAGGAAATCTGCTCCATACCATCCACAGGCAAATGGACAAGCTGAGGCCACAAATAAAACACTATGCACGGTTCTCACTAAAATTGTGTCAGAGACAAGAACAGATTGGGATCGGCAGCTACAATCAACACTATGGGCATACAAGGTAGCTTACAAAACATCGATAGGAACGACACCGTACAACATGGTGTTTGGCCTAAATGCTATATTACCCATAGAGTTTTTAATTCCAACTCTACGAGTAGCGAAACGCTTAGAATGGACAAGGCATGAACTCTCTTCAAGAATAGATGATCTTGAAAAGCTAGATGTACTCCGCTTGAGAGCTGTAGCTTAGATCTATGCTAAAAAGAGAAGACAAAAACACTTTTTTGACAAGCATGTGCGCACTAAAGAGTTCAAAACAGGTGATTATGTACTTGTTTATACTTTGAAGCAACATGCCAAGAAACTTAAAAAGCGAGGGATGGGACCCTTTGTGATTAATGATCTATCGCAAAGCGGAGCTGTCAAGCTTGCTACATTAGCAGGTGAAGAAATGCCCAATTGGATTAGTGGATGTCGATTGAGGAAATATCATTTACCACTAACACAGGATATGCTTCAACAAATCCATCAAGGAAAACAACGAATGAAGGAGAAACAGAGAGTACGAGAAGAAGCTCAAGCGGAAGCAAAAGAACGCATTGCAAAACGAAGACTTCTACGACAAAAACAACAAGGTGAAGCACCATTGCGAATCAATGCCATTCGACTAACAAAGTTGGATGACGACACAGTGGAGCCAATAATTGCAATCAAAGTGGGGAGCAATCAAGTTGAATCGACGGCATTGCTTGATTCTGGAGCTCAAGTAAATTTGATCTCTTACGGATTATACCAACAGCTCAAGTCCACAGATCAACTTCATCCTACTCCTCAAGTGCTGGAAAGTAGTACATCACACTCGTTGAAAACATTGGGCTGGACTATATTGCATGTACAAGTACATCAATATATTTACCCACACAAATTTTATGTAGTCAAGGATGAAAGCACACAACACCCAATGTTGTTGGGACAACCTTGGCAAAAAGAGTACAATGTGCAGATAGATTGGAATGTGAATGCAGTCAAAATTCAACATGCACAAGAACAACAGGTAATAGCCTTTGCTCAGCAATACCGAAATAATCAGCTGCCAGCAATGCAATCACTAGAAACAGAGCCAAAAGCAGGAGTGCCACCAAAGAACAACATGATACCCAAGGCTAACAAACAAGTAAACGCCAACCATACTAACTACATACATACAAAGTCACCGATCGCAGTGCAAAGATCTAGGTTACCAGAACAAGGGAAACAAGTATGGATGCGGAAGGATAGAAATGACATGGCAGACCAAAAACAATGCAACGAAAAAATTCAACCGAAGCAGATAGTTCAACCAAAAACAAAGGGCATAAAACAGATATGGATCCCAAAGAAAACTCTCAGCAATAACCCAAAAGTTACTCGCATTTGGATACCGAAACAAAAGCAAAAGGAACTCCCTTCAGTACAAGAAACATCGAAAGGCAGACAGCTGCATTTGCAAAAGGACAACCGACTTATGTGGATGCCAATCCGCAAACAAAGAGTGGAAACAAAGGAAGTAGCAAAACACCTACAAAAACCGGCAAAAACAAGCTACTAATGGAAAGCAAAAAAAATACGGTCCACGGCCATTCCGGCCAAGCCAATCCTCTCCACAGAGACAACTACGGCTATATCAGCAGTAGCGGCAACGCGAATTCCTTTAGCAAGAAAGACTATTAAACAGAGAGCAGTAGAGTTATAGCCGTTACTTGCAAAGAAAACAAGAAACCTCGATGGCGAATGCCAATAAGCATCTTGCTTATACCCTTCTCTTGCACAGCATTAATTTTTCCATGCATTGACCGAGTATGCATAAATTAGGGCCACATTAATCGGCCACGCATTAGCATAAATTTTTCAACCTATTCACGACACATACTCCAAGGCAATACCTTGTCGTCCGAGAGGACTCCGGCTAGGAGGGGGGGAGGCATTCTCAAATGTGGAATCAATAGCAAAAATGCGGAACCAATAGCAAAAAAGGGCATGATTTTCGACTATTTTAAGGGTTGTTGTTTGATTGCAAAATTTTCTGGACTAACCCAAGTACATATACCCTTATACAGCATGTATCTAGAGTTATATGGGGCCAAACGCCAAATCAAGTCCCTAGGTGTGTGTGTGTGTATATATAAGAGGAAATAGCCATTTTTCAGGCAAAATATTGGTAAAACGGAGAAATCCGGCCATAAAAATTTCATGTGAGTGTATATAATGTTTTGCGGTGATGTTTTTTATTTATTACGATTTTTGGGGATTTTCTGGGTTTGATTTGCTATTTTCCTTTTAGTCTTGCTAATTTTCGGCAAAAAAACTTCAAAAATACAAAAAGCAGGTGAAAAACAATCATAATAAAGAAAAAAATATGGGGATGATCAGTGACTATAGGACAACCTATGGTACAGTGGGGGTGCAATTATGAGATTGGAGCGGAAAGCGCGTTCTGGCCAGATTTTGACCAAAATGCCAAATTTTTGGTAAACAGGGCAAATGGAGTCCAAATCAACAAATTTTTGAGCCTAAATCGCATCTCGCAAGAAGTTGGGAGCACATGTCAAATTTCATGAAAAGTGGTTTGGGGACCTCCATTATAAGAAATTTTCACCTCATTTTTAGCTCATTTTCACTATTGACATTTGAGAGAGAGCTTCTGCCACCTAGAGCGAGCGGAACTTCCAGCAGCTTCTACGACGCGCACGACTACTCGACGGGCTTCAGACAGGAGAGGTAGGCTCACCACCTTGAGTTTTTCGCGCATGTTTGTCGTTTTGTCGCGAAAACTAGCGTAGGGTTCACACACAAAGCGGGCAGTAGAGACCTACAAGTAGAATGGCCACCTAATGGCTAACCCAAAAGCAACAAGACTTCATCGGCAGCTTACCCTAGCATAGGAGACCAGTCTTGGATATCCAAAGGCAGTAGAAAACCATCGGGAAAAACCCTAATTCCTAGAATCCCGCAAGAGGCCATCAAATGGAAAATCGGCGGAAAGGTGCCCAAATGCTACCAGAATTCATGGGTAGGAGCATCTTGACATGCTCGACAAGTCTAGGTAGCCCACATTACCAAAAGGTGACCCGAAGTGGCACTAAAATTCAGAAATGGCATCAGACACACAAAGCGTCAGATAGCTCTCGCGGCCAAACCGCATGTCCGTTTGCCACCAGACTTCACGAGCGGATTTCCTAGACCATCAACAACCAAGTCCTATGGTGGTAGACCACCACAAATCATCAAAAACATGTAAACGCAACCACGGGTGCTTCTAGAGCGACAAATTGCCAAATGAAGCTCCGGTGAAGCCAAAGTCAAAAAAAACCATACGGCAAGGATCCCCAAGGGATCGGGAAGCTATGGAGACCAACATCAAGAAATTTCATCGCCAAAAAGCACTCCAAAAGTCAGAAAACTGCTCGGAGGCTCTGAAATCCACACAGGGAGTTACTTTCTATCCATTTTACTTTTTTGTTGAAATTAGGCTTAAAAGGGACTCAAGGGGACTAAGGGCAGGCACTAGTGACAAATTCCATGAAAAAATCATCAGGAGACATCCTACGTGTAGGATATCTCAAGGGCATTTCTGGGCACAGATCTCAATATTTCTCATCACACACATTTTTTGTTGACCTTTACATGCTAGCCACCAAGTTTCATCACCTTTGGACCAAAATTGACCTCATATGCATGAAAAACGCAAAGTTAGGGCATAGAGGAAATAATGGTCCATAGACCTACCAAAACTTGTCCAAATCACATAAAACTTGCATAACACATTCACAAGCACATAACCAACCAATTTGTGTGATCACAAGCAAAAATTGATGAAGTAAACATCCTATGCGTAGGATGTCTATTTGACATTTTTGGCCTACAGAGGGTGTTTGTCCATTCGAGATCTAATCACATCATCTTCAAGAGCTCATATACCAAGTTTGAAGCCATTCTAATCATTTTTGACCCCCAACACCTTCAAGGTACACTTTTTGAGCCCAAAAACACTACACAGGCTCTTACCAGCATCAATGTGTAGATAAAGCTGGAAGTTGACACTTTACAAAAGCAAAGCCAAAGGCAGATAGAGAGTGAAACAGAGCTGCAAGCCATTCTGGCAAAGGCATTGCAAAGATGCCAGGAAATGGAAAGAGAAAATCAGGCAGCAGCCCAAAGACTGCAAGGAGCCAAAGAGGAGTATAGACAACTCACCAAGACATTGACAGATGTAAAGAGGGAAAGGGATAACGTAACCCTACAACTTGCTGAGGAGTCCAAGGAAGTAGAGGCCATTAGAAATGCCAAAGAAAAGGCAGAAATAGACCAAGAGGCTAGCCAGGATGAGGTCCTTGAGCTCAAGGACCAGCTTAAAGTTAACACTAGGTTGGTAATGGGACACTTTTATATCCTGGAAGACCATATTAGGTATTTTGGTAAAAATCTCACATTATGGGAATCTCCAAATCGACCGAATTCATGTAATTTGGGAATTTTCCACTTAAAGTGGGAAAAATTGAGGTGTGTGGCTAGTAAATAAAGTGAAAATCTCATAGGATTGTGGTGTTGATAAACACCAAAAGTCAAGAGGATGTACAACACATGGATTTGAATAATAACTATAAATTACATAAAACAAAGGAAGATACAAAAAAGATTTTGTTTACAAATTGACTAGTATAGTCACAATAGAAGCTCACATTAATTCTACTCCACATTTGATACCATATCTGAACTTTGATCCAAGTGTGGCTGATGTGCACGAGTGAGGCCTTCTTTGGCTTTTAGAGCATGTCTTTCTGGAATCTTTATTCTAGAAAATGGTCCTTCTTTGTTGGGTCTCCAGGACCAAACAATTGCATCTATAGTTTCCCACACTTGTGGGTCCTTATAGTTGACAGCCCAATAACCCTTCCAACAATTACTGTAAGCTTGAGTATCTGTCATCCCACTTTTTCTCGCGCAAGGTGCCCAATATTGAATCAAGAGTTTTCTGTAGTTTGGTGATGTAGGCTCATTATCAATGTCAGATAAAGCGATTGCAAGCCACACTGGATAGATTTCTGTGTCACTCGGAACAAGCATAAGAAAGTCACCTTGGTGCACATCAGACATAGGGTCAAACTCTTCCCTTGGCCTATCTCGTTGAGGCCCACAAAAATGATCGTTCAACTCTTCAAGGCCTAGGAATCTTTCTGCTCCTTGTTGAAAATTCATTGTAGTGCTTTGTAGGTGAGAATATTCTTGAGTTTTTGGCCAAAACATTTCATACAAGACTCCCTCTGATATGATTGCTTTTCCAATCTCTTCAATTACCTTACTCCAATAATCTATCACGGGTCTATAATATCGCGGAATACTTGAACCATTCCCTAAATTTTTCCAAAATTTTATATAGTTCTTTAGCCCCAAAATGACTTTCTTCGTGGCCTTGACATACTCCGCCATTTGTACTAGAGGTGGATCTCCATGTGGTAACATTGGCTTGCCTTCTGTGTCTGTTTTCCAAAGGCGAATACTTCCACTCCAACTTGATACACCTACATGTGCCTTATATTGCATCATTGGTGTCTCATCCTGCATAAAGAACCTGAACTGAAGCGGTTTGGAATGTCCAACAAGTATGTCTTGTCCATCACAAAGATAGCCATCACAATATTGCTTGAAATCGGGGATCTTTGTGAGAAAAAATGGAGCTGGAGATGAAGATGAGCTGTTTCGTAATGTATCCATCAAATGTGGCAAAGTATAGGTTTGTGTAACTCTCAACTTCTCTGAAAACCTACTAAACATGGCGTCTATGTCCTCATGTGTATGCCCAACCATTAAAAATCCCAGCTGGATGGTTTTGAAAACACCCCTTGCAACAAGCATTGACAAATAGGCAAATAAGTATCGATTTTTGTTTTCCCCTGCACAATTATCCAATTGTAGCAACAAGTTCTCTGGCAATCTGCGAAATGTTGACCCCAATTCCTCTTCTGCAATTTCTGACGACTGCACAATGGGCTCTTTTCCATCACTCAAGTTATGGTAGTCCAAAGCATCCCTTGAGTTCAAAGCATGTAGTAGTGAAATATTGCTCCTTGGAAGTCCATTTGTTACTAGATCACCAAGAGGATGCTTATCTATCCTCTCGAGGTTATGTAAACAATTAGCAATTGAGCCAATTGTAAGATTTGGATCAGCTGGCCACAAACCGTTTAAGACAAAGTGTCCGTAATGACCTTCTCCATGTCCATGAGTGATCATGCCAATCAATGCCACCTGCAGATTATATCCTGAATCCACACCGTTGGGAACAATGCGTAATCTAGGAATGGCAGTCTTCTTTTGATCCATCTTATCATGGATTATGCATACATATTTTGTGGTTGAGTTTCTGAATACGTGCGCCATGCATAATATAGGCTTCTGCAACTCTTTTGTTGTGCCATGTGAACTTCTCTCTCCCTCAAGAGAAGAGCTCTCTCTTCAAGAGAAGGTTTAGCTTCTAACCTTGCCTTGATTGAGCTACAAATATTGCACTTAGAGAACTCACTCGTCTTTGTTAAAGTGACATGTGGGTACTCTTTGTTCCAAATTCTACCAAAAGAAGATTGGGATAGCTTCTTCTCATAGCCCATTTGGTCAAGTGTCGTGTTGATTTCACATAAAATATCCACTTGTTTGTATGTTGATGGAATCACCAATTGAGTCTCTCTTGAGCCATCTAGCAGTGTTCTACTTCTATGTGGCATCTTCTCAGAGTTGTTTTCCACAAACTCATTTAGTAGTGCTCTTGCTAAACTAGTATGTTGAAGTCCCCTTCTCAATGTACATGTGTTCCCATGTACATATTGGCGCACATCATTTTCAAAGTTCTCCTTGTATCGATAAAATGATGTCTTTGGTATTCCATGTAGCTCATACCATGCTCTACAACAAACAATAGAGCCATTTAGCCTGAATTGGTATCGTGACTTCTCATCTTTCTGATAACATATAGAAAGAACATCATAAACATAATTAGTGCGTGATTTTTGAGACTCTCCCCAAAATTGTTGTCGTAACCTTGTCACCATATCACGATCTGCAAATTGGCAGCATTTTTGTGCACAACAATCAATGCATGATACCCTTTGAATTGATTTGTTTGAAAGGTAAAAAGTCGAAGCTGGTGCTGCTTTTGATTTTTGAGTCCTGTTCATGAAAGTGTATCGTCTCTTCCTTGACAACTGGACAACATTACTCCCATCAAGTTTTTTTCCAACATTGCCATCGTTGGATACATCCTCATATGTAGCATGCATGCCATCAACAGGAACAAAGCGTTGTAATGGGCTCCCATTCAACATTGTTGTCTGCTTGATGGGCCACTTTAGCAAAGTGATGCTACCCACTTCAACCACATCATCAATGCTTGCATTTTCTCTTTCAATACCCACACCCACACAATCAGGACCAAGTTCCTAAAAGTTGACATAATCATGTGGAAATACATATAAGATGGTCCCTTCATTCATGGTTTGCATCATTGTGTCATCTTTTAAAAGGACCCTCTGATTTCTCCAAGACTCTCGAATCATTGCTTCAAATTCTGGGCTTGTCATAGGTATTGCATCTGTAACTAGAGGATCAGAATGATCATGTTCTTCATCACCATTGTAGCTTTCGTGTGGATCAATTAAGTTCCCATTTAATACAAAAGATTGCAAAAGAAGCTTTGACCATCGAACAGCACTCCATAATGAGCCTTGGAGAGATGAAGTATCCATTGTAGGAAAAGGTAGGACCACATCCTTCAAGCATTCCTCCACTAGTATGGAGACATTTCCCAGCCCTATCTTTGTACCACCACAAGTGGAATCTGGATCTGTTCTACACACACAACCAATACCAACGATTTCATTGTCAAGTATCATATGTACTTTCTCCCCAGATTCGAAGTCCATCCTGTAAGTAAAAAGATTACATTGTTAAATCCATAGTTATAGAAAAATACTCTTCAAACCAAAAATCATGCTACAACATGAAAAAGGTTTGCATAGGTTGGACAAGTGGTGAACCTTGAGACCAAATCCTCCTTGCTATATTAATGGAAGCAAGGTTGGACAAGTGGTGGACCTTGAAACCAAAGCCTCTTTGCTATATGAGAGCATAGGTTGGACAAGTGGTGGACCTAGTTGTAATACCCACTGCCACCTATCAACTACTATAGGACTATGCTTTCCAATGTCCAAGTATCCCTTGAGTCTTTCAAGGTTGAACACGTGGTGGACCTTGAAACAAAAATCCCCTTCTATATCAGAGCATAGCTTGGACAAGTGGTGGACCTAGTTATAATGCCCAATATCCAAGGTGAAATACCTTAGGACTTTGCTACCTTGCTTGCCAATGTTTACGTAGCCCCTCATTTCTTTAATGGAAGTAAGGTTGGACAAGTGGTGGACCTTGAAACCAAAGCCTCTTTGCTATATAAGAGCATAGGTTGGACCTAGTTTTATATACCCACTGCCACCTATCAACTACTATAGGACTATGCTTTCCAATGTCCAAGTATCCCTTGAGTCTTTCAAGGTTGAACACGTGGTGGACCTTGAAACGAAAATCCCCTTTCTATATTAGAAAGGTTGAACACATGGTGGACCTTGAAACGAAAATCCCCTTTCTTTATCAGAGCATAGCTTGGACAAGTGGTGGACCTAGTTATAATGCCCAATATCCAAGGTGAAACACCTTAGGACCTTGCTACCTTGCTTGCCAATGTTTACGTAGCCCCTCATTTCTTTAATGGAAGCAAGGTTGGACAAGTGGTGGACCTTGAAAGCAAAGCCTCTTTGCTATATGAGAGCATAGGTTGGACCTAGTTGTAATACCCACTGCCACCTATCAACTACTATAGGACTATGTTTTCCAATGTCCAAGTATCCCTTGAGTCTTGCAAGGTTGAACATGTGGTGGATCTTGAAACCAAAATCCCCTTTCTATATCAGAGCATAGCTTGGACAAGTGGTGGACCTAGTTATAAAGCCCCTTCTTTCTTTAATGGAAGAAAGGTTGGAAAAGTGGTGAATCTTGAAACCCAAACCCTTTGGCTATATATAGAGGATATCTTGGACAAGTGGTGGGCTTAGTTGTAGTATCCAATGTCCAAGGTCCAAGGTGAACTATGTAAAGACCTTACTTCCAAAAACAGAGTCGTACAAGTGGTTCTCCTTGAAACCAAAACCTCCTTAGTGTATGAGAACATAGCTTGGAGAAGTGGTGGACTTAGTTGTAATGGTGAATGTCCAAAGCAAACTATTATAGGACCTTGCTTCCCAAATCAAGTTTGGACAAGTGGTGGATCTTGAAACCAAAACCCCCTTACTCTATTAGAGCATAGCTTAGATAAGTGGTGGACCTAGCTGCCATGGAAAATGTTCAATCTGAACTGCTGCAAGACCTTGCTATTAAATGTCTAAGTAGAGCTAGCTTCTTTAATGGAATCAAGGTTGGGAAAGTGGTGCATCTTGAAACCAAAAGCCCTTTATTGTATTAGAGCATAGCTTGGACAAGTGAGGGACCTAGTTTTAATGTGTGATGTCCAAAGAAAAGTATTACAAGACCTTGCTTTCCAATATTTGAATTGGTCAAGTGGTTAAAACTAAGTATAAAACTTTGACCATTTTCTTCTCGAATTGCCAAAAAGCTAGTTTTAGACACCCCTAAATGAAAATGGTTTAGGGTGGCCTTAAACAATGTTTTTTCAAAGACTTGAACAAAAAGGTTTGTCGAAGAGTAATGACAATTTATTGTGGCTTGAAGTGCCTGAGTATGTGAAAACAAGCCTAGGTTTTCCACGAGGCAAAAGGTGACATAATAAGAACATTGGAAAGTTAGGATTGACCATGTGGCCTAAACTTTGGCAAGTGAAGTGGTGGCCAAGTTTTGTGGCACAGTGTGCACTTGGTCCTATATGTGTTGACCACTTGGCTAAATCTAGGACCATAAGGCCAAACCTTTGGCACCTTAAATATAGTATGGGACATAATCTAGAACTGCTATAGTAAATTAGTAGTATAGCTAATATGTTAATATTTGTATTATATTTAAGTATATGCTAATATAATTTATGTTCAAAATTTCACTAATGAAGAATGTTCCCATTTAGCACTCCAGATGCGGTGTCTTAGGGCAATGCCACAATGGGGTGACAAGGCAGCGCTTCCACGTGAGGTTTGGGGGTAGCGCTCTTGATGGGGATGTGGAATATAGCGCTCTCGATGGCGGGGCTTGGGAGGTTGATTTTGGGATATTGTTCTGGGCGGGGTCCTGGGGCAGCGCCCCGGGCGGGGTCAAGGCAGCAGCGCCCTGGGCGGGGTCGAGGGGCAGCCCCCCGCGGGCTAGGGGCAGCGCCCAAAGATTTTTTTTTTTTTAAGTGAATTCCTAGTATAGAGTTACGCATGTTTTTCATATTTTCAACCATGATTTCTTTAATTTTGGCCGTGTGAATTGGTTAATTTTTATATTGCTTTTGTTTTTTTAATCCTATGATAAAACATGGACTTGTAGCATACGTGGCATTCTAATAAACCCTATCAAGATTAGGCACACAGAGAGTGCACGAGAAACGCACACAGAGAAAGCAGGCGAGCAGCAAACACACAGAAAGCACACACGGATCGCACACAGTTGGAGTATACGCGCGCGTAGAGGAGCAAGCTCGGCATCGTACACAACACACAGGTGGAGTGCACAGGATTGAAAGTTCGCGCACAAGATAAAGAAACAGCAGCGTACACAACGCTTTCCAGAAGGGCAGGATCGGACAGTCTTCTCAGGAGACATTGCACACCTCACGAATAGAGAAAAAACAAGTATTTCTCTCTCTCTCACTCTCTGTCTTTCTCCATATAGAGAAGATGGTTCTCTGTAACTCTTCTTGCACACACACTCTCTCGTCAAAAGACAGAGATACATAGTTTAAAAGTATCCCCGCACACATACACATATTCCCACACATCGTCTTCCTCTCTTCCACATACATAACCACAGTGAAATCTGTTATCTTGCTGTCTCTCTCTTGAAAATACATGCACATATTCCCACACATCGTCTTCCTCACTTCCACATACATAACCACAATGAAATCTGTTATCTTGTTGTCTCTCTCTTGAAAATACGTGCACATATTCCCATACATCGTCTTCCTCTCTTCCACATACATAAACACAGTGAAATCTGTTATCTTTCTCTCTCCTCTCTCTAAAAAACAGGTATTTATCTCTCTCTCTCTCTCTCTATCTATCTATCTATCTTTGTATCTTGCTATCTCTCTCTTGAAAATACATGCTCATGTATGTGTGCGTCTGTGTTATCTATGTGTATGTATGTATATTTGTGTTATTTCATTGTAATACTCATACATAATGCAGATACACAATTACACTTAATTACGATATGCACACATAGTATATATACATACATAAATATCACAAATAACTAACACATTGTAATACTAGTAAAATTGAATGGAAGACTTACTTGCGTGATCTGTTAAAGTCGATTCTTGTCGCGAGTTCTGGATGTATGCTGAGCTGATTTTCCTCTAATCCATTTGTAGATATGATTGTAACTTCTGTTTCTCAAAAATAGTAGTGTTGTTTAGTGATACACCTAATGGACATAAATGGTTTAAACTAGGACATGTAGACCAAAAATACGTGTATTTCTTTGGATGAATATATACACTTTTTGGTGACCTTACCACAAGTGGTGGACCTTGAGACCAATGGACTATAAGGACCTCCAAACAATACCTTGTACACTCAATCCTTCTTGGTATCTAGGTTGGACAAGTGGTGGACCTTGTTCAAATTCTCTAACCACTCTCTCTAACATGGTGACATAATTTAGGTGTGATAAATTCATATCTATGCAAACTAATATCAGTTTAGGCTTGTTAATTTGAATTTGTTTGAATTTATGTACAATATAATGATTTGAGGTTTGCATATTTGAATTTAGGTGGTATAATGATATCTTTTTGTGGTAAACTTGAATTTAAAATCAATTTCGCGTGGAATATTTTAAATTTAAGTAGTAAAATTTAAATTTTTATAAAAAAGTTTGAATTTTAAAATTTGGGCGGGATAGTTTAAAATTTAGGCGGGATATTAAGATTTGGGAGGGATATTTTAAATTTAGGCGGGAAGGTTTTGAATTTATAGCGAGATCTCCCTTACATAAGAGAGTATAGGTTGGACAAGTGGTGGACCTTCAAGCTAGAGCATCCATGCTACTGGACATGATAGGTAGGGAATCTAGTTGAATATTGTATGTATAATATATATGTAATAGATCTAGCTTGGACAAGTGGTGGACCTTGGAACAAAACCCCATGTAAAACATATCATGCACATTCCAAGTGGTCAAAAAAAATATCATTTAGAATATAGCCTTATAGGTTGGACAAGTGGTGGACCTTAACACCCAGATATTCTTCATATAATGACATAGAGTGGAAAACTGGTGAATCTTGAGACCAAACCATGCTACTAGCGATAATAGCTTGGACAAGTGGTGGACCTTGAAAGTAAACCCCCCATCTACGAAATATCATGGGTTTAAGGTATTTCGATGGAGCCTAGCATCTTGGAGACATCGTGCATCTTCCTTCTCTTCATGTTTCAATGGAGCCTATCTTGGACAAATGGTGGAGCATCCTTCTCTCCATGTTTCAAATGGTGGACCTTGAAAGTAAACCCCCCATCTACGAAATATCGTGGGTTTAAGGTATTTCGATGGAGCCTAGCATCTTGGAGACATCGTGCATCTTGCTTCTCTTCATGTTTCAATGGAGCCTATCTTGGACAAATGGTGGAGCATCCTTCTCTCCATGTTTCAATGGACCCTAGCTTGGACAAGTGGTGGACCTTTACTTCTCTCTATTATTCAATAGAGTTAGCTTGGACAAGTGGTGGACCTTGGAACCAAACCCCCATTTAAAACCTATCATGGTCACTCCAAGTGGTGAGAAAGAATAACCTTTAAGATATAGCCTTATAGGTTGGACAAGTGGTGGACCTTAACACCCTAATATTCTTAATATAATGACATAGAGTGAAAAAGTGGTGAATCTTGAGACAAAACCACTCATGCTACTAGCACTAATAGCTTGGACAAGTGGTGGACCTTGAACGTAAACCCCCCATGTTTCAATAGAGTTAGCTTCGACAAATGGTGGAGCATCCTTCTCTCCATGTTTAAAGGGAGCCTAGCTTAGACAAGTGGTGGACCTTTGCTTCTCTCAATGATTCAATAGAGTTAGCTTGGACAAGTGGTGGACCTTGGAACCAAAGCCCCATGTAAAACCTATCATGGTCACTCCAAGTGGTAATAAAGAATAACCTTTAAGATGTAGCCTTATAGGTTGGACAAGTGGTGGACCTTAACACGCGCATATTCTTAATATAATGACATAGAGTGGAAAAATGGTGAATCTTGAGACCAAACCACTCAGGCTACTAGCAATAATAGCTTGGACAAGTGGTGGACCTTGAATGTAAACCCCTCATCTACGACATATCGTGGGTTTAATGTTTTTCACTGGAGCCTAGCATCTTGGAGACATGGTGCACCTTGCTTCTCCTCATGTTTCAATGGAGCCTACCTTGGACAAATGGTGGAGCATCCTTCTCTCCATGTTTCAATGGACCCTAGCTTAGACAAGGGTGGACCTTTGCTTCTCTCTATGTTTCAATAGAGTTAGCTTGGACAAGTGGTGGACCTTGGAACCAAACCCCCATGTAAAACCTATCATGGTCACTCCAAGTAGTAAGAAAGAATAACCTTTAAGATGTAGCCTTATAGGTTGGACAAGTGGTGGACCTTAACACCCACATATTCTTAATAAAAGTGGTGAATCTTGAGACCAAACCACTCAGGCTACTAGCAATAATAGCTTGGACAAGTGGTGGACCTTGAATGTAAACCCCTCATCTACGAAATATCGTGGGTTTAATGTATTTCGATGGAGCCTAGCATCTTGGAGACATGGTGCAGTGTGCTTCTCGTCATGTTTCAATGGATCCTATCTTGGACAAATGGTGGAGCATCCTTCTCTCCATGTTTCAATGGACCCTAGCTTGGACAAGTGGTGGACCTTTGTTTCTCTCTATGTTTCAATAGAGTTAGCTTGGACAAGTGGTGGACCTTGGAACCAAACCCCCATGTAAAACCTATCATGGTCACTCCAAGTGGTAATAAAGAATAACCTTTAAGATGTAGCCTTATAGGTTGGACAAGTGGTGGACCTTAACACGAACATATTCTTAATATAATGACATAGAGTGGAAAAGTGGTGAATCTTGAGACCAAACCACTCAGGCTACTAGCAATAATAGCTTGGACAAGTGGTGGACCTTGAATGGAAACCCCTTATCTACGACATATCGTGGGTTTAATGTATTTCGATGGAGCCTAGCATCTTGGAGACATGGTGCAGCGTGCTTCTCGTCATGTTTCAATGGATCCTATCTTGGACAAATGGTGGAGCATCCTTCTCTCCATGTTTCAATGGACCCTAGCTTGGACAAGTGGTGGACCTTTGTTTCTCTCTATGTTTCAATAGAGTTAGCTTGGACAAGTGGTGGACCTTGGAACCAAACCCCCATGTAAAACCTATCATGGTCACTCCAAGTGGTAATAAAGAATAACCTTTAAGATGTAGCCTTATAGGTTGGACAAGTGGTGGACCTTAACACGAACATATTCTTAATATAATGACATAGAGTGGAAAAGTGGTGAATCTTGAGACCAAACCACTCAGGCTACTAGCAATAATAGCTTGGACAAGTGGTGGACCTTGAATGGAAACCCCTTATCTACGACATATAGTGGGTTTAATGTTTTTCGATGGAGCCTAGCATCTTGGAGACATGGTGCACCTTGCTTCTCCTCATGTTTCAATGGAGCCTACCTTGGACAAATGGTGGAGCATTCTTCTCTCCATGTTTCAATGGACCCTAGCTTAGACAAGGGGTGGACCTTTGCTTCTCTCTATGTTTCAATAGAGTTAGCTTGGACAAGTGGTGGACCTTGGAACCAAACCCCCATGTAAAACCTATCATGGTCACTCCAAGTAGTGAGAAAGAGTAACCTTTAAGATGTAGCCTTATAGGTTGGACAAGTGGTGGACCTTAACACCCACATATTCTTAATAAAAGTGGTGAATCTTGAGACCAAACCACTCAGGCTACTAGCAATAATAGCTTGGACAAGTGGTGGACCTTGAATGTAAACCCCTCATCTACGAAATATCGTGGGTTTAATGTATTTCGATGGAGCCTAGCATCTTGGAGACATGGTGCAGCTTGCTTCTCGTCATGTTTCAATGGATCCTATCCTGGACAAATGGTGGAGCATCCTTCTCTCCATGTTTCAATGGACCCTAGCTTGGACAAGTGGTGGACCTTTGTTTCTCTCTATGTTTCAATAGAGTTAGCTTGGACAAGTGGTGGACCTTGGAACCAAACCCCCATGTAAAACCTATCATGGTCACTCCAAGTGGTAATAAAGAATAACCTTTAAGATGTAGCCTTATAGGCTGGACAAGTGGTGGACCTTAACACGCGCATATTCTTAATATAATGACATAGAGTGGAAAAGTGGTGAATCTTGAGACCAAACCACTCAGGCTACTAGCAATAATAGCTTGGACAAGTGGTGGACCTTGAATGTACACCCCTCATCTACAACATATCGTGGGTTTAATGTTTTTCTATGGAGCCTAGCATCTTGGAGACATGGTGCACCTTGCTTCTCCTCATGTTTCAATGGAGCCTACCTTGGACAAATGGTGGAGCATCCTTCTCTCCATGTTTCAATGGACCCTAGCTTAGACAAGGGGTGGACCTTTGCTTCTCTCTATGTTTCAATAGAGTTAGCTTGGACAAGTGGTGGACCTTGGAACCAAACCCCCATGTAAAACCTATCATGGTCACTCCAAGTAGTAAGAAAGAATAACCTTTAAGATGTAGCCTTATAGGTTGGACAAGTGGTGGACCTTAACACCCACACATTCTTAATAAAAGTGGTGAATCTTGAGACCAAACCACTGAAGTTACTAGCAATAATAGCTTGGACAGGTGGTGGACCTTGAATGTAAACCCCTCATCTACGAAATATCGTGGGTTTAATGTATTTCGATGGAGCCTAGCATCTTGGAGACATGGTGCAGCTTGCTTCTCGTCATGTTTCAATGGAGCCTATCTTGGACAAATGGTGGAGCATCCTTCTCTCCATGTTTCAATGGACCCTAGCTTGGACAAGTAGTGGACCTTTGTTTCTCTCTATGTTTCACTAGAATTAGCTTGGAAAAGTGGTGGACCTTGGAACCAAACCCCCATGTAAAACCTATCATGGTAACTCCAAGTGGTAATAAAGAATAACCTTTAAGATGTAGCCTTATAGGTTGGACAAGTGGTGGACCTTAACACGCTCATATTCTTAATATAATGACATAGAGTGGAAAAGTGGTGAATCTTGAGACCAAACCACTCAGGCTACTAGCAATAATAGCTTGGACAAGTGGTGGATCTTGAATGTACACCCCTCAACTACGACATATCGTGGGTTTAATGTTTCTCGATGGAGCCTAGCATCTTGGAGACATGGTGCACCTTGCTTCTCCTCATGTTTCAATGGAGCCTACCTTGGACAAATGGTGGAGCATTCTTCTCTCCATGTTTCAATGGACCCTAGCTTAGACAAGGGGTGTACCTTTGCTTCTCTCTATGTTTCAATAGAGTTAGCTTGGACAAGTGGTGGACCTTGGAACCAAACCCCCATGTAAAACCTATCATGGTCACTCCAAGTAGTAAGAAAGAATAACCTTTAAGATGTAGCCTTATAGGTTGGACAAGTGGTGGACCTTAACACCCACATATTCTTAATAAAAGTGGTGAATCTTGAGACCAAACCCCTCAGGCTACTAGCAATAATAGCTTGGACAAGTGGTGGACCTTGAATGTAAACCCCTCATCTACGAAATATCGTGGGTTTAATGTATTTCGATGGAGCCTAGCATCTAGGAGACATGGTGCAGCTTGCTTTTCGTCATGTTTCAATGGAGCCTATCTTGGACAAATGGTGGAGCATCCTTCTCTCCATGTTTCAATGGACCCTAGCTTGGACAAGTGGTGGACCTTTGTTTCTCTCTATGTTTCAATAGAGTTAGCTTGGACAAGTGGTGGACCTTGGAACCAAACCCCCATGTAAAACCTATCATGGTCACTCCAAGTGGTAATAAAGAATAACCTTTAAGATGTAGCCTTATAGGTTGGACAAGTGGTGGACCTTAACACGCGCATATTCTTAATATAATGACATAGAGTGGAAAAGTGGTGAATCTTGAGACCAAACCACTCAGGCTACTACCAATAATAGCTTGGACAAGTGTGGACCTTGAATGTAAACCCCTCATCTACGACATATCGTGGGTTTAATGTTTTTGATGGAGCCTAGCATCTTGGAGACATGGTGCACCTTGATTCTCCTCATGTTTCAATGGAGCCTACCTTGGACAAATGGTGGAGCATCCTTCTCTCCATGTTTCAATGGACCCTAGCTTAGACAAGGGGTGGACCTTTGCTTCTCTCTAGGTTTCAATAGAGTTAGCTTGGACAAGTGGTGGACCTTGGAACCAAACCCCCATGTAAAACCTATCATGGTCACTCCAAGTAGTAAGAAAGAATAACCTTTAAGATGTAGCGTTATAGGTTGGACAAGTGGTGGAGCTTAACACCCACATATTCTTAATAAAAGTGGTGAATCTTGAGACCAAACCACTCAGGCTACTAGCAATTATAGCTTGGACAAGTGGTGGACCTTGAATGTAAACCCCTCATCTACGAAATATCGTGGGTTTAATGTATTTCGATGGAGCCTAGCATCTTGGAGACATTGTGCAGCTTGCTTCTCGTCATGTTTCAATGGAGCCTATCTTGGACAAATGGTGGAGCATCCTTCTCTCCATGTTTCAATGGACCCTAGCTTGGACAAGTGGTGGAACTTTGTTTCTCTCTATGTTTCAATAGAGTTAGCTTGGACAAGTGGTGGACCTTGGAACCAAACCCCCATGTAAAACCTATCATGGTCACTCCAAGTGGTAATAAAGAATAACCTTTAAGATGTAGCCTTATAGGTTGGACAAGTGGTGGACCTTAATACGCGCATATTCTTAATATAATGACATAGAGTGGAAAAGTGGTGAATCTTGAGACCAAACCACTCACGCTACTAGAAATAATAGCTTGGACAAGTGGTGGACCTTGAATGTACACCCCTCATCTACGACATATCGTGGGTTTAATGTTTTTCGATGGAGCCTAGCATCTTGGAGACATGGTGCACCTTGCTTCTCCTCATGTTTCAATGGAGCCTACCTTGGACAAATGGTGGAGCATCCTTCTCTCCATGTTTCAATGGACCCTAGCTTAGACAAGGGGTGGACCTTTGCTTCTCTCTATGTTTCAATAGAGTTAGCTTGGACAAGTGGTGGACCTTGGAACCAAACCCCCATGTAAAACCTATCATGGTCACTCCAAGTAGTAAGAAAGAATAACCTTTAAGATGTAGCCTTATAGGTTGGACAAGTGGTGGACCTTAACACCCACATATTCTTAATAAAAGTGGTGAATCTTGAGACCAAACCACTCAGGCTACTAGCAATAATAGCTTGGACAAGTGGTGGACCTTGAATGTAAACCCCTCATCTACGAAATATCGTGGGTTAATGTATTTCGATGGAGCCTAGCATCTTGGAGACATGGTGCAACTTGCTTCTCGTCATGTTTCAATGGATCCTATCTTGGACAAATGGTGGAGCATCCTTCTCTCCATGTTTCAATGGACCCTAGCTTGGACAAGTGGTGGAACTTTGTTTCTCTCTATGTTTCAATAGAGTTAGCTTGGACAAGTGGTGGACCTTGGAACCAAACCCCCATGTAAAACCTATCATGGTCACTCCAAGTGGTAATAAAGAATAACCTTTAAGATGTAGCCTTATAGGTTGGACAAGTGGTGGACCTTAATACGCGCATATTCTTAATATAATGACATAGAGTGGAAAAGTGGTGAATCTTGAGACCAAACCACTCACGCTACTAGAAATAATAGCTTGGACAAGTGGTGGACCTTGAATGTACACCCCTCATCTACGACATATCGTGGTTTAATGTTTTTCGATGGAGCCTAGCATCTTGGAGACATGGTGCACCTTGCTTCTCCTCATGTTTCAATGGAGCCTACCTTGGACAAATGGTGGAGCATCCTTCTCTCCATGTTTCAATGGACCCTAGCTTAGACAAGGGTGGACCTTTGCTTCTCTCTATGTTTCAATAGAGTTAGCTTGGACAAGTGGTGGACCTTGGAACCAAACCCCCATGTAAAACCTATCATGGTCACTCCAAGTAGTAAGAAAGAATAACCTTTAAGATGTAGCCTTATAGGTTGGACAAGTGGTGGACCTTAACACCCACATATTCTTAATAAAAGTGGTGAATCTTGAGACCAAACCACTCATGCTACTAGCAATAATAGCTTGGACAAGTGGTGGACCTTGAATGTAAACCCCTCATCTACGAAATATCGTGGGTTTAATGTATTTCGATGGAGCCTAGCATCTTGGAGACATGGTGCAGCTTGCTTCTCGTCATGTTTCAATGGAGCCTATCTTGGACAAATGGTGGAGCATCCTTCTCTCCATGTTTCAATGGACCCTAGCTTGGACAAGTGGTGGACCTTTGTTTCTCTCTATGTTTCAATAGAGTTAGCTTGGACAAGTGGTGGACCTTGGAACCAAACCCCCATGTAAAACCTATCATGGTCACTCCAAGTGGTAATAAAGAATAACCTTTAAGATGTAGCCTTATAGGTTGGACAAGTGGTGGACCTTAACACGCGCATATTCTTAATATAATGACATAGAGTGAAAAGTGGTGAATCTTGAGACCAAACCACTCACGCTACTAGAAATAATAGCTTGGACAAGTGGTGGACCTTGAATGTACACCCCTCATCTACGACATATCGTGGGTTTAATGTTTTTCGATGGAGCCTAGCATCTTGGAGACATGGTGCACCTTGCTTCTCCTCATGTTTCAATGGAGCCTACCTTGGACAAATGGTGGAGCATCCTTCTCTCCATGTTTCAATGGACCCTAGCTTAGACAAGGGGTGGACCTTTGCTTCTCTCTATGTTTCAATAGAGTTAGCTTGGACAAGTGGTGGACCTTGGAACCAAACCCCCATGTAAAACCTATCATGGTCACTCCAAGTAGTAAGAAAGAATAACCTTTAAGATGTAGCCTTATAGGTTGGACAAGTGGTGGACCTTAACACCCACATATTCTTAATAAAAGTGGTGAATCTTGAGACCAAACCACTCAGGCTACTAGCAATAATAGCTTGGACAAGTGGTGGACCTTCAATGTAAACCCCTCATCTACGAAATATCGTGGGTTTAATGTATTTCGATGGAGCCTAGCATCTTGGAGACAT
The DNA here is from genome assembly GCF_014529385.1 of Adiantum capillus-veneris. Classification (NCBI taxonomy): domain Eukaryota; kingdom Viridiplantae; phylum Streptophyta; class Polypodiopsida; order Polypodiales; family Pteridaceae; genus Adiantum; species Adiantum capillus-veneris. The sequence goes on from NC_140952.1 coordinate 149,608,826, forward strand.
GGTGCAACTTGCTTCTCGTCATGTTTCAATGGATCCTATCTTGGACAAATGGTGGAGCATCCTTCTCTCCATGTTTCAATGGACCCTAGCTTGGACAAGTGGTGGAACTTTGTTTCTCTCTATGTTTCAATAGAGTTAGCTTGGACAAGTGGTGGACCTTGGAACCAAACCCCCATGTAAAACCTATCATGGTCACTCCAAGTGGTAATAAAGAATAACCTTTAAGATGTAGCCTTATAGGTTGGACAAGTGGTGGACCTTAATACGCGCATATTCTTAATATAATGACATAGAGTGGAAAAGTGGTGAATCTTGAGACCAAACCACTCACGCTACTAGAAATAATAGCTTGGACAAGTGGTGGACCTTGAATGTACACCCCTCATCTACGACATATCGTGGGTTTAATGTTTTTCGATGGAGCCTAGCATCTTGGAGACATGGTGCACCTTGCTTCTCTCATGTTTCAATGGAGCCTACCTTGGACAAATGGTGGAGCATCCTTCTCTCCATGTTTCAATGGACCCTAGCTTAGACAAGGGGTGGACCTTTGCTTCTCTCTATGTTTCAATAGAGTTAGCTTGGACAAGTGGTGGACCTTGGAACCAAACCCCCATGTAAAACCTATCATGGTCACTCCAAGTAGTAAGAAAGAATAACCTTTAAGATGTAGCCTTATAGGTTGGACAAGTGGTGGACCTTAACACCCACATATTTTTAATAAAAGTGGTGAATCTTGAGACCAAACCACTCAGGCTACTAGCAATAATAGCTTGGACAAGTGGTGGACCTTGAATGTAAACCCCTCATCTACGAAATATCGTGGGTTTAATGTATTTCGATGGAGCCTAGCATCTTGGAGACATGGTGCAGCTTGCTTCTCGTCATGTTTCAATGGAGCCTATCTTGGACAAATGGTGGAGCATCCTTCTCTCCATGTTTCAATGGACCCTAGCTTGGACAAGTGGTGGACCTTTGTTTCTCTCTATGTTTCAATAGAGTTAGCTTGGACAAGTGGTGGACCTTGGAACCAAACCCCCATGTAAAACCTATCATGGTCACTCCAAGTGGTAATAAAGAATAACCTTTAAGATGTAGCCTTATAGGTTGGACAAGTGGTGGACCTTAACACGGCCATATTCTTAATATAATGACATAGAGTGAAAAGTGGTGAATCTTGAGACCAAACCACTCAGGCTACTACCAATAATAGCTTGGACAAGTGGTGGACCTTGAATGTACACCCCTCATCTACGACATATCGTGGGTTTAATGTTTTTCGATGGAGCCTAGCATCTTGGAGACATGGTGCACCTTGCTTCTCCTCATGTTTCAATGGAGCCTACCTTGGACAAATGGTGGAGCATCCTTCTCTCCATGTTTCAATGGACCCTAGCTTAGACAAGGGTGGACCTTTGCTTCTCTCTATGTTTCAATAGAGTTAGCTTGGACAAGTGGTGGACCTTGGAACCAAACCCCCATGTAAAACCTATCATGGTCACTCCAAGTAGTAAGAAAGAATAACCTTTATATGTAGCTAGCTTATAGGTTGGACAAGTGGTGGACCTTAATACCCACATATTCTTAATAAAAGTGGTGAATCTTGAGACCAAACCACTCAGGCTACTAGCAATAATAGCTTGGACAAGTGGTGGACCTTGAATGTAAACCCCTCATCTACGAAATATCGTGGGTTTAATGTATTTCGATGGAGCCTAGCATCTTGGAGACATGGTGCAGCTTGCTTCTCGTCATGTTTCAATGGAGCCTATCTTGGACAAATGGTGGAGCATCCTTCTCTCCATGTTTCAATGGACCCTAGCTTGGACAAGTGGTGGACCTTTGTTTCTCTCTATATTTCAATAGAGTCAGCTTGGACAAGTGGTGGACCTTGGAACCAAACCCCCATGTAAAACCTATCATGGTCACTCCAAGTGGTAATAAAGAATAACCTTTAAGATGTAGCCTTATAGGCTGGACAAGTGGTGGACCTTAACACGCGCATATTCTTAATATAATGACATAGAGTGGAAAAGTGGTGAATCTTGAGACCAAACCACTCAGGCTACTAGCAACAATAGCTTGGACAAGTGGTGGACCTTGAATGTACACCCCTCATCTACGACATATCGTGGGTTTAATGTTTTTCGATGGAGCCTAGCATCTTGGAGACATGGTGCACCTTGCTTCTCCTCATGTTTCAATGGAGCCTACCTTGGACAAATGGTGGAGCATCCTTCTCTCCATGTTTCAATGGACTCTAGCTTAGACAAGGGGTGGACCTTTGCTTCTCTCTATGTTTCAATAAAGTTAGCTTGGACAAGTGGTGGACCTTGGAACCAAACCCCCATGTAAAACCTATCATGGTCACTCCAAGTAGTAAGAAAGAATAACCTTTAAGATGTAGACTTATAGGTTGGACAAGTGGTGGACCTTAACACCCACATATTCTTAATAAAAGTGGTGAATCTTGAGACCAAACCACTCAGGCTACTAGCAATAATAGCTTGGACAAGTGCTGGACCTTGAATGTAAACCCCTCATCTACGAAATATCGTGGGTATAATGTATTTCGATGGAGCCTAGCATCTTGGAGACATGGTGCAGCTTTCTTCTTGTCATGTTTCAATGGATCCTATCTTGGACAAATGGTGGAGCATCTTTCTCTCCATGTTTCAATGGACCCTAGCTTGGACAAGTGGTGGACCTTTGTTTCTCTCTATGTTTCAATAGAGTTAGCTTGGACAAGTGGTGGACCTTGGAACCAAACCCCCATGTAAAACCTATCATGGTCACTCCAAGTGGTAATAAAGAATAACCTTTAAGATGTAGCCTTATAGGTTGGACAAGTGGTGGACCTTAACACCGCGCATATTTTAATATAATGACATAGAGTGGAAAAGTGGTGAATCTTGAGACCAAATCACTCAGGCTACTACCAATAATAGCTTGGACAAGTGTGGACCTTGAATGTAAACCCCTCATCTACGACATATCGTGGTTTAATGTTTTTGGATGGAGCCTAGCATCTTGGAGACATGGTGCACCTTGCTTCTCTCTGATGTTTCAATGGAGCCTACCTTGGACAAATGGTGGAGCATCCTTCTCTGCATGTTTCAATGGACCCTAGCTTAGACAAGGGTGACCTTTGCTTCTCTCTATGTTTCAATAGAGTTAGCTGGACAAGTGGTGGACCTTGGAACCAAACCCCCATGTAAAACCTATCATGGTCACTCCAAGTATAAGCAAGAATAACCTTTAAGATGTAGCCTTATAGGTTGGACAAGTGGTGGACCTTAACACCCACATATTCTAATACAAGTGGTGAATCTTGAGACCAAACCACTGAGGCTACTAGCAATAATAGCTAGGGATAACCATTAAGATATAGGTTTCAAGGGGTGAGAAAGAATACCATTAACATATAGTCTTATAGGTTGGACAAGTGGTGGACCTTAACACCCAAATATTCTTAATATAATGACAGAGAGTGAAAAGTGGTGAATCTTGAGAGCAAACCACTCATGCTACTAGCGATAATAGGTTGGACAAATTGTGGACCTTGAATGTAAACTCCCCATGTACAAAATAACGTGGGTTTAAGGTATTTCACCATGGAGCCTAGCATCTTGGAGATATGGTGCAGCTTGCTTCTCTTCATGTTTCAATGGAGTCTATCTGGACAAATGGTGGAGCATCCTCTCTCCATGTTTCAATGGACCCTAGCTTAGACAAGTGGTGGACCTTTGCTTCTCTCTATGTTTCAATAGAGTTAGCTTGGACAAGTGGTGGACCTTGGAACCAAACCCCTATGTAAAACCTTTCATGGTCACTCCAAGTGGTCAGAAAGAATAACCATTAAGATATAGTCTTATAGGTTGGACAAGTGGTGGACCTTAATACCCAAATTTCTTAATATAATGACACAGAGTGAAAAAGTGGTGAATCTTGAGACCAACCTTTTCATGCTACTAGCGTTAATAGGTTGGACAACTGGTGGACCTTGAATGTAAACCTTCTATGTTTCAATAGAGTTAGCATCGACAAATGGTGGAGCATCCTTCTCTCCATGTTTCAATGGAGCCTAGCTTGGACAAGTGTGGACCTTTTGCTTTCTCTCTATGAAAGAATAAAGTTAGCTTGGATAAGGGTTGACCTTGGAACCAAACCCCTATGTAAAACATATCATGGACATTTCAAGTGGTGAAAAGAATACCTTTAAGATATACCCTTATAGGTTGGACAAGTTGGTCGGACCTTAACAACCTAGATCTCTTTATATAATGACATAGAGTGGAAAAGTGGTGAATCTTGAGACCAAAAGCACTCATGCTACTAGGGATAATAGCTTGGAAAAGTGACTGACCTTGACGTTAAACCCCACATGTAAACAATATCGTGGGTTTAAGGTATTTCAATGGATCCTAGAATCTTGGAGACATGGTGCAACTTGCTTCTTTTCATGTTTCAATGAAGCCTATCTTCCACCAATGGGGATCATCCTTCTCTAAATGTCTCAGTGGAGCCTAGCTTGGACAAGTGGTGGACCTTTGCTTCTCTCTATGTTTCCATAGAGTTAGCTTGGACAAGTGGTGGACCTTGAAACCAAACCCCCATGTAAAACATATCATGGTCATTCCAAGTGGTGAGAAATAATACCCTTTAAGATCTAGCCTTATAGGTTGGACAAGTGGTCGACCTTAAAACCTAGATCTTCATAATATAACGACATAGAGTGGAAAAGTGGTAAATCTTGAGACCAAACCACTCATGCTACTAAGAATAATAGGTTGGACAAGTGGTGGACCTTGAATGTAAACCCCCCATGTACGAAATATCATGGGTTTAAGGTATTTCAATGGAGCCTAGCATCTTGGAGACATGGTGCAGATTGCTTCCCTTCATGTTTCAATGGAGCCTATCTTGGACAAATGGTGGAGCATCCTTCTCTCCATGTTTCAATGGAGCCTAGCTTGGACAAGTGGTGGACCTTTGCTTCTCTCTATGTTTCAATAGAGTTAGCTTGGACAAGTGGTGGGCCTTGGAACCAAACTCCCATGTAAAACCTATCTTGGTAACTCCAAGTGGTGAGAAAGAATAAAGTTTAAGATATAGCCTTATAGGTTGGACAAGTGGTGGACCTTAGCACCCAGATATTCTTAATAGAATGACATAGAGTGGAAAAATGGTGAATCTTGAGACCAAACCACTCATGCTACTAGAGATAATAGGTTGGACAAGTGGTGGACCTTGAATGTAAACCCCCCATGTTCAAAATATCATGGGTTTGAGGTATTTCAATGGAGCCTAGCATCTTGGAGACATGGTGTAGCTTGCTTCTCTTCATGTTTCAATGGAGCGTATCTTGGACAAATGGTGGAGCATCCTTCTCTCCATGTTTCAATGGACCCTAGCTTGGACAAGTGGTGGACCTTTGATTCTCTCTATGTTTCAATAGAGTTAGCTTGGACAAGTGGTGGACCTTGAAACAAAACCCCCATGTAAAACCTATGCTGGTC